>NC_139983.1:620000-992500 GCF_963993115.1 Abramis brama
ATACAGTTTATTAGCAGCACTGTGCACGAGCGTGAATCCCGCGATATCCATCTTTGATCTCGCAGGTGTCAGATCCACTGCGAGAAGAGAGAACTGTCCGGCTTGCCTGCGCTTTTTTCACTCCTCCTCTCACTGCAGCCGCCTACTCTCCAGACATCTCAGGCGAGGCAAGTCGCATCTCAAACAAGCCTAATGTTAAAGCCTAATGTTTTTTTATTTTGTCTTGAGAAAAATGAATGCCTATCTTGTGTAGCCTACCTAATATTTATCCAAATGAGTCAATATTGAATCAAATCACAAGCACTGAACTGAATTGAAATCATCAAATTTGTGTCAAGCAATAAAAAAAGTAGCTTATCAGAAATTGTACCATGTAAACAATATAAATTGTTGTTACTAAACCTAATACAATTCTGCTTAGTTACTAAAATGTTCATTTTTTTTTTTACACCAATTTGATATTTAAAAATAAAATATTTAAAAAGTATATAATTATCTAACATCTGACTAATTCAAAATTAACCTCAAAACATTAAATGCTAAAAGGTGGTTATATATAGGCCTATCTAGCATTAAAAAAAAAAATTGTAATTGACCACCGTAAATAAGGGCTCTCCCTCCCTACAAAAGCCAATTTAACCACTGCTCCTGCCTGAGATAAAAGGTCCCTCCTGACCGGAATCTCCAGGTGAGAGCCATTGAGGAGGGATACTAGGTCTGAGAACCAAACCCCAGCTCGGCCAGTACGGTGCTATTAGCAGTAAACTAGTACTGTAAAAGTAAAGCATCGGCCACGTCTGTACCAATGCATCCAGTCACAGCTTTAACGCCCTGCTTGTCTTTTACCGTCCTGAAACTTCTCCACGGCTCAATAAAGTGGACACTTCACAAGATAGGTTTCAATAGAGAAAATTTAATTTATTTAAAGTTAAACAAATAATGTCTAGGGTCAAAACATTAGGTAGTAATAGAAAATATCAATACTACCTCAAATTAATAAACTGTTGGAAATAGGGTTTGTAGAGTCTTGGAAATCATATGGGAACTCAACAACTCAAGAACCCACTCTTCAAACAAAGACACAAAACAAAAGAAAGAGAGCTAGACAAAATCCAGGAGCTTCTTAAATTGGTTGCCACAGGTGCAGCTGGTTTTCATTTGGGTAATCCCGCCCACCAAGGAGGAGTCGGTCCTAGAATTTTCACGAAAAAACTAAAGTAAAAAAAAAGAAGAAAAAAAAGAGGGGCAGGGCTGTAACCCCTCCACCCACAAGACATTAAATAATCTGGATTATTTTATAAAAATAAATAAATCATAACAAATCAATTTATATCAAAATAGAAAAAGGTACCTTTTCATAAATGCACTCTAAAAACTGCTGGGTTAAAAAAATAACCCAACCTTAACCACACCACTGGGTCACTATTGGACAGAACATGCGCTGGGTTGGTTTGACCCAAGTGCTGGGTTTTACCACCTAACCCATATTTCTGGGTCATTCATTTGACCCAACCAGTGGGTGGAATTAACCCTCTTGTTGGGTTAAGTCCTACTTATATGCTGGGTTATTTCGTGTCTCATTGCCTTAATAAAATTAGTCACAAATATTTGTTATATTACGAATGTAAAATAATTATTGTCTCTGTAATACAATAAACCGAGGCCACTGTAAATTTGATTTAAATCTTGTTTAATTGTTAAAAAAAAAAAAAAAAAAAAAATTTAATACATGTCTTTAATCATTTTTTGTATACAATTATTACAATTATGCCTATACAATGTATACTTCTAAGGTAATAAAAACATAACGTTCATTATGTAAGGTCTTTATACACCACTGAAAACATAGTTATGTATTGTATTTCTGTCAACAGATCCTCATAAATATTACACAATGCACCTTTAAAAGTCATTAAGCAACTCATTTGAACTTATACGATTACGATTTAATTTATTAGGATGTGTTGATTTATTAAGAACAGCAATAAACATTTAAAATGCGACTAAACATTATGTGGGCCTGAAACAACCGTTGTCCTCAAATTTTACATGGGAGGACTCTTTTCCATTAATTTGATACAAGGCATGCTGGAGAAACTCCCAGGCGGGAAGACACTGCTCCGTGTATTTAAGATCAAAAACAAAAAAATAGCTTTGAAACAAAGATGAACAGCCTCCAGCAAAGACTCGGTCTCGATGGTGTGGCCTGGAACAATGGCAAAGGTCTGACATGTCCCCCTCGTCTCATCCTTGAGGCACAGAATATGCAGCAATGCTCCAGTCATCTCATTTTGTGAATATTCAACCATGTTGGTCACACAATCACTTAGAGTGTTGCA
Organism: Abramis brama; assembly: GCF_963993115.1. NCBI lineage: Eukaryota > Metazoa > Chordata > Actinopteri > Cypriniformes > Leuciscidae > Abramis > Abramis brama. The sequence goes on from NC_139983.1 coordinate 622,340, forward strand.
ATATAACTAACATGCAAGTTAAGCTTTTTTTGTGGAAGTATTAAAAAAAAAAAAGATTGCAAACATTACCAAATATGACTAAATGTGGCAAACAAACAAAATGTCTATTTAAATTCAGTATTTGCAAACTGAATTATAGTAATAAAAGAGTACTTTGGACTAATATTGTCAACATTTAGGCAATAAAAGTCAAAATATTACTGTAATGTTGATAGTGTCTTTAACATTAAAACTCACAAACCAACAAAGCTGCTTGTTAATCTCCTGACTGGCAGCACCGACAGCGCTGATGATCGCCACGCTTAGATAATGTTACACAATAAAATGAAAGATGACATGCATGGTAGGGTATCATGTCTACATTTTTAAAGTTTTAAATATTGACAATCATTCTTAATAATTTTCTTCTCAAAACTGGCACCTGTCCATTGATGACAATCCAGGCGGAAATTCCTTTACACTACTAACCAGATCACAATGTGACGGCGCGTATTGTGATGTTATTCCTCAGTTAAATTTTTTCTGAACGATCCTGGTTCCGACAGACATTACAGAAGACACACGCAGGAGGAGACTATGCTGGAACTTACCCAGTCGCTTCTTCTGACGAGTATTTCTACAATTTGCCAGGAGACTTTCCACACACAACTCACTAACTACATTAGCCAAGACTAATTTCCCGCAGATTTTATGTGCGAGCCCTGTGAGGGACTAAAAACATACTGCGCTTGTATGGATTTCATTCAAAACACTTTCCTCACTTTTAAATACACAACGTCCGCAATGAATACGATAATTACGTGATGAATTTACAATTTAAACTGCATATTTCAAAAAGGCTGCTGATATAGGCCTAGCTGGTTTACAATTAAGGATTTAACGATGCAGCTGTTTTGTCCGCTTAGGACGAATTCATCTTCGTTTGGTAACGCCTCGCTGCATGTTGAGGTTGCAGATGTTTTGGTCTAAAATGTTGAGTTCTGTTTTTTCCGAAAAGTAAAGAGAGTTGCAAGCATAAATCTCTCGTCCAGCGTCTTGTTTTATACACAACAATTGGCGACGAGGATGGCTGAATTTTCTCTTCCTCCTCCACCTCCTTTCCTCGCACTTCGCAACGGGACAAACACAGACTATGCAGGGACAGTGAAACTTTTAAAAGACCAGTTTGCTGCCCCACAGAGTGCTTTATTGAGCCGGTTTATGTTTAGACAACGACACCAACTACCAGGAGAGTCCGTCCATCAGTACGTCTCCAACCTAAAAGGTTTAGCCAGCCATTATAAATTCAGCGCATTGACAGACGAGATGATATGCGATCAACTGATTGAGCACACTACACAGGCTAAAATCAGGGAGACGCTGCTACTCGAATCAGACGACTTGACACTAGCTAAGGCTGTTGCCATTGCATTCCAAATTGAAAGTGCAGCCAAATTAACACGGACAGACTCATCATTAAGCCACGCAGTATGCATAAGAGCACAGTCACATGAGCAGCAACAGCAGGCGCCATCTAGCTCTGGTTTGGATGTACCAGACACAGCCTCAGACCCAGTCATGCATCTCACAAGACAACAAGGGCCGCGTCAGCTGTGGATCAAACACACATGCCACCAGAGCCTGGCACTGTCCAGCTAATGACCAAACATGCCGTAACTGTGGCAGGAAAAATCCTTTTGCAAAAATGTGCCGCTCTGCCCCCTCCAGATTGGATGGACACACTCCCTGTGGTTCCCCCACCATAATTCACCATGTAACATCGGGGCCCATGCAATTCAAGTCATGTACAGTGATTATTATGGAGCTCATATGACAAAACGATTTGAATTTGAATTGTGTAAATTTGAATTATTTGCAAGTGTAATCTAACAAAATTGAATTTTAGGTGGTAGTTTAAATGGTTCTGAATTAGATTTTTTTTAAACGAATATTGAACATTTGAAATTTAACAAATTGAAATGTTTTTATGGCTGAATTTTATAGACATGTATTTTCAAACAGCTATTTTTTTGTTCTGAATTCGTATACTGCAAATATTCAGTTTAAAAAAATACAGATTCAAGTTTTCAAGAATGAAGAAATTCGGAACTTCAAATTCAGTTTTCTAAAATTCAAGTTCAAAAATTCAAGTTCAAAAATTCAGATCTTACAGAAAGTAGGTCACAGGTCATCCACAGGGAAGAGTAAAGGATCTCAGATAAGTCGAACAGAGCATTTTGGCTGCACTGCAGTAGTTTTCTGCCGCAAACGCGGTGGTGGTTCAAGAGAATCCGAATCTTTCGTTCAGTCGTTTTTTTATTTAATATTAAGAGTAGAAAAATGAGAAAACAGCTTGAGTAGGCCTATTAGATTTCTAATATTCTAGTAATAGCCTAATAGTCCGCTGCAGCAGTTGCACGGACCTTACAAAACGCGTGTATTGCAACTATAGGCTACATTTAATTTTCTCATCAAACAACTAGACTAACGAATGGCTCGGTACAACAGAAGAGCTTAGAAAGGGCTTTTTCTCTGTGTAGACCAGCAGTTGGTCTGAATTTGCTATAACCTATAGCCTATTTTCTGGACTGTAGCCTATCTAAGTCACGTTTTATCATGAAACACGCTGTGATTTATTCCAAAGTGACTCAGGCATATATAATGCAACGTTATAACGTTAAATAATCTAAATGTCGACTTTCAAAAGTAGGCGCGCCAAGAAGGCAATTCTCTGTATTTTGGTTCATTTTTGGTGAGCGCCAGAAAGATCTAAAGAGACCGAGACGCGCTAAAGCAGCTCATCATGTTGTTTTATTTATTTTTCAATGACATGATATTTTGTAGTCATTTTGAATGTACACAAATAAAAATATACATTTTACTGTTTCGAATGATGTCATATTATCTGTATGACTATAAATAACAGCAGTGGAACAAATCCAAGAGATGGCGCTCGTGCATCGCGCTCTCACACAACATAGTATCAGTTCTGCCGTTGCTTCATATCGCAGACTGTTCATTATCAAAATGAAACACAGTCAACCAAACATATAAAAAGTTATTCTGCCTAATTTAATTGGTCTGTTGTACAATATAAAGGGCAAGCTGTGCCGCACACAGTCCTACTTGTTATTCCAAACATTTACCTTGCTGTGAAGATGCTGATTTAGCCTATATGCCTACGTGTATTTTGGGACTCGACTGAAGTATGACGCCTTTTTATTTGTATTATAATATAATATATTAAAATACAAAATCTTCTGAGTTTTATGATGTAGGCCTTGTGTGTTAAAATGTATTATAATTTACATCTCAAAAGGATGCGCTTTGTGCATTCTCTGACATTATATTTATTTATTTAATTAATATTGAGTATCAATTGATGTTAAACAAAACGGTGTGTTATTTTCTCTGGCAACTAAACTTCCAAAAAAACAAAAAACTTCCAAAGCAAAGCCATTGTGCGTTCTCTCCGCGCTCCGCAGCTTTTACACACAGTTTTGAGAACGGCCAGCTAAAAAAAATAGGCCAAAGAAGTAGACTAACGGCTAGTGTCCGGGAAATGCGAGGTACGTTCATATTTATAAATAAACATAACTGATTTTGTCTACACCTAAATACATTTCCTAATAATAACAGTGATTAAGCCTAAATGTGGGTGGGGGTAATGAACACAATAGCCTATGTTTTTTTTTTGTTTTGTTTTTTTTTTGTTGCCCAAATGGTCTCCACTCTATGCATTTTGTAATAATACAGCAACATTTTTTAACTGACCGTATTTGCCAGAAAATAAGTCGCATGCACATGAGTGCAAGTCACACCGGATCATGTTGAGAGAGAAACGCGTCATAAAAAAATAAAAATAAAATCATATTAGCCTATTCAGCAATAGTGTAAAAGACCTGTAAATAAAATGCAACATTTTTTTCTACTGTCCAATCGAATGAATGGAGAGGTGGCCATTCCTGTTGTGGTGACGGAAGTTTACACTGCCTGGAACGTCGGGAGACTGCAGTGATGAAATTTGTGTTGTCTGTCACGGGTTATTCTGAGCTGTACATCTCTGTTCCCTCCTTCAGGGAAAGAGGTTTACATACGTAACCGAGACGTTCCCTTTCAGTCGGTCACATTTGACGTATTGCTGCCACCTTCCAGTGCCCAGCGCAAGCCTCCTGATCCTTGGGGCACCTTGGGGTAACTTTCAGTGGAAAGGGAACGCTGCGGAAACCCCATCCTGCCCATAGGGAGGTATCATGTGGAAGTTACACATATGGACTGGGCGTTAGGGCAGTACAACATATGGAATGTCACTGAGGTGGCTCCGGCCTATGTAGGAGGAAGGCAACACCGGTCAGAAGCGGCAGAGCGGGCTCTGCCAGGGGAAAGACACGGGCTCACCTCAGGAAGCAGTACTGTGGAAGAATACACATATGGGATCACCGTAGGGATCACGTCATATGTGACCCAGACTAGCACAGGTTCCACCAATGCACACAAGTGTTAGGCCTGGGGTGTGGGAGGAACTCGATAGGGTTTGGCTGATGGATTGGCACAATAAGTCGACACTTCAAGGTGAATTTAGTCTCCTCGTGCCTCAATGACAATCAGGGCGTGCTTTCCCAAGGATTTTCCGTCCACTGCATCGTGATGTGCAGCAATCGAGGCAACATGAGGGTGCAGGGAGACAGCCTTCGCTCCAACCCATCTTGCAGGATGGAAAGCACAGTACCGACCAAGCACCTTCGGGGGTCTTCTTGGTGAGAAGAATACCACTCAACGAACAGATTCCACTTCAGAGCGTAAGCAGGCCTCGTAGAGGCGATCCTGCAGAAGTGTTGGTGTCTATGACTGCTTGTTTTTGAATTGAAAATGAGAATTGAAATGAAGGGTCTGACAACGGGCTGAGGATTTGGCGGCAGGCCGGGGTGATTGTCACACAGAGTGTGGCCGGGTTGCCACGCCCATCTCAGGACTCGGCTGTGAAGCCAGTGCTGAAGCAGCCTCATATAAAGAAAACCCAGCGGCATTACTAGGGCTGCATATGCCATATGCCCCAGGAGCCTCTGAAATTGTTTCAGTGGGGCCACTTTCTGCTCTTGAGTGTATTCAAGCAGTTCAACACTGACCGGACACGTTCCTCTATGAGGTGTGCCGTCTGGTTGACTGAGTCCAGCTCCATACCGAGAAAAGAGATCCTCTGCACGGGGGATCCTCTGCAGTTTGCTCTTTTCCCAGTTGACCTGAAGTCCCACATGGCTGAGGTGACTGAGCACCATGTCCCTGTGCTCGCTCAACTGCTCCCGAGACTGAGCTAGTATCAGCCAGTCATCGAGATAGTTAAGGATGCGAACACCACACTCTCTCATGGGAGCAATGGCCGCCTCTGCGGCCTTCGTAGAGATACGAGGCGACAGGGACAGCCTGATGGGCAGGACTCTATACTGATATGCTCGACCCTTGAACAAAAAAAGCGCCATTGCTTGTGTCGCGGGATGATCGAGACATGAAAGTACATGTCCTTCAGGTCGATTGCTGAAAACCAATCTTGGGGACGGGTGCATTAGGAAATGCGTTTCTGCGTTAACATCTTGAACGGGAGCCTGTGCAAGGCCCGACTCAAGGTTCGCAGGTCCAAGATTGCCCGTAACCCACCGCCTTTCTTGGGTACAATGAAGTACGGGCTGTAGACACCGGCCTTTATATCGGCTGGAGGGACCAGCTCTATTGCGTCCTTCGTCAGTAGGACTGCGATCTCCGCATGCAGGAAAGGGGCCCGTTCACTCAACACAGAGTTGAATTGAATGCCCCTGAACTTAGGCGGGCACCGGGCGAACTGAATCACATAGCCGAGTCTGATGGTACGGAGGAACCAGCTGGACGGGCTGGGAAGCGCTAGCCAGGCTCCCAGAGATGAACCAGGGGGACCAGAGGCACCACAGACGTACAGACACCACAGAGGCACCATATATATAAATGATTATAACTTATTATTGTTCATGATGATCGACTGGGGTGGATTCCTGGTGGCGGGCTCACTGATGGTGCCTTGGCTGCAGGAAATCATTCGTCGAGCGGCTGTGGGCTGGCATTTCCAGGGTCGACCACTCCAAACCGAGCGACAAGTTCAAGCCAGGCCAGTTCTGGTTATCACGAGAGGAGAGCACTGGGGAATCCTCTTGCTGCAGGGAGAGTGAGTCACGTGGGATATCACCGGAGTGAGCATCACTTAGTCCCGTAAGCCCAACCCCGCGACTCCATTGCTTTTTGCTCTCAGGCTCTGAGAGAGAGAGAACAGTGGAGAACGAGGGGCGGAGCCGTTTTCCTCAGAAAAACGACTTGCGAGCGCAGTAGCGCAAAAGGAGTTTTCCTATTTTCTAGTTTTCTAGTGACAATACAAGTGAACCGTATCGATAGGGAACCTAAACTTCAGAAGGAATCTTTTGGTTTGTGTCTTTTCTTTTTTTAAGCTTGAATGCCTCAGTTACCATTTATTGTAAATGTGTGTAAAACAGTCTTCAAAGTTTGTCCTGTTCACAGAAGAAAGGTGTATATAGGTAAGGAATAATGTATATAATGAAAATAATGTTTTCTTAAGTGCTTAATTTTTCTTATTGCTTAAATATATATCCTGATTGGTGGTACTCTCATAATTAGCTCAAATTATGCATGCTTCTCAATCAATTTTGTTGAATGTTTTGTAGTATTTTAGTTTGCGGATCGTTGGAATAATGCTGGTGTTCACCATTCCTCAGTTCATCATCTCCATCTGTATCTCAGCATTTTCCTGCAAAGCCACCTGTAACCAAGACTCTACACTGGTCAATGTGGCACTGAACTAGGTAAATGATTCATTGGTGGTTTTATCCCAACAACCAATAGTTATTTGTGTTTAAGTCTATGTTTTTAGAGAATTATGCAAATCCACTAAATAAGCCACAAACAAAGGTAAAGCTAGACGAATGAAAAAGAAATCTAAAGTCTCCAGAAGGTTTCATGGTAAACTGCCTTTATCATTGCTTATCATGAAATAGAAATAGGAAATCTTAGTCAGTCACAACATGATTTATTGTTATTCTCTTTTTCAATAAAAATAGTCTGTATAGTGTGTTGTTCTTGTTAGTAAAATTAAACCTGATAATGAGTGTCTTGTGTCTTGTGAACATATCTTATCTGTTACTCCCAGGGATACTGAATCACAGTGAGGAGATCCTACCAGCCAAAGTATATATCTTTTCTAGTGTTAAAGGCAAGAATATGTGTCTTATTATACTTCTGCATGAGGCAAGGCCCAAAATTTTATTATGTATTATATAATAAGGTTTCATTTGAAATGGATGAGAAAAATAGCTTATCTGCAGAAAATCTGCAGCTTATCAAAAATAAAAATGGGGCATCTTTTAAAAGGCACCTATTATGACTCTTTTCACAAGATGTAAAATAAGTCTCTGATGTCCCTAGAGTATGTATGTGAAGTTTTAGCTCAAACAGATCATTTTTTACAGCATATTTAAATTGTCATTTTTTGGGGCTCAGAAAAACGTGCTGTTTTAGTGTGTGCCTTTTAAATGCAAATTAACTGCTGCTGCACGGCCCAGGGGGCGGAGCCTCACGAGCTCGCACTCAGAAGAACCAGAAGGACAATCTCAACGGAAACTCTCAGTTGCGGTGTTCATTTCGACTCGGAGTCGGACAATAATGCCCACAGAGCCAGAGTATATATGCTGTATAGAGATAGAACAGGTATAGTTTAGTTTAATTATGGTTATAATTTATTTGTCATCTGCTTTTATACACTATTAATACAAGCCTCCTGTAGCAAACCCCGTCCAAATGATGACCAAAATATACTGACGAGTTCAGTGAAGTTTATTGTACATCACACAAAAGATGAGTGTTAGTTTTACTCCAGAGAATCTCTGTAAGAGCTGAATAAACATAGTATAAGAAGTGAGCATTAAAGTCTTATCCATAAACTCTCTCTCTCTCCCTTTCATTATCATCAACATACACAGCGAAGTACACAAAACACTAGTTACAACTAACAGTAAACAAATATATACACACCTTCTCAGTGGGTGCTAAATAAACGGGTAAACCTTATATCCATAAAATGACTCCATGAGCTGTGATAAAGTGCGCGCTCTCACTTTCATTTCTGCCGTGATCAGTAACGTTAGGCCTGTTGCTCCGGAGACTGTAAGCTGGATCACAAACAGTACAGATCCATCCTCGAGTAACAACGAGAGTAAATGAAGACTGCTATGTTCATTCTTATATCCAACAACAAAACACCTCAATCGCTTAGGAGACATTCTTGTCTACAGCTGCTCAAGCATCGAACAATGGCGGACTCTGTGTCCAGCTCACTCAGGGCGGGTCTATGCTCAAGTGTCAATCAATCGTCGTGGGAGGGGCCTGTGCAATTCTACGTCAAATTGCACAGAATCTGAGAACAGCTCATTCTGAGACAGTGCTTATGATTTATTGAGATTGTAAAAAAACCACTGGGTGGATTTTTATCATTATAGGGTGGTTTTGCTCACACACTGCCAACACACATTTATGTTCAAACACCATGTAAAAGTGAATTTTGCATAATAGGTGCCCTTTAAATGAAGGGTTAGGCTGTTGGAGTTTCCAATGCCGACAAAAAGAAACGTAAAATGCACAAATAATGTGTTACTTCTGTATCAATTAAATAAATTACAAAATAAACAACTGAATAAATTAACAAGTCTGTTTTGATTTCATGGTCAGAATCTTAATCGAAAATAAAGTGGATATATCCAAAAAGCTCTAAACTAATTTTAGAACTGTTATGTGAGAATAAAGACAGCATCAGTCAAGCGTAGACCATTTAAAAAGGTTAAATACATTATAATATTTAGGTAGGTCACAGCTGCATCTGTCTCACAGAAAGAGGAAAAAAGATGTGATTTGATGTTTTTGATCGATCTGATGTTATTGAACTGTGAAACCAGCATGAAGAACTATCTTTGCTTTGAATGATCTGAATATGCGTTCTCGGCCACATCAAACCACGACTGCGTATTTGTGTTCTGAAGGTGTGAACTGCGTATTTGTGTTCCAGAATGAACTGTGAAATGTGTTGTTTCTCTCTCAGTTCATCAGTGCTGGATCTCTGTCTGTTGCTGCGCAGAACAAACTTCATCTGTGTGTGGTACGTACATAATGTGCTGAAATCTGTGTGTGATACCTTTCCTTTTGCCACATTGTTTCTAATGTATTCATACACTATTATTATTAAATCATTACAAGCTGTCAAACATATAGCATCAGTCCAGATATCATCATCTGTTAGCAGCATCTGTTTAACCCGTATGTGCTGCTGGGGCCGGGGGAAACTACTAATGACGTTTGCTATAATATTTAAAAAACAAATATTATCCCTTCATCTTAATGGCATGAAACTTGATGACTTTTCTCACATTTACTATATCCACACAGAAAAAAAATTAAACGGTATCTGACTATGTTAGTGTGACAAAAAAAAAAAGTCACACTCAGGATGTTTGGGGCTCTGCAGACGCCACATAGGAAATGAATATAGTGTGTGTGTGTGTGTGTGTGTGTGTGTGTTTGTGTGTGTGTGTGTGTGTGTGTGTGTGTGGGTTGGGGGGGGGGGGGGGGATTAGGTAGGTGTCAGAACACAAATACACAGAAATGACACTACAACACATCCACTTGTGCTCATCCCCAGTCCCCTGCCATTGAGTGAACAGTGATTTGTTGAATGAAATTGAGAAATGGCCACATCAAACCACGACTGGCTGCATGTGCAAGCGTAGCTTACGTCAAAGATTGTTGCTTTATGTGTAGAGTAATTATTTCACTGTACCGATCTTTTTTATGGACACTAAAATTTTGCAGTTACATGCAGTCCTGTCAGACAAACTTTCTGTATTAATGCTGTAGCAGTGCAGTGTCCCTCTCATTAATGTTACACTCATTACTTATGGGTAATATTTCAGATTTGTTGATACAAAAATGGCAAAAAGTCTCATCAAGATTTAATTTATTAATTTAAGGCCTTTTTCCATCATTTATTGATAAATCAGGACCTAACTACAGGATTATTGTGTGTTTTGAACAGAGACACGTCTGTTGGTGCTTTTAATCACAGAGATTTTTGTCCTCAATCAACGGCTATAATTTATGCTACTTTGTAGATTTTATCCATGTGTACATTTTATCAGGAAGGGCATCAACATAATCTTTAAAAGTATAAAGCAAGCTCATATGAAGCAAGCTCCTCCTCCTTAGCAGTTCTTCACACTCCACACACACACACACACACAGATACGCCATAAGAGCGATCAGACATCCTCATCAACAACTCATTTCAGGTAAAATATTTTATGCATCAATTGACATCTATAGTTTATTTTATTACTAGTGAGTCTTAGTGTAAACGGTTGTTCATTTATTGTTATACTTTGGCGCATACAATTATATTTATTAGTTTTGGATTTGTTTGGACATTAGGCTACAAAATATACAATCATGAATACTGTGAACAGAGTAAATTTGAGTCCTGTGATGTTTCGGAGGAGAGGAAGACGTCTATAAGCTCATGTAAGCCTTAGTAAAGCAAGTATCACGGTTTTATCAGTCACTCTGGACAAGGGCATCAGATAATGCTTTAATCATAAATACTGTACATGAAACACAGAAAATAAAACAACCTTGAGTGAGTTGTGAACTGCAGAATGTGAACGCTTAATTACAGGTGAAAACTCTTCCTAAAATGGAAACCAGCAGGATCATCTCCTCTGATAAAGCTACAGTTGTCATCCAAGTAAATCCACAGGTGACCCAGAATATTGTGACTGGTGGTGATGGACAGGAGACCAGAGGAGCACAGCCCAGCACGGCTCTTACTGGCTTTTTCAAAGCACAACCAAAGGCACTGGGGGTAATGCATTTAATGATGAATTACAATTATGGATGATTTCGGGAATATTTTTAGTGTCTAATTTTCTTCTGTGAAAAAATGAACAGAAAATAAAAAGCTGTTATTATATGACCTCAAGTTAACAGATGTGTTCCGGTCTGATTGCCTTAAGACTGTATAGTGCATAACACATTAATATAGCTTCTGTGTGTGTGTGTGTGTGTGTGTGTGTGTGTGTGTGTGTGTTCAAACATGAATGCTATGCCCTTATGATGAACACTACTTGACTCATATCTGCCCTGTCTAGACTGTCCAAATAATGATTGGAGTGGTGTTTTTTTTATTGGGTATCTTACACACCAGTGCCATCGATTACCCACATCTGTCTGTCATCACTAGCATCACCTACTGGGGATCCCTTATTGTAAGTTTCATTTAATGGTTTTACTCTTTTTAATTTCCAGAATGAACTGTGAAATGTGTGTTTTCTCTCTCAGTTCATCAGTGCTGGATCTCTGTCTGTTGCTGCGCAGAATAAACTTAATCTGTGTGTGGTACGTACATAATGTGCTGAAATCTGTGTGTGATACCTTTCCTTTTGCCACATTGTTTCTAATGTATTCATACACTATTATTATTAAATCATTACAAGCTGTCAAACATATAGCATCAGTCCAGATATCATCATCTGTTAGCAGCATCTGTTTAACCCGTATGTGCTGCTGGGGCCGGGGGAAACTACTAATGACGTTTGCTATAATATTTAAAAAACAAATATTATCCCTTCATCTTAATGGCATGAAACTTGATGACTTTTCTCACATTTACTATATCCACACAGAAAAAAAATTAAACGGTATCTGACTATGTTAGTGTGACAAAAAAAAAAAGTCACACTCAGGATGTTTGGGGCTCTGCAGACGCCACATAGGAAATGAATATAGTGTGTGTGTGTGTGTGTGTGTTTGTGTGTGTGTGTGTGTGTGTGTGTGGGTTGGGGGGGGGGGGGGGGGGGATTAGGTAGGTGTCAGAACACAAATACACAGAAATGACACTACAACACATCCACTTGTGCTCATCCCCAGTCCCCTGCCATTGAGTGAACAGTGATTTGTTGAATGAAATTGAGAAATGTAGATCTCTTATAAAGTGATTTTTATATAAGATTTTGCTATTCTGTCAAAATGTATATACTGTATAAATGATTACACATTCAGGCAAATAAGTTTTAAAAATACCATAAACTCCCCCAAAAAACTCTTTTCCCACAGTAGTCAGAAGCTTGCACATTAATCTCAACTTTCTTATAGAACAATGACACATTTTTACCATTAAAAGAATGTGGACTAAAAGGAGATCTGACTCATTATCAATTTACATATTTAAAACCTGCAGTTCAGGACATTTTATAAGTGTACACCCTTTACTATTACTGTCACCTTTCACATGTCAGCTCTTTTCCTCTGCAGGTCAGAGCCTCTCTTATAATGAATGTGTTCAGTGCCATAACTGCGGGGATAGCCATCGTTCTGAAGTCCAAAGAGATTGAAATGATTTCCGATAACAGTCGATGGTATCACTTTCGCTTTGATTGTTCTTCTGGCATCTGTTCAATTTTGAAGGTACTAAATGTACAATGTGCAATACTATAGCAATGTGATCAGTTTAAATGAGTTTTTTCTTTAATTGCTGTTTACTTGAATAGTTCACCCAAAAATGACAACTGTGTCATCATTTACTAATTGAAACAAATTTTTACTAATAAAGATTGTGCTTTTCAGTCTTTTCCATACAGTTATAATGACTAACGACTGGGAATTGTTCTTCAAATGACACAAAAGGCATAATAGAAGTATCATAAAAATTAGAAAGTAATCCATGTGACTTGTGCACTGTTTCAATTGTTCAAACGCCATATGATGACTGTTTATATGTAGTATAATATGAACTTTTAGAGCCTCACTCAATATAACTCATGGGATATTTTTTGTAATCTACTTTTATTTGATCTTGTTGAATATATTTTAGATATATGATCTGGGGATCAATGGAATATTGCTGGTGTTCTGCATTACTCAGTTCATCATCTCCATCTGTATCTCAGGATTTGCCTGCAAAGTCACCTGTAACAGAGGCTCTACTGTGGTCAATGTGGCACTGAACCAGGTATACGATCTAGTGGAAATGATGGAATTGCTAACTATAACCAGGGTGGCAGTCAGTTTTATCCCAACACCCAATAGTTTTGTATTTTTTAAATTTAGGTTAAAAAGCCACAACCAAAGGTAAAGCTATAAGAATGGAAAGAAAATATAATGCGACCAGAATATGTTCAATTGTAAACTGCCTTTTACCTCACTGGTCTCAAACTAGGACAATCTACTACAATAACATGTACATTTTTTAATAAACTATTTCTAGTCTTGTATTGTTGAAATAGTCATGCTACATAGAAAACAACTAATTTACTGCTAATTAAAAACATCAACTGCACACAGTATGGAAAAAATATAGGAACTATAAGTCAATCCCAACTTCATTGTAAACTTCAGCTTTTCCCGACTGCTAGACTGTTGATGTAACGGTCACCAGCTGGAGTGCCTTCGAGAGCCACCAGAGGCCACTCCACACTAGACTGTGATCACTCCTTCAAACACTACATTTCCCATAACGCACTGCCCGGACTCATCAGCACTCATCTTTCACCTGTTTCTCATCACCTTGTTTCACTCACACCATAAATACCTGGTTTTCACATTCACTCATTGCGAAGTCTTGTTGTACTGTTAGTCTGCATTTCTGAGCGTTTTTTCCGTGTTTGTTTTCTGTTTTTGACCCTGGACTGTTTATCGTTTTTGACTCTGTTCTGCCTGCCCCTATCTGGATTGTTTATTGGACTCTGTTTATTGCTGCCTGCCTTGACCACTGCCTGTTTACTGGATTACGAGTTTGGATTACCCTTATTTAATAAAGCTGCGTTTGGATCAATCTTCGTGTCCCGGAGCATTCATAACAGTTGAAGTGGGTGACAGTGCTTTTTAAATGCTCACAGGGCTTTTCACATTGTCACTCATCACAGAGCAACCTATACAAATATTTATATAGTGTGTGGACCTTGTTAGTAAAATTAAGCCTGATAATGAATCTGAGGGCCCTATCTTGCACCCAGAGCAATTGACTTTGTACAGCGACGCATGTATCATTCCTATTTTGCACCCGCGCACAGTGGACTTTTCCCTCCACAGACGCACGTCGGCAAATTAGGAAATACACTTGCGCTCCCGGGGGCGGTTCAGCGAAAAGAGGTGGCGTGTTCCAGCGCAAGCGTTCCCTGGTGCTATTTTGCAGTTTCAGAAAACAATTCCGCCACTGACCAGGAAAAACCTAGTCTAAAGTCAGTGGCGCGTTGCGCATGTTATTCATGCTATTTTAAGGGCGCATGCTTGGACATAATCAATGTAGCGTGTGCACAACGCGCATACACTTTGATTCTCTCATCTACACACAGACATTAATACACAAAGCTAATTTGGGTGTGTTTCTCCATCCCCGATGTCACTTCTCTGTGTTTTACGGCCCTGACGAGAACGTCGGTCTCCTCGGCTGTGAACCGCTCCTGGCGTGCGTCTGGCAAATCTGCCGTTATAATAGCAATCCGCCATGGAACAAGCGCGCCTGCTCTTAAAGGGAATGTGAGATGACGCTCTGATTGGTTTATTTCACGTTACGCCCAAACCACACCTATGAGTAATAAAGCTACTTCAGACCAATACATTTTAGATTTGCGTCGGGCACAAGAGTCATTTATCCCGCCAGTATAATAGCAACAGCGCCCAAGACCCGTCCACAAAGTTACTTGCGTTTCGCGCTTGATACTTGCGTTTCAGATCGTTAAAATAGGGCCCTGAGTGTCTTGTGTTCTAACATATCTTATCTGTTACTTCCCAGGGATACTGAATCACAGTGAGGAGATCCTACCAGCCACAGTTTGAGAGGAATTAATATTTCATATTGTGCATCTAATGAATATTGTTTGAGAATTGAGAATTGAAAGTACACCAAATAAATGGTGTGTTGATGCAAAACCCCCTCCGTGTCTCTTGTGTCTTTTGTTTTAACCTATAATAATAAAAATAATAATAATAAGAACTACAACAAAGCAGGGGCAGCAGAAATAGCCCCCCAAAACAAAACCATAAGCTAATATCCCCCAAACACAAACTGACAGCGAGAAATCTGAATGCCTTTTCTTAAAACTCTGAGACTGTAAAAGACAGACAAGAATAGGACATTTGTAAAGGAGCAGCGTGTCCCTCTGAAATAGCAGAGACTGAGAGACAGAGTTCCCCGTACAGGAGGAGAGGAGCAGCGAAGGGGTTCTCTTCTGTTACAAGCAGCTGAGAAGCCCCTGTAAATGCAATTACCCAAATGAGCTTAAGCAACAAGCATGTTGCCCTTACCCAAACTGTTCAGCTCATCAAACCAATGAGAAGAAAGAGTGATTAAGCAAGCAAACATTGAAGTCAAGAGGGCACACACAGAAGGGTTCTTCTGAGCAGTCCAATACAATATTTCCATCAACAACATGCCGTCTGGAATGAAAGAAAGAGAAAATTAAGTGATCAACATCAATCAAGTGCTGCTTGCTTATGGTTAGCATATCTGCGGTCCAAGTTCCAGTTTCTTTTGAGTGATGAACACAGACTACTACCCCCTGCTGGTGTGGACAGTTAATACAGGTGTAGATGTGCTTGCTTGTTGGCTGTAGTCTTGCACTGTCTTCGAGCGCAACTGAACCCAGATGCAGGCAACGAAAACATAAACCACGGTTTCTTGTTGGCTTCCCTTCTGGAATGGTGTTCCTTCTCTGATGCGTCGGTTGTCCACTTGGGCAAACATCCTTAACTGCTCTCCTGCAACTGACCACTGCTGAAATTTCCTCTTCAATTATCCTCTTCACTTGGAAATACGTCACAATACTGAAGTAATGTCGCTTAAGGCGAGACACGGCAGGCAAAAACATCGTTTTTTTTTCACTGGTCAATTTTGAGATTTTGGGTTATTTGTCTTCAATAATATGTATTCTTTCAGACTTGTGCTGAAAAAAAGTCCAAAATACACATTTAGGTCTTTATTTTACTACACTTTGTCTGTTTGAGTGTGCAGATTTCGCCTAAATTCATCAAAAGTTGGCGTTCTAAATCATCCCGCTGCTCCGCGATCGCTCTCTGTACCCCTTCATCTCGTATACCATTGGAAAGCTCTCTCTCTTCTTTTCAATGCTGTCGGATCCAAATATGGTAATTTCCTGTCTATCAGCAACAAATCATGAAAGTAAAACAGGTGATTTAACTCGAAATGCGCAATCTCATTGGCTGATGCCAATTTCTGACAACGTGATTCGTTCAGAATCGTCACGTGACGCGCTCTGACATTTCCGCGGTAGTTCAAAATGTCGAAAGATATGCGTGTACAATTCTCTCAGAGAAGTCGAAAACAGTTGTCATTAGCTAGAAGACACAAGGGATTACCAACAAAGACAAAAGATGATGAAATGCCATATGGGTCTTCACATTTTTTTTCATGAGAGCCGCACTGATAAGGACAAGTCAGTAGGAGAGCATACGTCGTCCTTTCAGTTTCGGTTCTCAATCGACCAAGTGTTTACATGTTCTCTCGATAAACCACCTCTTTCAATCCGATCGAAATTATTTGTAATATAGCTGACACTTTGAGTTTGTAATGGGTTATGTTATAGCCCTACTTATTTTTAATGTTTTTAAGAAATATCTGTAGTGAGTGGCTGCATGATATCGCCGTATTTTTTACAGCCATGCGAGCAACAAATTAAAGCTTGGCGGGCCGCATGAGGCTCGCGAGCCGCGCAATGAGTAACCATAGTGCGTCGATGCGTTACGAACAAGCTGTAACATTTTGAACACATCTAAATGTAAGTCAAAAAGACGCATTACATTTCAAAGCACTTAAAACCCACAAGCCAAATCCTGAAAACAGTCCCCTCAGTCAGCTGATGGTGAAGCTAACCAAACAGACTCCCTTCAGCACTGGTTCAAAACAACTCAACAGAACAAAACTAATTATGAATCATTCAAAATATCAATATTTAGAACATTGGAGAAAGCAAACAAAGTAGACTAAATTGTTATTTGACAGAGTATCTGCACACTGTCAGAGAAGAAAAGACAGACCCTGACTAAATACAGGCTCAGTGACCACCAACTGGGTCAGACAGAGATGCACTTCCTCCTCCACTGGGAAAAAGTATCTTCACTAAGTGATTTACACCTTGGACAAATAGCCAAAAGAATAAAACTTCTGGTTAGCACCAGAAAATAAACTGGAAGTTTTCCTAGGAGAGGGTACAGCAGGCCCCCTGACAGCTAAATATGATCTGCCTGAGGGACTGTGATATAACGGTATTTAGTTTTTCCATTCCACCTGTGTGATGGACTGTTGATGTGTTGTTTTGGATGTTATGATCAGTGATGGATGAAGCAATAATGAGTTTTGGATGTTAAACAGTGTGATAGATGGATTTTACTTGGACCTAAAGCATATTTTGTCTGTAATTCATGGCTTTCAATAGAAATTAGTAGAATTTTGCCATAAAAATCTTTAAAGGCCGTTTTCTCAAAATGAGTTTTTTCTTGCACTCCTAGTGACGATTTTCCACTTCTGTAGCACCTACATACACCAAACTTTACAATCGTATTCCTAACTATATTGTGAAGATTTGTTCAGAGGGATTTGTTGATATATCATTCTTGGCCTGATTTATATGACATTTTATGCCTAAAAATAGGGCGAAAATCAATTTTCTAAGGCTATTGCCAGTATTTTCTGATTTACAGGGTAACAAAAGGGGATATTCATAATCCCCTCTGAACATGTCTTTTCATTGAATATATCAACAAAATGCAAAAATAATTTTGAACCTTGTTTTTTTCAATGGTCAGATTCGTCACTTCAAAATATATGCAAATTAGCGCATATTTAATTAGATATAGCCTCATTAGCATATTTAAAAATAAAATTACAAAAAACTTGCAATGCATTTTTTTCTCCTATTCATGTGAGTAATCAACTGGTAAAGTTTGATGTTGATATCTGTAAGTTAACAATTTTACCCTATTCACCTGTAGTGTCTCGCCTTAAGCAACAAATACGTCACCAATAACAACTGGATGGCTTAATGCAAAAAGTGTGATGGTGATACCTATATATTTTCAAAGGCACAAATAGAATTTTGCATTCAAATGCCCAAACATCCCTAGAACAATGTTATATAATTCACAAGTTCACACTTACACATAATTAAATAGAGTAAAGGTTATGCATATTTAGCGTGCTGTCCGGGACAGGGCTCTGAGATTGTATTTGGCCCGAACCCAGAGAACGTCTCGGGTTACGACTGTAACCCTTGTTCCCTGAGAAAGGGAATGAGAACTGCGTCGATAAGACACTTTGGGGAACGCCCTTAGCGTAGCGTCTCTGAAGCATGAATGAAACTAAGCCAATCTTGATGCATCATGACGTAATGTGTGATGGCATACAAAAGCTACAAAAGGACGCCGGCACACAACAGAGTTAGCTTTTGCGATGAACCAAGTCGCTCCCAGGCAGGGGAAGGCATGGTGGAGGGACGCAGTTCTCGTTCCCTTTCTCAGGGAACTAGGGTTACAGTCGTAACCCGAGACGTTCCCTTTCGAGGGAACTCAAACTGCGTCGATAAGACACTTTGGGGAACGAGTACCCACTATGCCACAACGAGCCCTGCCTGTCCCAGTGTGAAGCTGCACACAGGCACACTTAGGACGAGAGCACTAGAGCGCTGGGTGTAGAAGGAATGTCCAGGCTATAGAATCTGATGAAAGTATGAGGGGTGGCCCATCCAGCTGCATCGCACACTTGGATCGGGGCCCCTGAAATGAGGGCTCTAGAGGACACCATGCCTCTGGTTGAATGAGCCCTCACGGCCAAAGGTGAAGGCAAGCTGCGCACCTGGTAGGCCATAGAGATGGCCTGAACGACGAAGTTACTGATGGTCTGTTTGGAAGCGGGAAGCCCTTCTTGGGCAACCCGAAGCACACCAGCAACTGGTCTGACTTCCGCCATGAAGAAGACCTCTGGACATAAATCTTGAGCTCTGACAGGGCAGAGTAAATGAAGTCTTTCTTCATCCGCCGTCACGTAAGGTGGAGGATGAAAAACCTGCAGAACCATAAGCCGTGCCACATTAAAAGGCACTTAGGCACATTGCCCGGCCTGGGATGCAAGATAGCCTTAATGTCGCCTGGAGAAAACTCCAGGCACCCATGAGATATAGAGCACCTGAAGATCTCCTACTCTCCTCAGAGAAGTAAAGGCTAATAAAAAAGCTACCTTGAGGGAAGGTTCTTGGCCTCAGCCAACTCCAGAGGTTCGAAGGGGGCCTCGACCAGCCCTTCGAGAACCACTGCCAGGTCCCATGTGGGAACTCCTGTACGAGCCGCAGGTCTCATCCTCCAAGCCCCACGGAGGAAACGTACGACCAGCTGATGTCTCCCCAGAGGCCCATCAACCCAGAGGAGCGTGGAAAGCCGCAATGGCAGCCATGTACACCTTGAGTATGGATGGGGTAAGACGAGCCAAGAGGCGATCTTGGAGGAGCTCCAGCACTGAAGCCAACCGGGCAGTTAACTGGGTCCACCTCACGCTCTCTACACCAAGTGGAAACACATTCCACTTTAGGCCGTACAATCTCCTTGTGGAAGGAGCTCTGGAACTGAGTATGGTTTAAACCACTCCAGCCAACAGGCCAACCTCTAGGTACTGAGCCCCCAGGGGCCAAGCCCAAAGTTTCCACAGGTCTGGTCGAGGGTGAATATTGAGCCCCCGGCCTGTGGAAGCAGGTCCCTCCTCAGTGTGAAGTCTCCATTCCCCGGGCCTCAGCCCCTGCCTCAACAGGATGTCTGCTCTCTGATTCTGGTCCCCTGGGACGTGCATTGCTCTGAGAGATAACAGTTTCCCAAGGGACCACAGGAGGATCTGATGCACCAATCTGGATAGAGGGCGCAATCTCAGAACCCCCTGATGAATCAAGTAAGAGAACACCGACACATTGTCTGTGTGGTGACCCCTGAGGTCTGGGAGGAAGCTCCTCAGAGCCCTGCCATCCATGACCACACCCCAGCCCATGAGGGAGGCGTCTGCCGAAGCGGCTTTCCGGCGACATGACGCTCCCAGCACGGGGCCTTGGGACAGAAACCAAGCTTTCTTCCACATAGATAGGGAACGAAGGCACCTGCGCGTAACCCTGATAATGCGGAACGGGTTCCCCCTCGGGGAGAACCCCTTGGTTTCCAACCACCACTGCAGGGCCCTCATGTGCAGCAGGCCAAAAGGAATGATGTTGAACGCTGCTGCCATGAGCCCTAACACTCCCTGAAAATGTTTTACAGTGATGGCTTGGCCTAGCTTTATCCTGGTCACCGTGGCCAGGATGGACTCGATCCGTGCAGGAGACACTTGTGCCCGCATCGTGACCGAGTCCCGCACCACTGCCAGGAACGTGGTTCTCTGGGCTAGTGCCAACACGCTCTTTTCGTGTTGAGTCTCAACCCCCGGCTCTGGATGTGGGCAAGGACGACATCTCAATGCCGAACTGCCAGCTCTTGTGACTGGGCCAAAAACAGCCAGTCACCCAGAAGCCTCAGCGGTGCTAGAGCTGCATCCATGCATTTGTTAAATGTGCGAGGGGAGAGAGCTAGGCCGAACGGAAGAACCCGATATTGGTACACTTTGCCCCCGAAAGCGAACCTCAGAAACTTCCTGTGAGATGGAAGGATGGATATGTGGAAGTATGCGTCCTTCAGATCTATCATGACCAGGGATGTAGTGGAGGTTAAACGCACGTAAACGCCGTTTACGCACCTCCCAAAATTCGGAAATAGCGTTTGCCCACCTCCAAAGTGCGTTTATCCACCTCTAAATTTCACGTTATTTGAGCGGACTTTGTTTTTCCAGTGCGTGATCGCCGATCAGTACATGATTCGAGCATTTGGGCCGTTAACGACAGAGCAGAACGCGCAGCGCAAACACGGAGCAGAACATTGAGCAGAGAGCGCAGCGCGCCGACACACACACACACGGAACAAAGAGAACGGCGCACACACGTAGCAGAAAACACACGCTCGTGAAGTTACTAAACAAGCTGTGCGAGAATGAAACTTGATCGCAGCCACAACATGAAATCATTAAAACAATGCAAAAAAAGGGATTTTTTTAAATTCATTACAGGCAGCTGGTTTAATGTAGGGAGCCCAACTGTACAAGAGATTCAGAGGGAATCAAGCCTGCCCCAGGTTTAAGACTTTTCCATCTACAGAGAAACACTGATCCACATTTTTCTGATAGACCAAACAATTAATCAATTAATCAAGGAAATATTCAACAGATTAATCGACTATGAAAATAATCCCAAATCACTAATCATTATGCACAAGTGCATTGCATTGGAAGCCCTGGATATAAGCCTCCCTCTCTATCTCTCTTAAATATTTTTGTTCTCTCTGTTTTGTCATTTCGTAAACTTTATAGATTTCAACCATATTATTCCTTTTTGAGTCTCTTTAACAAGAACTTGTATGATTAATGTATGAATTGAATAGTGATTGTGTGACCTATGATGAGGGAACAACCAGTGATACCCTTGGTAGTACCATCAAATGATAGCCTATAGCGATGTCATCAGGATACACATACACCGGTAGGCAGTGGCCCACCTTACCGGGTGACGAAGTTGTGGTCCACCAGAATTTAAAGTTTACCCACCTCTTTTTTTACCACTACACCACTGATCATGACAAACCAATCCTCGGATTGAGTTTAATTCACGATGGTAAGCATCTTGAACCTGAACCTCCTCAGAGACCGATTCCAGTGCCTGAGATCTATTATTGGACGCAACCCCCCATCCTTCTTGGGAACTATGAAGTAGTGGCTGTAAAACCCAGACTCCCTGTCTGGCGGAGGAATACGTTCTATAGCCTCCTTTACCAGCAGGGAGTTTACTTCTTGTTCCAATACCCGACCCTGCTTTGGGTCGACTACAGTCCAGACCACCCCGTTGAACTTTGGTGGGCGGAAACCGAATTGCAGTCTGAACCCCAAGGGAAGCAGCCTCTCGAGGCTGGCTTCGGGTATCGTACGAGATTCGTTTTCGATCCCCTGAAGCGGCTCTCTGGCAGGGTTTGATCAATGATTCTCGATGTGCGGACGCGAGCGCTGCCTGGCCGCAAGCCTGTGGGGCAGACAGAGCAGCGTGCATTCGCTGGAAAATGATGTGTCCCGAAGCGCATTTTACGGCGGGAACCAGACATCGATTTCCTCAGGGCACCCCAGAGGGGAGGCTATTTCGGTTTTGTTCTCGACACCCTGAAGCGGAGGACCGACAGGGAATAATCGAAAACAGTTTCCGATGTGCGGACGCGAACACTGTCTGGCCGCAAGCCTTTTGGGCGGGCACTACAGTGTGCATTCGCTGAAAACCGATGTGTCCCGAAGCGCACTTGACGCTGGATACAAAGATCGATTTCCTGAGGGCTCCGCGGATTCTCGCTTGTCCCTCCACGGGGTGGGGGGACAGCCATTTTCGTCTCGTTTGGCTGTGACCGGCAGGGACCGGCAGGGAAACATCGAAAACGATTTTCGACGTTCGCTGCTCATCATTTTAATTCCTCAGAATAAAATACAGCCAAAAACACTGGATAAGTGAAACACGGTCTGGATGGTAGGCATAAAAATGTTGACATTCGAATTGTTGTCAAACAAAACGGAGGCTAGCTAGACCCTCCCTCATCCTGTCTCCTCCCTCCTCCCCTCCCTTCCCTTCCCTTCCCTTCCCTTCCCTTCCCTTCCCTTCCCTTCCCTTCCCTTCCCTTCTCTTCCGGCATGAAGGAAAGTCAAAATAGTCACTACAAACAAAGTTAAGTTTTACTGACACTTCATTCAATGTGTAATGTCGCCAAGTTAGATAAATGCTTTTATATATTGCAGAACAGAATATGCAGAAAAAGAGAAACATTATCTTAAAATCGTTTCGCCACCTGAGGTTATAGCTCCCATACAAGGACGCAATAATAGCATGATAACGTTAGCTTCGCGTTTCCCAGTGAGCATAAACAACGGCGGAGGCGTAAACAAATTTATTCAAAGTTGTCAATAGCCTATATATGAACATTCAAATTCATAACAAACCGTGGGTGAAAACAATCGTTACACAAATTGTCGCCCTAGTGTGAATTTGCTTGATCATTTACAATAGAGATTGATCGCTGCTAGAAACATAACTTACATGTTGTATTCACCAAAGTTAACGCTGACTGCATAGATCTAGCTAATTACATCCTTGTGTTGGTTTGGCGAACATGAACGTCAGTTTACAAAGAAAAATGGATTTACCTGTTCTGCAAAAACAAAGCAACTGAATATCATATTGTAATCCCTTCTGCCGGCGGAGTTCTCGCCACCTTTTGAAGGTTTTTCCGATGTAAATTCGGGACTTCGCGCGTTCCTTATCTTTGTCCCTCTTCTTTGTAATTTGTTCATTGGAACGTCGTCTCTTTGGTCGTGTGTCGGCCATAATTCAAACTTCCCTCTTCATGCTTCTCTGTTCTCTCTCCTCCACACCACCTTCACGTGCACGCGCACTAATCCCGCAAACGCGCAAACCCCACCCTCCAATACTTCTTGTCGGTTATTGGCTGGAGCACTGTTTATTATGTTTCGTGGTGCGGGTGAGTCCAGTTTGTTTTTCTTGCTGTTTGTGGAGCCTGTGGTGTCTAGTGAGACCGCGTTTTTTTTACAGTGTGTTCAGGGGACAGGCAGCTAGCGGATAGTGAGGAGATGTTTGCTGTATGTGACAAAAAATGTATTGGCCTAAAAAACGCGTCGCATCACTTAGAGCACCTTTAAAGTCAGATAATATTCCATCATTTTAATTCCATAGAATAAAATGCAGCCATAATCACCAGACAATACTGTTTAATATTTATTTATACGGTTTCATAATCTACACGCTGCCTCGGCAAACGCGAGATTCGAGCCGTTACAATATATTTGGCTTTCATCCCTTGAGAAGAAAGTCCCCAGATAGCAAAAATCATCTGGCCCAGATCTGGCCCAGACACTTCGTAAGTTCTGGGCCAGATCCGCGCAACGGACTCGGGCCGGTGTCTTTTGGCACAACGGGCCAATACCAGCACGGATCCGTTTTTTCCTCATCTGGACCAGAACTGGGCCAGTTCCGGATTCCTTTATGGCGATTTGGCCCAAGTGTGGGCCAGATCTAGTCCAGCTCTGTTCTGGATCTGTTCCAGAATCATGCCGGATCAGGGCCAGCTCATTTTGTTGACAGTACACAAACACACTCGCTCGCTCTATCCAAGTAGTATACATATCTAGAATTTCAGGAATCTTCTCATTTACATGATCTAATATCTTATGGTCTTATGCCACTGATATTTTTTTCTGTTTTTAATACAAAATGCTTAGGCAATAAAAAGTTGAATTACTGTACTTTTTTACACTAAAATACCACCTGATAATCTAGTGTCAGCACTAACTCACAGCCACTACTTCACAGTAAACATGCATTCAAAGTAAAATTATTTGGACAGTAAATTTGACATATTCAAGGGCTTTATCTTTTGATCCATTTTTTATTTATTAAGCATATTAAAACAAATTCACAAAACAATGCAAAACAGTGCCACTGTGCATCTTTTTTTTTATTTTGATCATTTTTGCACAAGTACTCAAAGTTTACATAAAACACTTAAGTCTCTACTTGCCGTTAACGGGATAGTTCACACAAAAATGTAAATTCTGTCATTAATTACTCACTTTCATGTCGTTCCAAACCCGTAAGACAATCATTCATCTTCTGAACACAAATTGAGATCTTTTTAATGAAATCTGAGATTTCTTTCCCTCCATTGACAGCTATGCAACTACCAGTTGAACAGTAAAGAAGATTTTTAGCTGAAAATGTGGTCCTTGATGATTCGTATAATGCAAGTCAATAGCTACAGTCAGTTTGAGAGTCAAAAAAACATTACAGGCAAAACAAAATTAATACCTGTGGCTCCTGACGATTCATTGAGGTCGTATAAAGCAAAACAATTGGTCTGTCAAAGAAACTGAACATTATTTACAACATTATTACCTGTAATCCACAGCGTCTGCAAACAGTCCTGTGTCACGGCAGTCTTGTTTTGCATGTAATATGTTTCTTTTTTTACTCTCAAAGTGACAGTAGCCATTGAATTGCATTATATGAATCACCAAAGACCACATTTTCAGCTAAAAATCTTCTTTACTGTTTAACTGAAAAACAGTCACCTATATCTTGGATGGCTTGAGGGTGAATAAATTAAGAGCAAATTTTCATTTTTCAGTGAACTTTCCCTTTAAAACAGTGACACAATCTCAGAACTTTTCTCAATGTATATTTGAAAGAATGTTTTTGAATGGGTATTCATGTTGTGTAGTGACATAAGCCTCATGAATGTATTATTTATCCCAAAAAATGTGGCATTGATCAAAGAGGCAGTGAAAAGCTGCAAAGAAAAAACATACAAAAAATAATGGTAACACTTTGCAATAAGTTTCATTAGTTAATGTATTAACTAACATGAACTAACAATGAGCCAAACATTTGTTTGTTAATGTTAGTTAATTAAAATCCAGCTGTTCATTGTTTGTTCATGTTAGTTCACAGTGCATTAACTAATGATAACAAATTACCTTTGATTTTAATGTATTAGTAAATGTTGCAATTAATATTAACTAAGATTAATAAATGCTGAAGAAGTGCAGTTCATTCTTAGTTCATGTTAACTAAGGTAGTTAACTAATGTTAACCAATGAACCTTATTGTAAAGTGTTACCAAAATAATTTTATAGAATGTAAACACATCAAAAAACAATCAGGACAGGTCGGAAAGCCATGGTATTACAAACCACTTAATATGTGCCGTTTAATTCCCATGAGGCATCTAAAAAAAAAAAAAAAAAAAGA
This sequence comes from Abramis brama, assembly GCF_963993115.1. Classification (NCBI taxonomy): domain Eukaryota; kingdom Metazoa; phylum Chordata; class Actinopteri; order Cypriniformes; family Leuciscidae; genus Abramis; species Abramis brama. The sequence goes on from NC_139983.1 coordinate 648,316, forward strand.
CCAAGAAGAAAGATTTTAGATATTCATGTAATTGTCACACTAAATAAAGAATCTGACGGCTGTTCTGTACTGTCCTGTGCTTCTTATATCTGAAATTTACCTCAGTTAAGGCCTCTTTGGCTCTTAAACGTTCCTTCCAGCCGCCATCACGGGTCAAAGGTTAAATCAACGGATGCCGCAAGAACCTATTCCACTATATGCTGCACTGGTAGAAGACCACTGGTAGAAGTTTTTCCTTACAGCTCCTGTTGAGAAAAAAAATATGTGCAAAAAACATCAACCTCCAACTAATAAGCTTCTGAGTCCTGATTTATAGTTTTTCTATAATGTAGATCAGTTAAGGGATAAACTGGTAGGCCTATATCAATTACTTAAACATTAATTTAAATTGATCAGAATCAGATATCACATGATCCTTCAGAAATCATTTTAATATGCTGATTTGGAACTCAGGTAACATGTCTTATTATTATTATCAATGCTGAAAACGGTTGTGCTGCTTAACATTTTTGTGGAAATGGTGATAATTTTTTCATGATTCTTTGATAAATATAAAGTTCAAGTTGAACAGCATGTATTTGCATTTATTAAATTAAGATTATTAAAGCATTTACTAAATATAAATTCTTTTGTAACATTTTAAATGTCATTGACTGTTAATTTCGATCGATTTAAGACATCCTTGGTTAATAAAAGTATTAATCTTACAACAGATGTTTGAATGGTATAGTTGTTTCCACAAAAATATGAAGCAGTACAACTGTTTTCAACATTGATAATAATCATGAATGTTTCTTGAGCATCAAATCATCATATTAGAGTGATTTCTGAAGGATCATGTGACACCGAAGCCAGGAGTAATGATGCTGAAAATTCAGCTTTGATCACAGGAATAAATTAGCCTATATTTTACTATAGAATGTAATAATATTTCACAATATTACTGTATTTTTGATTAAATAACCACAGTCTTGGTGAGCAGAAGAGAATAGCATCATTAGTTGACAAACTAAAAATTAACTGCACTTCTACATCATTTATTAATATTTTTTAATGTTAATTTCTACATATACTAATGTATTATTTAAATAAAATGTTGTAGGCTGTTTGTTAACCTTAGTTAATGCACTGTGAAGTAACATGACCAAACAACGAACAACTGTATTTATATTAACTAACATTAACAAATACAGTAACAAATGTATTGTTCATGGTTAGTTAATTGTAATTAATATTAACTAATGTTAACAAATGAAACCTTATTATAAAGTGATGGTCTGCGGGAGGCCTTAGCTAGTTTAAGCTAACGTTAACGCTAGCTATCACTAACATTTCCGCAGTTAAAACTTTAACAACAGTGAAAATAAATTAAAGCAGTTAAAATTCGTCAATTACATATAATTACAATCCTCTGGGTCGTCTTCGTGTTAGCATATGCCCTCTGAAAACATAAATAAGAGTTAGGCTAGCTAACATTACGATTCAATGCCGATCTAAGGAGCAATAAAAACTCCAAAACTTAAGTTTAAAATTTAAGCTAACGAGTACACAATATAATCAATAAGAAATTAATTAATTAATAAAACAGTTTGACCATGTGTGACTTACCTTGGTGAAGTGTTTGAGGTAGGATACCGAGTACCGACTGTGGCAGCCTCCTCTTCAAAACTCCAGAAAAAAATGTTTCGCGCTCGTTTCCACGGATACGGCCCGAATCTGTTTTGCGACTGTTGTTCCCGCCCACTGAAACCGGGCCCGGGCTGGATCCGTTTTAGAGCAGTGAAACGGAGGTGACTGTGACGCGGATTTGCCGGTTTAAAGACGGATCCGGCTCGCAGTGACCTGCAAGTGTGAGGTTGAAACATCCGACAGCGCACAGCTTTTTCTATGCACGCGCGCCGAGATATTTCTCAATGAACACTGCCAGCACCCTCAGGAGCTGACTGTGAATGCCTCGCACCCAAACAGTATTATTTCACAGATCGCGTGTGTCCCTTTTATTGCAGACTCCTAATCCTCGCGCTGCCTCGGCAAACGCGAGATTCGAGTCGTTCACAATATATTTGACTTTCATCTCTCGAGAAGAAAGTCAACGGGCGCGAGGCTGAAACACCCGAAACGCACGGCTGTGTGCGTCGAGATATTTCTCAATGAACACAGCCAGCACCCTCAGGAGCTGACTGTGCATGCCTCGCACCCACACAGAATCTTTATTGCAGAGTGGCCCTGTAATCTGCGCGCTGCCTTGGCAAACGCGAGATCCGAGCCACTATAGATTCTATATTGCAATGCAGACCTTATCTACGCGCTGCCTCGGCAAACGCGAGAACCCAGTCACAGAATCCTTATTGCAGAGTAGCCCCGTAATCCACGCGCTGCCTCGGCAAACGCGAGATCTGAGCCACTATAGATTCTGTATTGCAATGCAGACCTTTAAACTACGCACTGCCTCGGCAAACGCGAGATCCCAGTCACAGAATCTTTATTGCAGAGTAGACCCGCAACCTACGCGCTGCCTCAGCAAACGCGAGATCCAAGCCACTATAGATTCTGTATTGCAATGCAGACCTTATCTACGCGCTGCCTCGGCAAACGCGAGATCCCAGTCACAGAATCTTTATTGCAGAGTAGACCCGCAACCTACGCGATGCCTCGGCAAACGCAAGATCCGAGGCACTAGATTCTATATTGTAATGCAGACGTTATTTGGGACAATTCTTATGGGACAAACAACACCAAATAGGACAGACAGTTGCACACAGAGCGCTTGCTGAAGAGCAAAAAGCTAACTCTGTTGTGTGCCGGCCTCCTTTTGTAGCTTCCGTGTATGCCGTCACACGTTACGTCATGACGCAACACCAATCAAGATTGGCTTAGTTTCATTCATGCTTCAGAGCCGCTACGCTAAGGGCGTTCCCCAAAGTGTCTTATTGACACAGTTCGAGTTCCCTCGAAAGGGAAATCCCCCTCGGGTTGTGATAGGAATAGTTAGAACTAGAAGTGAGGAGATGGGGTGGTGGAGGGAAGCTGATAAACTGTCAACAAACAGAGGTAATCTGTTGTATATATACCTCTTATCTTGTTAATTGGGTTGATTAACTGAATGCGTTCCTCCCAAACTTTAATAAAACATCATTTCACAAGTTCACCCTTACTTATAATTAAACAGAGTAAAGATTATGCATATTTGGCGTGCTGTCCAGGGGGAGGGCTCTGAGTTTGGAATTTGGCCTAAACCCAAAGTACTCCCTCAAAAAGCAAATGAGCAAAGGACAGCTGCCAGACTAAAGATTTGGCGGGCTGGCGTTTCGAGAAGAAGTCTGTTAGTTTGACCATCAACTCACAGCGTCGGACGGGTGGGCCCTATCCAGCTACCAAACAAGAGCCGCATAATTGGGACCCGTCAGGAGGGCTCACGGCACTTGTTGATGGGAGCAGCTCATGCCGTCGGACAGGGTTTCTGACCGATGTTCTGACCTGACCTTTCTGACCGATGTTTGGGGAGCGGCGTGATTCAAAAACGGACCGACCAAGAGGGCCCATGTAGCCTCCGACAGCAGCAGCTCACAACATCGGGCTAGTGGGCCCACCAGCTGACAGCAGGGTGAAAGTCATTTGAAACACCCGGCCGGGAAAGCTCTTGTAGCACGCCCGCCGTTCAACTGGCGGTGCTGCAGTAAGTTAATTCTGTTTGGCAAAACAATGAGGCAGACACAGTTGTGCTGTTATCAGTAACGAGTCGCTCTTGTAATCTTTTATTACAATAATTCAAAGATTATTTATATATATTTTGTATAATTAAATCACAATATCTTGTGTCACCTTACATGTGACTCACTCAAACAAAACACCAGTAAACATGTGTTGCATCAGCCTTGTAAGTCTTTCTTCTTATACTCAAGTAGTATTTTTCTCAGATAACTCAATACTTTTTCCTGTAAAACATACATCACAATGTATTACAGTCTCTGTTGTCTGTGCAGATGTGTCATACTAAATACTGTATAACTGAATAGTTGAGTGAACCATTGGTTACACAATATAACCATTTAAACTGAATTACTATATACAGTACAGCGGATATACTTAATCAAAAGATCATTAAAACATATTATAAAAACCAAATGTCAACAGTAGCCTATATAATATAGTATGCAAAGATTATATATGTATAATATTCAACAATTACATATGTACGTATCTGTCACGGTTCATGAATGCATTGTTTCCTGCTTGTCTCATGTTATGTTGTTATGTGTGTGTGGGTGTGTGTGAGTGGGTGTGACTGGCCATCATTGCCTGATCAGCGGTTCAGCTGATCTCATTCACGGTGCCAGCTGCAGCTAATTTACTCACCTTTAAATACTCACCAATTTCTCATCTCCTTTGTCAGATCGTTGTTTGAAGTCCTCTGTGTTTATTCCGTGCCTGTTCGACGTCTCCAGTTTCGTGCTTCTTGTTCCTGTTCGGTGTTCCCTGTGGATTTTGTTCTATGTCTGGAGTTCGTCACCACCATTCACCAGCGCACTCAACTCTTCACTCCATCTGTTCCGTGCTGACCATCCAGTCCCTGCGCCACCCGCCTGTCAGGATACAGGCAAGGAGACAGAGGTAAGTGAATCCAAACACAGCTTTATTCAAGTTGACAAGAGTGCAAGGTGAGTATTCAGTGATTTCAAGTGCAGATTCAGTGAAGATCACTCGGTGCGGAGCGGATAGCAGGTAAGCACGTTAACTTCAGATATGTTGATACCAAGCAGTCACAGTTCATTAATACTTGTCTTTTCTCTTTCAGATGCAGTCGATAGCAAGCAAGCTCAGATGAAACACTGGAAGCTCGGGAGAACACAGGATCACAGGCAACATGGAATCGAACAGGATTTCTGGAGACAGCAAGAACAACGATACAGAGGTTAGTGTTTCAGGTAAGTATACGTTACATCTCGGTATCTGGAGGCTGACGAGGGCGTGGCTTGGCAGGACAGGAAGCCTCTAGAGCGTAACCGGCAGTTCAGGTGGCCAGGGCGGAGACGGCCTTTCAGGCGGCCACGGAGGATCATGCAGCTCGATGGACCAGGGCGGATCAGGCTGTGCCGGCGGCCAGGGCGGAGACGACCCTTCGGGCGGCCAGGGCGGAGACGACCCAGATGGACCAGGCGGTACAAGGGACCCTGTCGGCATGACCTCCATGGTCCCCTTAGAGGACGTACTGCTGTTGAGGGGTTTTGGCTCGGGGTTGGAGGAGGTCAGTGGCGAAGGCGATTCAGGGCTGGATGAGACCAGCGGCGAAGAGGGCTTTGGGCTGGACGGGACCAGCGGCGAAGGAAGCTGTGGGCTGGACGGGACCAGCGGCGAAGGAAGCTCTGGGCTGGACGGGACCAGCGGCGAAGGGGGCTTTGGCTCTGGCACGGGGGGCATGACGCTCACAGACTCTGGCTCGGCGAGCATTACGCTCTCAGTCTCAGGCTCGGCAGGCATAATGCTCTCAGGCTCGGCTGGACTGGCGTGAAGTGCAGGCTCGGCTGGACTGGCGTGAAGCTCTGGCTCGGCAGGACTGACGTGAAGTGAAGGCTCGGCAAGACTGAGGGTGGAAACATGTGGCTCAGGAGAGGATGGAGCTGAGGTAGCCGACAGGGAGGCATGTGCGGCCCAGACACACATAATAGCAGCAACATACAGGGAAAGGGTAGCCTCTTCAACCTCAGCAGAACAGACATGAAGAGCAGACTGCTCAGGGGTGGCCTCCAGAATTTGGGGAATGCAGGAAGTCTTCTTCCTCCTCCATTTACGAGAGCGAGGGGGCGCTGCAGCGAATGATGGCTCTGGGTTGGCGGGATTGACGTGAAACACTGGTTTGACTGGGCAGACGACTGGTTCGGTGGGTTTAGTGGAACGTGGAGCAGACCTGCGAGCTCTCCGGATGGACATCAAAGCGGGGTCAAATAACTTGGACGTCAGGTCGGCACTATTAGAAACCAGTTTTCGGGCTTTGGGCCAGACGATCCCTGCGTCTGGGGTCTCATTTATAAAAGTGTGCGTAGGATCCCTACTAAAAGTTTACGTGCGCCCAAAAGCCAAAAATGGTGTACGCCAAAAAATATTCCGATTTATAAAACTGTGCGTACGCACACCTGTAAGCAATGTTCCCTTTATAAATCACAGATCACCCGCAGATGTGCGTACGTGAACCAGCCTCATATCCCACCCTGTACACGCCCATTTTTAACCATAAATAGTCAATGCAAATCAGCTCATGATTGCTGATCGGCATGTAAATGAGAGTGGAATCCCATATATACCTGGAAAACTGGCATGCGACCCGCCAATTAATTAATCCAAGAAAGTGAAAACGTGTATTTCTGTTACTTTGAATAATGGCGACAGGTGAGAAAAGAGGAAAAAAACGTAATTTCTCAGACACTGAGATTGAAACACTTTATAACTGCTTCCTTAACCTCACAAAGGAATAATCTATAAATCTGATTTTTTATAGGGTGGGATTCACTAACTATATGTTGTTTTAATGTACACACTAGAACTGTTTATTACCAATCTTAATAAATCTGTGACATGCAGAAAACAATAAATAAATACTTTTCATTCATTGCATCTTTTTATCTTTCAAACCCTTTCATAGACACACAAAAGATCTTACATGTTTTTTCACTCAATAACCAGCAACCTATAAATGAAAGTCTTATGTTTTTGATTGATGATAACGACGAAGATGACAATGACCAGGATAATGATGTAAAAAGTTCATTGACCACACTACAGAAATCAATGTCCATGAAAGCTCAGGTCCAAGAACACAAATCTTCCCAGTGCCAACCTTAGTGTTGATTCAAAATCACATATGTGGTATAATTCAGCTTCAGGATCCACAACAGTAAGGGTGTAATCCAGTTTCAGGATCCGCAGCATTAAGCCACATGGCCTCTCAACTCACTTCATAGCGTTTCAGACAAGAATCCAAACAGGCATGTGCGACAGAAAGACAAATCCCACAGAATGTGAAGTCCTTTTCCGATTGAGCATCAAACTATCAGTTTCCCAATCAGGACTAGTGCTTGTCTGGCTTCGTAAGGCATGCTTACTCCTCCATTACAAATCTACTACTTCTACTCTCTACACCCATTTTATACCTGAGAGTATTACTCCTTGTTGCCCCCTCAAGGTGTGTAGTATAATTACAATACCCCCCCAAAAAACATGTTAACAGGTTTGACTGTTACAACTTGTAGGGGAGGTGGAGGCTCGGAAAACTGTGTTATTTGGTGGCCACAGCAGTGGGGTCACTAATAAAAAGAAGCAGTGCGAGTGGCAAAGTACTGCTTCTGCCATCAATTGTGTCAGTGGGACAAAACGGACAGTTGCAGAATTAAAGAAAAAATGGTCCGACCTGAAGGTATACACATTGTTTACCAACATATTACATTTGTGTTTTATTAGGCTATATACCTATATAAATAGCAATATTGATTTTCAAAAAGTTTTATTTACATGTGCTTACAGTATGCAAAATATGTGAAATAAAGATTCTCATTCATTCAAGGTGGAGGCAAAGAGAAAACTGTCCTCCCACCGCCAGAGCGTGGCTGCAACTGGTGGGGGCCCAAGTACAGCTGATCTCACATCAGTGGACAGCAAAATCGCGACTATAATTGGGGAGGTCAGCGTGTGTGGTATTGTGTCGGAAAAGGAGGGAGACACTGACGTGACTGAAACCACAGAGGAGCAAGGTTAAACAGATTTTAAATCATTAACGCTGTACATTTGAGTGTGTGGGGTGATAAATGGATAAATGTTGCCAATTGTTTGTCCTCCAGTCCTTCCAGAGTCTGAAGCTGTGGGTGAACAGGAGGTTCAGGGTGAGTGGTTCTCAGATGCAGATGCACAGCGTCCGGCTCAAAGCAGTGCCCCTTCTGCGTCTGGCACGTCCAAAAGTGGTCGGGTACTCACTGACGCAGTCTTGCAGTTACAGCGAGAGACAACAAACGCTGTCAACAGGGTTGCAGATGAGCTACGGCAGATGAGAGAAGTGATGAAAGAAATTGCACAATCATTAAAAGATGCAGTTAAAACATGAACCTTGAGTTTTGTCTTTCTTTACAAACGCCGCATGACATCCTCACGGATTCTTGCACCTCGTTGATATCCCTCTTGTCGGCCAGGGGGCTGTGGCTCGGGGTCGTAATGCTGGGGTAGAGGGAGATCAGGAGGGAGAGGAATACCGTTCCTCAGTGCTATATTGTGCAAAACACCACACGCCCTGACAATCTTGCACACTTTTGCTGGATGGTGTTGAAAACTTTTTCTTCGTCGAAGCAAGAGACCAGGAGACGTTGGGGATCACGTTCAAACAAAGTTATTCTTTATTGAGGACTTCGCGTTGACGCGGCTGCAGTTCTTCCCAAATCAGTCTGACTAATGTAACTTTACATGGTTTCTTTATAGGCATTTCAGTGGGCTGTCCCTTAAGGTTCTGAACTTACACACAGCCTTTAGGGATGACTACTGCTAAAGACAATAGAGGCAATTACCCCCAACTGTGCTCCCCAAATGGTATAAACACAAATGGTCACGAGAACTAAGACTAGTAACATTCACACACAGTTCAACTCTTAGCTGGAAGATCAAAGGCTAACAAAACCCCTGACTATTACAATGTTTAGACAGCTGACTTAAAGCTAACTTCTGATCAGTAAATTGATGCCATCATGTTCACCTTGAATGCCCAATACAGTGTAATTCACCTTAGTTTTTCATGTGATGTTATGTAAGGAAGTAAGATCAGCAGATCTTAAACATATTCTTAAATTTGGATCCTTCAGTCCCCCGTTTGAGAGTTCTTAAAAACTCTCACAAAATACAAATTTAAACACATAAAGTTAATTCTTGTAACTGGTGTAAGTTACAGGCACATCGCATATGTTCATTCTTGTAACTTGTGTAAGTTACAGGCACATATAACTTGCTCTGTGTTGTTCATCTGTAATTGCATGTTGACACAGAAACAAACATGCACTTAGGGTCCGTGAAATCTTACGGGTGTGCTGGACGTGAGTCATTTGCTGGTTGACACACTTGATACTAACAGGTTTCCGAACCATGAAAAGTTATCTTCAGTCATATTAACCAGGTGCAGCACTCAGATAATGGTGCAGGCTTGTAGTCTTGATCATATCGATGGATGACTGAAGGTTTTGTATTTCTGCGTTGTGTATTTTTTTTTCTTCTTTTTCTTTTGTGATTGGCTCGTTCAGCAGTGGGTGTAGTTGTCTTCTTGAGGTTGTGCCTTCATATGCAGGTGAGACGTCGTTGCATATGGATTTTTTTGGAACAGCCATCAAGTGTTTATCTGCACAGAGGAAGAAAGAAAACAAAAGACGACAGAGCAGTATTTGTCCAAACACTAGGGTTGTAGCAGTATTTGTTTAAACACTAGGGTTGTAGCAGTATTTGTTTAAACACTAGGGTTGTAGCATCTGCTGCGGTTGTTTCATTCTTTCCTTATTTCTTAATTGATTTGACACCTATGGACCAGTGAGGTAAGGATGGACTAAATGGGGAAAGGCCTATGAGGTTGTCTTCACCCTGGATTGGCCCCCGAACGCCTGTTGCGTCAGTTCTTTCCAGGGCCCTCACTGAACCGTGTCCTATTCTGTCCCTGTGTTGTGTACACACTGTACAGTGTGTGAGAAAATTGGCACATTTTCATTCTCCAGTGAAACATCAGTCTTAATAGACATCATATAGAGCATGGAGGTCTGATTGTAATATTCTATGGCATAACATTTAAGGCTGTGAGTTTTCTGAATGTCCCCCAAACAAAGGCTGTGACAGTCACTAAGTCTTTCATCTTTGTTGTGAGTTACTGGGGAGATTAAGCAATCACAGCCCAAATGGTTAACACCTCAAAAAGCTTAGCCACGAGTCCAATGACGAGGGGAGGGGTTGCTTTAAAGTAGCAAACAAATGTAGTAAGAGCTGCATAACATTGTTAACTTGTCTTAAGTTATTTTTGTTTTTTCTACATTCTTTTCCAAAATGTCCGTGCTTGCCACAGTAAGAACAACTGGCTTCTCTAGGACTTTTGCGTTTCTTTGGCTTCTCTGAGTTGACCTTAACAGAAACTGCTGCAATTCTTACTCTCTCTTTGACATCAGAATCTCTTTCCCAAATCGCCAAACTTTCTAGGTTACTTCTGAGAGTTCTTTTAGCCCACGTAATATCTAGGAATGGCAAGGCTGTTCTGTACTCAGCTACAAGACCATCTGCCCAAATTCGGATTAGAGCTCCTTTGTCAGCTAACACACTTTCGGAATCATCCACTATTCCACTGTACGTTACCGCTACCTGACAGAACCTCTCAGTATATTCACTCACAGTTTCTTCTTTCTCTTGTACACAGCTAGTAACTCTCGACCAATCGATTTTGGGTCCTAAGATATTCTTTAGGATTTTCAAAACACCTTCTCTCAAATCGCCTTTACTGACATGTTGCAGTTCGGAAGTAACAGCAGACTCAAAATTGTTGAATTCAGATTCAGTTAGAATTTGTGACATCAGCTGTGTGACTTCTGGCAACGACATGTCATAGAGATGCATTTTGCTGAACAATGCTCTTCTAAATTCAGAAAAATTTGTACGTGCTGAGGGTAAACTCTGGGAGAGTCTATCTATATCCTTAGGACCTAAAGATGTTTTGGCAACCGTTTGTATTTGGACAACAGAAGAGTTCCTAGTAACACTTTCAGTTCCCTGAGATCTTCTCCTAGCCCCACAAACCTGCACTGAATCTACAGGCTGATCAGTTACTGATTGGATGGCTACATTTGTTTCAACGAAAGCTTTTAAGTCAGGATAATTGTTATCAGGCTGACTAACTTCTTCCACATCAGTTTTTTCTGCATCTTTGTTGCGGTTTACTTTCTTAGTCAACGAAGATATTCTAGCACGGAGCTCTTTGATCTGTTTCTCTAGCTCAGAGTTGCGCTTAGACTGTTCTGTAGCTAGGGTTAAAACGAATTCTCTGTGACAGAAGATAATGCCTTTGACACTGTTCTTGCGAATACTTTCTCCTAGTACCTTCTTACAATCTTCGATTGACCAAACTCTGCCTGGATCAATGCTAAATTTCTTTGTTAAATTCAATCTGACTTTCTCAGTCACGATTGAGTCCATGTGCTCTGATAACAAAGACTTGAATTCACTATCTGTCCAAAAAGGTGTAATCTGTCTAGTACTTTTCCTAAACATTTTGTGAATTTTTGTTACCACAAACAAACACTAAAAAAACTTCTCTCTACTGTCTTGCAAACAGAGGGTACAATCTTATTAGCACATGAGGCTAAATCTAATTCTAAAGCTAATTCTCTAGCTTACAGATAGGTCTTCTCTAGCAAGAGCATACACACAATATTAACATGTAACTGTTAATCTTCCCTGTCAACAACAGAGGGTAAATTTCATCTCTAAAAGAAAAACTTTTTAGAGGCTCATCTTTAGTTAACCAAACTCTACAGCTGTTTAACTAATTCTCTGAACGGCGCAGAGGAAAACATTTGTACTGGTCTGCATTGGTTCTTTGAATGGAGTGTAAACTCACCGAATCGTTGGTTGTACAGAAAAATTTCGTCTGGAACTCAGTCAGCTTTGTTGAAATCTTTGAGCTTGAAGTTTCAAGATTCAGTCTGGAACTCAGTCAGCTTTGTTGAAATCTTTGAGCTTGAAGTTTCAAGATTCAGTCTGGAACTCAGTCAGCTTTGTTGAAATCTTTGAGCTTGAAGTTTTCAATCTGGAGGAAGCTGGAAAGATTCAGTCTGGCAATCTTTGTCAAATCTTTTGTTGAGCTTGAAGTTTCAAGATTCAGTTCATTGAGCTTAAAATTCTTTGAGTTTCCTTCTCCATCCGGGTCACGGCACCATCTTGTTGAAAACTTTTTCTTCGTCGAAGCAAGAGACCAGGAGACGTTGGGGATCACGTTCAAACAAAGTTATTCTTTATTGAGGACTTCGCGTTGACGCGGCTGCAGTTCTTCCCAAATCAGTCTGACTAACGTAACTTTACATGGTTTCTTTATAGGCATTTCAGTGGGCTGTCCTTAATGGTGCTGACCATGCACACAGCCTTAGTTAGGGATGACAATAGAGGCAATTACCCCCAACTGTGCTCCCCAAATGGTATAAACACAAATGGTCACGAGAACTAAGACTAGTAACATTCACACACAGTTCAACTCTTAGCTGGAAGATCAAAGGCTAACAAAACCCCTGACTATTACAATGTTTAGACAGCTGACTTAAAGCTAACTTCTGATCAGTAAATTGATGCCATCATGTTCACCTTGAATGCCCAATACAGTGTAATTCACCTTAGTTTTTCATGTGATGTTATGTAAGGAAGTAAGATCAGCAGATCTTAAACATATTCTTAAATTTGGATCCTTCAATGGTATAAAAGTCTGCCACCCGAGGCATCCAGAGCACGCCATCTGCATTTCAGGATGCCGATGGCACGCTCCACAACTGCGCGGGCACGAGAGTGGACTTTGTTATAATGAGTTTCCTCTGCGCTCTGCGGGTTTAAAAATGGGGTGAGGAGCCAGCGTCTCAGGGGGTAGCCACTGTCGCCTGCAGGTTATCATTATATTAAAAACAAAATGGTTTCAGTTTCTACTTTTTAATATTGTTAAACTCACCAAGAAGCCAGCCATCACGTACTGCGCCTGCATTTAGTCTGTTCCCTACACTGCTATGTGTCAAGATAAAGGAATCATGTGTTGAACCGGGCCAACGTGCCACAATGTTTGTGAGGGTCATGTTGGAGTCACATATGATTTGCACATTAATAGAATGCACATGCTTTCTATTAACATAAGCAAATTCATTTTCAGATGGTGCCCTTATAGCAACATGAGTGCAGTCAATTGCGCCGATTACATTTGGGAAACCAGACATTGCTGCAAATTGCATTTTAATTTCGGCCTGTTCTCGCACAGTGTAGGGGAACCTGATGTATCGACTAACCATATTAAGTATACCATTCAAAACGACAGATATTATGGCACTCAGGGACGGCTGTGATATACCAGACCTATAGGGTGAGATGATAGATTCCAATAGAATTATTTCATATACAAAAAGGTCTTAGAGACAAATTTGAGGATTACTTATAGTTTTTTTTATATAAATAATTTACCTGTCTGCCAATTCCCGCTGGAAACAGCCGGTTGCCAAGAACCCCAGAGTGGTGAGGACTTGTATTTGGACTGGGATGGCATGGTTCCGGCGTGTTGCCCTCTCTAATACTGGACCCAATTCAGCACATAGATCCAAGAGCACAGCTCTAGGGAATCTAAATCGGCTTATTAGCCAGTCATCATCATGGGCCAGGAAATCATCATGGTCCCTGAAAACTCGTTCTCTCCTTATTCTGCCATTGGCGTAATCCTCCAACAGTGCCAGCAGTGCCATCATGAAGCATTACATACCCGGGTCACCGGAGGATTTATATGTTTCTAGCAAATAGACTGATCGTTAACACCTTGACAAAATCACATTATTAATTTGTGGGCGAAAATTTAAGACGAAAATGTTATAGTGAACACATGCTTCTTGACGGTTTTGTAATGAACACCGTAATAGTTAGGACCGATGATGAGTAGCGATTGTGCTTCATGACTGTATTTGCAGACTTTGACATTTTATGATATATGTACATTAAGGAAAATATTTCCTTTTTACACTGTGTTCTGCAGTTCTCTAATATAAGGGTATTTCATGCTATTCTGTATCACATGTAGTCGCGCCATGTCCTCCTGCGCTCCCGTTGTGGACAATGTGACTGTAAGGCAGCGCTGATTATTATTATTATTATTATTATTATTATTATTTTTTTTTTAATACATTTTGAATTACGTTTGGATTTTACTAGATGTATATAGCCTAAAACAATCGGCACAAATAACACTGTTGGATTTAATCTTCATGATAATGTGGATATAACGTATGAAATGGAGTGAAAATTAAATGTCATTAATTCTTATAATCGTTCTTCTCACATTTATTTTCTACAATCTAACTCTCTTTAGGCCGCCGGGTTAGGGAAGGGGTCCGCGAACAGCCTGCTAGGTACTCCGTGGTAGGAGGTAAGTGGACCGCTGCGCGACGCCCCCTAGATGATTTTTCGGGGCCCGGCCGACCGCGCCGGGCCAGAGGGGGGCCCCGGCGGGGCGGGCCAGAGGCGTCGCCTCGGCGGCCCCGTGGGAGCTCGACGAAATTCGGCCGTTTCGCCCGCAATCTGGGCATCGGCCACAAGGGGGCGACACCCGTCCACCTGCAATCGTTTCGACAGAGCGCACGTGCCTCCCCCTGACCGCCTTTTCGGCAAATTCCCTGACCACACCCGCCGACCACGAAGCGCCCGTTCGTCCCACTGAGCGCCCGTGACCGCCCCCCGACCACGCCCACTGACACGAACAGCCTATTCGTCCCCCTAACCGCCCCTTTGACCAGGAAGCGCCCGACCGCCCGTGACCGCCCCCTGACCACGCCCACTGACACGAACGGCCTTTTCGTCCCCCTGACCGCCTGTGTGACCACGAAGTGCCCGTTCGTCCCCCTGACCGCCTGTGTGACCACGAACGGCCTATTCGTCCCACCGACCGCCTGTGTGACCACGAAGTGCCCGTTCGTCCCCCTGACCGCCTGTGTGACCACGGACAGCCTATTCGTCCCACTGACCGCCTATTTGACCACGAACGGCCTCTTAGTCCACGGCCGATCTAGGTGACAGCCCATGGCCCCGCCCACTGACCACGAACAGCCTATTCGTCCCACTGACCGCCTATTTGACCACGAACGGCCTCTTAGTCCACAGCCGATCTAAGTGACAGCCCGTGGCCCCGCCCACTGACCACGAACAGCCTATTTGTCCCCCTGACCGCCTATTTGACCACGAACGGCCTGTTCGTCCACGGCCGATCTAAGTGACAGCCCGTTGCCCTGCTTACTGACCACGAACAGCCTATTCGTCCCCCTGACCTCCTGTGTGACCACGAATGGCCTATGTGTCCCATCGGCATAACTATGCATCATTAGACTTAAAATGCCATGTCCACGGACAGCTTACAGGGACCCTGTCAAATAAGTTGCAGGTGGGCACAGGAAGGGCCCACCTGTAAATTATTTGATATGTCCACGGACAGCTTACAGGCACCCTGTCAAATAAGTTGCAGGTGGGCACAGGAAGGGCCCACCTGTAACTTATTTGATATGTCCACGGACAGCTTACAGGGACCCTGTCATATAAGTTGCAAGTGGGCCCTTCTTGTGCTTACAGGGACCCTGTCAAATAAGTTGCAGGTGGGCACAGGAAGGGTCCACCTGCAACTTATTTGATGGGACCTCTTAGGCTGTCCATGGTCAATGCATTTAAAGGTCATATTTCATATTGTAAATGTTTTATTGCTTAAAACATGCAGTACAGTGCACAGGGAAGACAATGCAACATGTTGGTGTATTTTACAGTTCATAATTATGCATAATTAGCCTTAAATGGACATGTCCACGGACAGCTTACAGGGACCCTGTCATATAGGTTACAGGTGGGATGTTTTTTATATTTTGATGTCATTGTTGAAAAGATTGCATAAAAATGATTAAATATAAATTTTAGGTTAATCTCTGGGCCCCCCTGAGCGATTTGCAGCCTTCAGAACCTCCAAATTCCACTGTCCACGAACAGCCTAAATTTTTGAATGGGATAGATTGTACGTGGGACGTCCAGATCTCAGCCTCTGGTCAGAATTTGGAGATGAAACCTGCACTCCTGTGCTCATCTGGACACGCCCTGTCCACGGTGTGAATTTCAAAGAAATTGGAGAAACTTGAAAATTCGACCCAAAAAAACTCAAAGGGTTCCTTCCTGTGCCCAACTGTAACTTATTCGACAGGGTCCCTGCAAGCTGTCTGTGGACACGACATGTCCATGGAGAGCTTACAGGGACCCTGTCGAATAAGTTGCAGGTGGGCACAGGAAGGGCCCACCTGTAACTTATTTGATGGGACCTCTATAGGCTGTCCATGGTCAATGCATTAAAAGGTCATATTTCATAATTCTAAATGATTTATTGCATAAATCATAGCCACCAGGCGCCGAGATATGGACGGGTGAGTTTTCGGAAAGATACAGGTGAGTTTTTGGAAAGATTGCTTAAATCATAGAGTACAGTGCACAGGGAAGAAAATCCAACATGTTGGTGTACTTTACAGTCCATAATTATGCATAATTAGCCTTTAAATGACATGTCCACGGACAGCTTACAGGAACCCTGTTGAATAAGTTACAGGTAGGCACTTCCTGTAAAATCATAGGAATTGCCCACCTGTAACTTATTCGACGGGACCTCTTTAGGCTGTCCGTGGTCAATGCATTAACAGGTCATAATTCATGATTATTAATTTTTTATCACTTAAAACATGCAATACAGTGCACAGGGAAGACAATCTAACATGTTGGGGCTCTTTACAGTTCATAATTAGCCTTAAAATGACAGGTCCACGGGCAGCTTAAAGGAACCCTGTTGAATAAGTTACAGGTGGGATGTTCACCAAACGCCTATGAAAATGAATGGGATAAGTGGCACGTGTCAGTGGCTCCCGCGCGGCCCCCGGGGGTCCGAGGGGCCCCAAACTCGGCAAAAAGTTGCGTCACGTGGCCCTCTGCGACATACCGAGCGGGCTAGGTCGAGACGCGCCCGGTTTATTTTTTGCTATTTTTTATGCACCTCTCTGTCTCCCATTGATCTCTATGAGAGCATGTGTCTGCTAGGGTTAATTCAGCAGTTAGGATTAGAGGGCCCTCTAGGCTCAGGAAGCACCTAGAGCCACGAAACTCTGGGGCCCGACTCGGGGGCCCGTGGCGGTCGTCCATGACGAATTTCGAGGTCCTGCGACCTTTCGACCCCTATGGGCGACTGTTTATTTGACGTCCCACGTGCAACTTATTCCATTGGGCTGTTGGTGGCCAATTAGCGTGAAAAAAGGTCAGAGGGACACGGAACTCTAGAACCCGTCCCCGGGGCCCGTGACGAGACGCATGCCTCAATTTCGGGCCGATCGGACCTTTCTGTCCACCTTTCACGAAGCACATGGTCCAATTAATGGAGTCCCTCTTGCTAACACAGACAGACATATGGTCAGAGTGAACCAAAGGGAGGAGAATTTCGCACTGCAAAAAGACACACTTGGAACCGATCTAGAACCCTGCGATCCGGGATCTAGAACCGGGGGCCCCTCGACTACCAGGGCGGCGAATTTGGAGGCGCTGCGACCTTTGACCCCTGTGTTTCCGCCCTCCCACGTGTAACTTATTCAGTTCAAACTTCACAGGCGCTTCCTGGTCAAAGGGGTCTTTTTTCGGCCAAACGAGCGGACGGGGACACGGAACTCTAGAACCCGTCCCCGGGGCCCGTGACGAGACGCATATGTCAGTTTCGGGACGATCGGGCGTTTCCTTCAAACCGTTGTGCCGAAACACACACTTAGAACCGATCTAGAACCCCGCGACCCACGATCTAGAACCGGGGGCCCCTGGACAACCACCGTGTCGAATTTGGGGTCGCTGCGACCTTTCGACCCCTTTTGGCCCCTGTTTATGTGTCGTCCCACGTGCAACTTATTCCATAGGGCTGTTGGTGGCCAATTAGCGCGAAAAAAGGTCAGAGGGACACGGAACTCTAGAACCCGTCCCAGGGGCCCGTGACGGGACGCATACGTCATTTTCGGGCCGATCGGACCTTTCTGTCACACCGTCCACCAAACACCTGTGAAAATGAATAGGATAAGTTGCAAGTGTCAGCGGCCCCTGTTCGGCACCCGGAGGTCCCACGGGCCCCAAACACTGCGTGCCGGTAGTCCTCGGGCCCCCGAACAACATATCAGGAGGACGAGTCTCTAGAACTCGGGGCTAATTTTTATGCGACCCTTGTTCAAGTTTCTCTCACAGGCCACTTGCACTCATAGACAGCTCATAGACTGACATACCCACTTGAAAGGTCAAACTGAAGACATACTTAGAACCGATCTAGAACCACGCGACGCATGATCTAGAACCGGGGGCCCCTGGACTAGCACCGTGTCGAATTTGGGGTCGCTGCGACCTTTCGACCCCTTTTGGCCCCTGTTTATGTGACGTCCCACGTGCAACTTATTCCATAGGGCTGTTGGTGGCCAATTAGCGCGAAAAAAGGTCAGAGGGACACGGAACTCTAGAACCCGTCCCAGGGGCCCGTGACGGGACGCATATGTCATTTTCGGGCCGATCGGACCTTTCTGTCACACCGTCCACCAAACACCTGTGAAAATGAATGGGATAAGTTGCACGTGTCAGTGGCTCCCGCGCGGCCCCCGGGGGTCCGAGGGGCCCCAAACTCTGCAAAAAAGTTGCGTCACGTGGCCTTCTGCGACATACCGAGCGGGCTAGGTCGAGACGCGCCCGGTTTATTTTTTGCTATTTTTTATGCACCTCGCTGTCTCCCATTGATCTCTATGGGAGCATGTGTCTGCTAGGGTTAATTCAGCAGTTAGGATTAGAGGGCCCTCTAGGCTCAGGAAGCACCTAGAGCCACGAAACTCTGGGGCCCGACTCGGGGGCCCGTGGCGGTCGTCCGTGACGAATTTCGAGGTCCTGCGACCTTTTGACCCCTATGGGCGACTGTTTATTTGACGTCCCACGTGCAACTTATTCCATTGGGCTGTTGGTGGCCAATTAGCGTGAAAAAAGGTCAGAGGGACACGGAACTCTAGAACCCGTCCCCGGGGCCCGTGACGAGACGCATGCGTCAATTTCGGGCCGATCGGGCGTTCCTTTCAAACCGTTTTGCCGAAACACACGCTTAGAACCGATCTAGAACCACCAAATCCAGGATCTAGAACCGGGGGCCCCTGGACTAGCACCGTGTCGAATTTGGGGTCGCTGCGACCTTTCGACCCCTTTTGGCCCCTGTTTATGTGACGTCCCACGTGCAACTTATTCCATAGGGCTGTTGGTGGCCAATTAGCGCGAAAAAAGGTCAGAGGGTCACGGAACTCTAGAACCCGTCCCAGGGGCCCGTGACGGGACGCATACGTGGATTTCGGCCCGATCGGACCTTTCTGTCCACCTTTCACGAAGCACATGGTCCAATTAATGGAGGCCCTCTTGCACACACAGACAGACATATGGTCAAAGTGAACCAAAGGGAGGAGAATTTCACACTGCAAAAAGACACACTTGGAACCGATCTAGAACCCCGCGACCCACGATCTAGAACCGGGGGCCCCCGGACTAGCACCGTGTCGAATTTGGGGTCGCTGCGACCTTTCGACCCCTTTTGGCCCCTGTTTATGTGACGTCCCACGTGCAACTTATTCCAGTGGGCTGTTGGTGGCCAATTAGCGCGAAAAAAGGTCAGAGGGACACGGAACTCTAGAACCCGTCCCAGGGGCCCGTGACGGGACGCATACGTCATTTTCGGGCCGATCGGACCTTTCTGTCACACCGTCCACGAAACACCTATGAAAATGAATGGGATAAGTTGCAAGTGTCAGTGGCCCCTGTTCGGCCCCCGGAGGTCCCACGGGCCCCAAACACTGCGTGCCGGTAGTTCTCGGGCCCCCGAACAACATATCAGGAGGACGAGTCTCTAGAACTCAGGGCTAAATTTTATGCAACCCTTGTTCAAGTTTCTCTCACAGGCCACTTGCACTCATAGAGAACTCATAGACTGACATACCCACTTGAAAGGTCAAACTGAAGACATACTTAGAACCGATCTAGAACCACCAAATCCATGATCTAGAACCGGGGGCCCCTGGGCTTCCACCGCGTCGATTTTGGGGTCGCTGCGACCTTTTGACCCCTTTTGGCCCCTGTTTGTTTGACGTCCCACCTGCAACTTATTCCATTGGGCTGTTGGTGGCCAATTAGCGCGAAAAAAGGTCAGAGGGACACGGAACTCTGGACACCGTCCCAGGGGCCCGTGACGGGACGTGTGTGTCAATTTCGGGGCGATCGGACCACACCGAACCTCGTTCGGCCCCTGGAGGTGCTAGGGGCCCGAAACTTCATAGAAAGCTGCGTCACACGGCCCCCAAAAACATACAGAGAGGGGAACATCTACACACACTCACAAAAAAACACTTGGTGGTTAGGGGTCAAAATAGGCACTTTTTGGACTATGAGGAAGACTATGGTGAAGGTTAGGTGGTCAGGGGACCCCATAGGCACTTTGTGGCAATGAAGAAGATGATAGGTGGTTAGGGGTCAAAATAGGCACTTCGTGGGCAACGAGGAAGACTATGGTGAAGTTTAGGTGGTCAGGGGACCCCATAGGCACTTCGTGGCAATGAAGAAGAGAATAGGTGGTTAGGGGTCCAAATAGGGGCTTCGTGGCAGCGAGGAGGACTACGGTGAAGAGTAGGTACCCAGATAGCAACAAAGTCTGGGCCGAGTCTGGCTTAAATTAGGCACTTCTGGCTTAATTCTGGCACTGTTTTTTTCACACTCCTGTGTCAAACAGTACTAGGCTAAGCTCTGGCTGGAGTCTGGCTAACCAAAAGAAACAAAAATCAAATTGTATCTTTTTGGCTGAGCCCTGGCATGAGCACGGTCTACCAGAATTAGAAAATATTTGACCTCTGGCATGAATGTGCTCAACTGTAAAATAGCTGTGTAAGATGTGTTGTTAATTGGTTCATATTTTATACATAATTATAAGGTTAATTTTGTCAAAAAGAATAAAATGAAATCTGTTTATTATAGGCCTAGTTAAAAATACATATAGATATTTATTCAAATAGTAGACTTTTACACATAAGGAGGCAAGAAGACTTTTCTTTTTTTTTTTAAAGGAAAGAAGACTTGATTATTCTGTTGGCAAGATTATTTTAATGGGCAGTTAACCCTCTGAGGTCTGAGCTGTTTTCTGGGCCCTGGAGGTGTTCTGACATGCTCTGACATTTCTGGTTATTTCTGTTACTTGTGACATTTTCATGGCTAAAGTCTAATTACACTGTATTCAGCACAAACTCTGCTACAATAATATATCAGCAGCATGTATGTAAAAGTTTGTAGTTTTGAGATAATGACATTTATGCGTGGTTTTTGAAAATACAAAAAAAAATTCTCACTGAAATAAGGCCATGAAACCCATACTGATTATTTCTTCACAAGACTTTTGAAAATTGTATGACGTAGCCTAGAATATTTGCTGCAAAACTATGTGAAAATCACCCTGACTGCTCATTCAGATAAGACAATATATTGATTTAAAAATTTTACGACGTGTTTTGTGTGAAAAAGCCTTATGCGAGAGCTCATTAATATGTAAGCTTTTCTCACCTGAGAAAGACAAAGAACCTCCCCTAACGGCCCTATTAGGAGCTATCAGGCCCCTATCATTCTGAGCAACCTTGCACAATACTGTAAATGAGGAGATTTAAAAAATAATGGCTTTTAAATTGTTTGGATTTATTTACAACACAACATAATCCAAAGATACACAACAAATGCCAAAAAAGCACTTCAAAGACAGAGACCTTTGTGCCATTCCTAAAAACATTGTACATACCTTTCATTTCCAAGATTTTCACTTTACCATGTTCACGTACTGAGACTCATGTGAATGTTGAAGTCCTCAGTGGCATCTGGGACCTGAAAAAAAAAAAAGTGAACATACTGATATCAAGAGAAAGGCCTGCATGATTTTGGAAATAAATATTAGATTTTTCTGGTTAAAATTGCTTTTTAAAATTCCTTTTTAAAATTCACAGAATACACACACACACACACGTTTCCAACGATATATAATATAATGAACACCAGGTTTGTTGTGCCTTGTAGGCATAAGGTATATGCGCAGTGCGGATAAAATAATAATAACAATAAATAACCTATAGCAGCCTATAAATCTTCCAAAAGAAGCTAGAGAAAAATATATTGATTATCATGTTACTTCAAATGTTTCCATCCGTTATGATGATATGAAATGAGATAATAATAAAAACATGAAGCCGTTTGGTGCGTTTTGCTTTCATCCAAAATATGATACATTCAAACGCGATCGCTTGCAAAATATGATGCATTCAAACGCGATCGCTTGCAAAATATGATACATTCAAACGCGATCACTCTCAAATATAAAACATTATGGTTACCATAAACATATCTATGTTTGAGCAGATATCCACAAACACAGTAAACACATATGATACATTCAAACGCGATCGCTTGCAAAATATGATACATTCAAACGCGATCGCTTGCAAAATATGATACATTCAAACGCGATCACTCTCAAATATAAAACATTATGGTTACCATAAACATATCTATGTTTGAGCAGATATCCACAAACACAGTAAACACGGGTCTAAATATTATAATATTCCCCATATATCTAGCAACAGTTCAGCTGCAACGTGACATTTATGCAACAATAACAAACTAGGCTATGTAAGAATTTCTTACCTTATCTTTCTTGTCTTCAAATCGCGTTCTTCTTCTTCTGAGGTAGCCTAAATCCAATGTAAGCTCAGGCACGTCTTTCAAACTCGACGAAAAGTGAAGTGAAGTGTTTTGTTGTTGAGGTAACGAGCGCGTTCGCGTTCCATGTGGAGATTTGCATGTGAATATCTTTTGCGCGAGTAGGCGTGGCCAAATTAACTGTAATGAGCAAGCGTTTGAGAAGCTGGACATCTTGTTGGTTTTATACAAATTACTTAAACAGAGAATATTTGTTTTCGTTTTGAATCCGATCATTTAAAAGTACACACTTAAATGTTTATAAAGGTATATGGCTCATAAATGTGTGACAAGTATTCGCTGAGTTTTGTTTCAGTTTATAGACGTGCTCAAGAAAAAAAAGTTCACCGCGACAGAGAGGCAGAACGCACACCCTGTTTATTTTCTTTATTTTACAAAAGCACAATGTTTTGATTTGATTGTAAGTGGACACATACAAAAGGAGAAATATCACAGATTCTTTTTTTATATTTCTTTTTTCTGTATGACCATAAATGATGGAGTAATTTAAGTTTATAGTGCTACAATGTGGAGAAAATCCGGCAAAACGCGTCGGCGCGTTTGTCGACCTCAGAGGGTTAAGGAGGTGACAATGTGCAGAATAAAAAAAAACATAAAAAAAAAAACATGAGATGTTTGCAAAATGTTTGAAGACAAAGACAAATGGTTCAGTCAGCAGCATCATAAAAGACAAAAGATTGAATGGGACTGAATGAGTACTTTGTGGTTATCCAAATGGTAATCAAAATGCCACAAAAAAGTTTTGGCGAATTGATTACCATTTGTACAGTATAACGACAGTTTTACTACAAAAACCCATGGTTAAACTGTTTTTTAGAGCAGTCTTCTTGCTCGGCAGACGGGTCAATGTGCGTCTGTTGTTGCTGATATGATGACGCAGTTTGCAATGCATCATGGAAATAGTAGTTGATTTACATATACGGCGTTAAAGCCGCTTTACAAGAAGGACTACTTTTCCCAGAGTGCACCCCGTGACATCATCCCGCCTACCAGAGGATCCGGAAGTTACGTAGCAGTTATTCAGCAACTCATATTTTCCAACGCAGTCTCGCGGTGAAATTCAAATTGTCGTTCTAACTTCGACAATCACGCTATCTTGGTTTTATCTTTTGGAGTTTTAATACATGATCAAGGTAAGTTGATACTTTTTAAAATATCTAAACTAACACGTAGATTTTAATCTATAGCGCAGTACGTTACTAGATAGGCTTTTTGCTTGTTTTCTGTGGTTTGATTTTATTTGCTTTTATGTTAGAGGGTCTAGAATTAGCCCCCATTTACAGTGCTTATTATATGAACATATGTGGGCTTACAGTGAGCGAGGTAACATGAGAAAAATGGCTATTAAAAGAGTCAACAAGATGTTTGAATCTTTGGGAAAATAAATTAATTCAGGATACAACTTTACAGTCTCCCGAACAGCAATACAATCATCGTGGCATCATGAAACACCACAGACAACAAGCCTCTCAAGCGATGACCTATTAATAAGATGTAAGATTTCTTTTCTTTTTTTTTTCTATCATATATTCACTGTTGGCGTAAGGCTCATGTCATAGCAGATGTGGTGTGGTAACGTTAAACCCTTTCAATACCTGTGTTTAATGTTTTAGCACTTCTCCATGACATAATATCTTAACAAGAAATCCTTATGGAGCAGCAGAGGAACATTGTAAGGATGGTGCGAGATCTCAAAGCAAACAACGTTCGGGAGATCACAGAGGCACAGAACCAAAGTCAAAGTCCAAAACTGTTTCCAATTGAAGACTTAAGGTCATTAACTTCCCTGGAAAGTGATCTTCGATCATGTCCAGTAACAAGACAAAAAGGGGTAGGTAATGCACAGTTGCATGCTGTTATCACTCACAAGTCTGGTTGTAATTACTGTTGTAATTAAATGGTGTGTGTGTGATCAATCTAAAACATGAAAAATCTAACAATAACAAAAACTATTTATATTTGTCTAATTTGGTAAATATAATATCGATATTAGCATGTTTTAGTGTTTTGACTTAATAGTGATGGCATGTTTTAAAAATATTTCAGGTACTTGAACTGGGATTGTTTGGTGGAGTCGACTTAAAGGACACGTCTGGCGGATTATGAGGCAAGCATTCAAAAATGAAGTGAGAAGTGTACATGGAAAAACACCTTTCCAAAGCTTGCAGCCTAAAAACATTGTGATTGGTAAGTGCATTTTTGTTGTGTCTAAGTCTATCTGGAACTTCATGACTATTCCCTCATGTCATGAATGAATGTTGAAAGTTTCAATTCTTTGACTGGTGGTGTCTTTTGATACAAATGCTTTATATGTCTATTGTTCATTTCATTTAAAATTATTTTTTAACTCTGTATTTGTATGCTCCTATTCTAGAGGCTGTAAGAAGTAATCCTGTGTGTGCACAGACATCTGAGTTGGAGGTCGAAAAAGTTATTAAAAGGTGGTTTCATCTAGCTGGTGATCGCGAGGGTGGCAAAAAAAGGACACCTTTGCAAAATGTAAACCACACATTTTAAGTTATTAGGGAATCTGTTTTGCATTGTTGCAACTTATATTTTAAAAATTTTTGCACATCTGTAAATATAAAATGTATTTCATTTGTCTTTTATAACCAGCTTTTAGTTTGTTTCTGTACTTTATGATTTATGCATGACACTTTTGCTTTATTGTTTGTATCAATTTAATTTATTGCTTTGTTTCTGTTGCGTTTTTTGGACAGTGGCCGAGAGGGCTCAACACGCTGCAACAGAAGACAACACATGGAAATAGAAAAAAACACAAGCAAATTTACAAAACATCTTCATCAGTTTGACAGCACATGTGCTGCAAATATGCAAAACACAACCGAATACACAAACGTACTGCAAATGGCAGACCAACAACGCAAATATCTACAGTAGTGTTTTTTTATTATTTATTTTGTATTATTATTTATTGGTTGTATTGTATTTGCAGCATATGTTGTGAAACTGATGTTTTCTTAAAGGAACACTCCACCCATTTGCATTAAGCTTTGCAATGTTAGAAACCCAGTCATACTATTGAATGGTCGTGCAACATTTTCTCATTTTCCCCTGAGACGAGAGAAATCTGTATTTACCTCTTTACACTTCCTCCCACAACGATGCAAAAATTGTCATTCAATTGTCTTTTTCCTGTAGTTTTTATTTTTCCACTTATCTGGCTGAGATTTTCTTCCCCTCTCAATAAAATGCTGTACTTTGCATTTGTGTAGTGTCATTATTTTATTATTCCTTGCACAATATATAAGTATTACACAGGGATAATTTCTGGTTCAGTTTTGGGGACTGGTATAATATTGGCCCCGTTATGGCTGTTTTCTGGATAAGTTGTGGCTGAGTTCTGGGGTAAAGCTGGTGGCAGTTTGGCCCTTGTCTGGCTGACATCTGGGGATTACGGTGTTGTTTTGGGCCAGTTCTGGATAATATCTGGGTACATTGTAAAACTCTGGTTCAGTTTTGGTCTGCTTCCGGCATTGATCTGGTTGATTTTCGGCAAACAGCACTTGGGCCAACCTTGGACCGTAATTCCATGCGGTATGTGGGCCAAAATCTCAGCCGAAATTTAGCCAGATCCGGCCCAAAGCCAATTTGCTATCTGGGTAGTTGGCGGACCCCAAAAGCACTTGGTGGACCTGCCCGTAGTGCACTGGCACCCCCAGAGGTGTCCACACAGGGCCTATGGTAATTTATGGTAATTTTGGCCACTTTATATGCGATTTTAGAAAACGTCCACGCCACCATTAGGTTAAGCAGCTCGTGTCGTCCATTTCGAGCACGCAGACTTCGGAGTGCCTAGGGTGACAATGGCAACTTAAATGAATGGGCAAATTCCCACGAACTACCTAGTTTCCCTTACTTCAGTTCACGACCTCACCATCTGTGTCGCCAATTCCCTTTGTCTCCAGAATGTGCGTACGCACGGCTCAAAGTTTGCTTAAAGGTGCGCACATTCTCCCGTCAAGTTTGTTTTTTTATAGATCACAACCTTTGCATGGGAACTGGCGTACGTACGTTTCCAGCCCCGTTTTGTGCGTACGCACGCTTTATAAATGAGACCCCTGGTCCTTATTTTAAATAGGTAATAAAAAATATCAATAATTATCGATATCGACTGATATGAAACACTTATATCGTGATACAGTTTTCAGCCATGTCACCCAGCCCTAGTTTACCATACTCAATACAGTGTAAGAAAAGATTTAAAAGAAAAGGAGCAAGTTCTTCTGAAAAGGTTTTATAGAATTAACCCTCTGGGGACCAAGGTGTTTTTGGAGCCCTTGAGATGTTCTGACATGCCTTGAAATTTGTGCTTTTTTCAGTTATTTATAAACATGTTAATGGCAAAGGTGTATATAGCACAAACAGGGCTACCAAAATATGCGGGCAACGTGTATGTAGATGTTTGTATTTTTAAGAGAATAATGTTTATGCGTGGTTATTGGAAAAAATAAAAATGAAAGTGGCTGAATTAAGACCACAAAACACATATTAAATATGTGTCCACAAGACTTTTGTCTAATTGATGTTGTACCTTTGAGTACTGGCTTCAAAATTATGTGAAAATAGTCTTGCTTTATCGTTCACAAAAAAAAATACATTGATTTAAATGGTGTAAAACAGGTTTTGCTTGGAAAGCCAATATGCGAGGGGGGCGTGAAGGAGTAGTTTACACCTGGGTTGTCCCACCCACTCTGCATAATGACTCTGCATAATTAGCCATTCATTCAGGTGTGACACTGACTGAGCCACAATGCAAGGACAATGCCTATATAGAAGAATACTTATATTGACCATTTAAGATTTCGCTTACATCTATCTTGTAAATATGTTTAGCTATTTTATTAAAAATGTTACAATTACAACAATAATTACAATTTCAACAATATTTCAAGTGTACTCTTTCTTTGTAAAAAAAAAAAAAAAGAAAGAAAAAAAAGATTATAGGCCTACATTTTATCATATGTATTCATTAGTTTGAATATAGCCAACATTGGAACATCTAACATCTTAGTCTATGACTTTATTTTTGACAAAAATAGTGTGACTAACGCCTGACTAACGTTGTTTTATTGAAATATCAGGGCATATAAATGTTAATTTACGTTGCTTATACAAATACATTTTATTTCAACATATTCCAGTCGATTTTTACTCATCTCAGTAGGCTATGGCAAAGCAGTTTATTCTTTCACACACAGACACGCGATTCATATTTAGGCTAAACACTCTTTACAAATATGTACCCTTCATTCATCTCACAGAAACGCGAGTCATATTATAGAAATGCGATTCATCTTTTTGCGGTTTACAGGCCTACACTAACGTTATAACGTTATTCCACACTTGAGAAAAGAAAACAGCCTACCTCACTCCTCAGCGCGATCTGCTGCTCATATCAGGAGATATTTCGCCTCATCAGCACTGTGGAAACATTTCTCCATAAAGGCTATAATGTCTCACTCGCGACCATGCTCGCGACGCGCTTTGTTTACAGCTGATGTGGGGGCGTTTCACAGACTGAAATGGTTCTCAGAATTTGCATTTGAATAGCGCGCGCTCTCCGGGGAGTGGTCAAATTACTGTGAATCATCTCGTAATGAGGTCGACTGGAGTCGCTCTCTTTGTATACAGATTACAGAAACTAAGAATATTTGTTTTTTATATAAATGACTTCAATTAAAAGCTGCGATCTCAAGCTTTATGCCCGTGGGTCTGTTTGCCTGTTTGACTGAATTTTCGCGGAGTTATAGATCATTTTCGAACGCGTTTCAAACGGGAGTTTACTGACAGAGAGAAGGCAGAAATCTTATTTTTTCTTTATTTGTCAAAAAGCAAAACACTTTATTTTTATTGTGAGTATACAGAAAAAAAATAGAAACTGAACAGGATCGATTGATGTATTACACGAAAATGAAAGATCAAAATTAACAGAGCATTTAGTGTTTATTTTCATTGCTAAAAAAAAAAAACGAGCAAAACGCGCGGGCGCGTTTTTGGTCCCCAGAGGGTTAAACCATCTACACCAGGGGATTTATTAAACTTGAGCTCTGTAATAGCTCGAAAGACTTCCTTTATTAATATAGAACTATCACAATATTCCTTATTGGTTATTAGTTAGACTAAATATAAAAACAGAGGAATCATTTCCATTAAAGCCTGATTTGTAAAGAGTGCTAAAAAAGGTTGAACAGTAATCTGCAATCTCCTTTGAATCATGTGTTATGGTACCAATGATATTCAAATGCAAAATTCTATTTGTTTTATCATGGAATTTTTCTAATTGAAAGAATTATGCTGAATTCTGTTCACCCTTTTCACATCTCTGTCTAGATCTAATGCCCTCCTTTTATAAATATCCTCTAATTGGCTTTGAAGTGTGACTAACTCAAGATGTTCATTACCTGAAATTAGGAGGAGATTTATGAGTAAAAGGCGTAATTTTACAAATTATCGTCTCCTCTTCAAGTCTTTTAGCTTTAGATAATAAACTTCAAAATTTTCTAAGAAATTTACAAGTTATTACAATTACAATTACTAATCTGAGCTATATTTCAATATTGTGCAATCAAACTGCGAATGGACATCTTTATTGAGCTTCCAATAAGAGTTATGGTAGTTGGAGGCAAGAGAGGAATGTAAAGAAATGTTGATGGACACTGCCTTATGATCTGTTAATGGCGTGGGAATATTAACAGAAATATCTTTTTTATATAAACTGCACGGAGTTAACCAGTAATCAATACGAGACATAACGGTACATTATTATTCCATGTGAAAGAACTAATACCAGGGAACTTCTCTCTCCAAATGTCTATTACTCCAGATTTCTGCATAAAGGCCTTCAGTGTGGAGTTATGAGAGTTCACACTGCGAGGTGGTCACTGGTCAAGGGAGTTGTCCAAAGTGATATTAAAATCTCCTCCTATTAGAATAAGTGAATTTGGGAATTTAGATAAACTGTGTAATACGACTCTCTAAATTTTTTATTAAAGCATATTTTTTTGTTTTAGAATTGTACCCATAAAAAAATTATAATAATTATAGTCACTAGATCTAGTTTAATAACCAAAATAATGAAATGACCAAGGGGATTCCTTTAGATAATGTGTGTTTTAAAATGGCCATAAAACACATGCATGCTCAGACACATGAGCAAACCAAACATCATCACCCCATTGAGCTTTACAGTAATTTACATCTTTGGGAGTGGAATGAACTTCTTGAAAGAAACAAAAGTCAGATTTCTGCTGTTTAGCAAATAAAAACAAAGCTTTACGTTTAGCATTAAACCTTAAACCCCTGACATTAACGTTTAAGTGAACGTTCTACGCAATCCAACGTGGCGGCGCTCTTAACAGATGTTTGTTGTTCATTAGGCTATAATTCCTCAAAATAAGTAAAAAAAAAAAATTCTCTCTCTCTCTCTCTCTCTCTCTCTCTCTCTCTCTCTCTCTCTGTCTATGTTTTCGGTGCTGATGCAGTGACGCGTTCATGTAAACGGCACCTAAAAGCTGTCACAAAGAACCAGCAAAAGTAATGATTATGAATTTGTAAAATATTACAATGAGACATTTTAATTGTTTATTAAAAAACAAGTGTTTTCTGTAAAGATGAAGTTGACAATACTGACTCGCGATCTTCGCAGTAGTGATCGCGCAGGAGAGAAATGCACTTTTCATACGGATTACGTAGTTTTATTTTGTTTTGAATGGTTCTGTTTAAAAGATTTCTGTAGATAATAGATATATTTCTATATATTTTTTTTTTTTTGTGTGTGAGGCGAGTAGGCTACCTTATACGCTGAGTTTCGGTTCATGGATGATAGCTTAATCTCCAGTTCAGGCGCTGGTGCCTCTGTCGTGATTATGTCTGTTATATTTACTTTTTATTTATTAAATCCAGGAAATTGGATAATGAAACACTGATTAAAATTAAGATACAATTAATACAAAACGAAATTCGCTTTAAAGAAAGGCTTTGTGCTTTCTGTTTGAGGTCTCTGTGAAAGTTTTAAAGCAGTCTTTTAGTGCCGCTTTCATAACGGTCGCGTCCGTAATGGAGAACGGTCACGTAACATTATTTTTTCCTCATAAATGCGAACACGAAAAATAAAAGACTTTTAAAAAAAGACAACCATCCAAAACTTTATAACACTCCAGCAAAGTACCTCTTTTTGGTCAACATCCTCCTTTTGGTAGACGAAATAGTCCAAAATAGCTGATTTTGACTTCATTTTTTTTTTTTTTTGCGGGGGATCCTCTTCGTCGCCCATTTTTAGCTATAGGATTGCCAGTGAATGTTGACTGTCACGGTGAGCGCGGTGAGCTGCGGCACAGCGAACCAATCACTGTGCAGGCACGCGGAACGTGTATGTCACCCCAGCAAAAAGCCATACAACATACTCGTGTTTACTGTGTGCTACCCTGGTGCAACCGTTCTCTTAATAGGCTACACTATGGGTGCTACTACCCTTCACATCGTTCAGCCCTACTAAGAACCACTTTACTGTCATTAGGGCCGAACGAACGTTTGACTGATGCTAAAGCCATCAAGAGGGCAGTCTTCAGCGAGAGGGACTGGAGGTCAGCTGACTCGAGCGGCTCAAAGGGTGGGCCCTGAAGTGCCCTAAGGACTGTGGAGAGGTCCCAAGACGGGACCGAGCATGGGCGTGGAGGGTTCAGCCTTCTAGCCCCCCTGATGAACATTTCATGCCTCATTCATTAACGACTAAGTTTGTGTTTCCCGATCGATTGGCCAGCTACAGGGGCATGATGTGCTGCTTTAGCCACCACATAAACTTTGAGCATGGAGGGGACACACTCACTGTCCAGCATCTCCTACGGGTACACAAGAACTGACAAGGTATCGCATTCAGTGGAAACTAGCTTGAGAAAATGGACCATTTCTGGGATTAAAGGCGCCTTTTGGAAGGGACCCTTGCCTCTGAGAGTGTTCTCATGACTTCCTGGGGACGGCCTGATGGCTCCCGTCGAGGGGCCAAACATGCAGGTCCCACAACTCCAGCTGGGGGTGCCAGATTGTCCCTCCTGGCTGGGAGAGAAGGTCTCTCCTCAGCTGTATGGGCCATGGGGCTGATCACAGTAGCTGGACTAATTCTGGGAACCAGGGCTGGTTCTGCCAGAGTGGTGCCACTGGAAGAACAGCACATAAATATTCCAGTATCTGACTGATGACCAGCGGAAGCAGGGCTACATTAGGGAAGGCATAAAGGCCACTTCAGAGCTATATTGCTTTGACCGCTTGGGGGTGGAGCTTCCATTCGAGCGTGGGGAGACGGGGGAGTCCACCATGTGACAACATGTCTGCTCCCTCGAGCACACACATTCGAGCACACACATTCGAGCACACACATTCAGTGAGTAGTGAACACACACACACACACACACACACACACACAAATATTACATTAATGTGATATTTCTCTCTGCCAATTTACTCAGCTTTATATGGCATTTACTGTGCTGTGAAAAAGTATTTGCCCCATCCTGATTTCTTCTGTTTTTGTGTCTCATACTAATTTAAATCATTTTTTAATTTACATCTTAAAACAAAATACAACATAAAACAAAGAAAAACTGAGTAAACAAAGAATACAGTTTTCAACACCTTTCACCCATGTGAAAAACTAATCACCCCCTTTGGCAGCAATAACTGCAGCCGGACGCTTGTGATAACTGGAGATCAGTCTTTCACAGCGCTGTGGTGGATTTCTCTTTGCAGAACTGCTTTAGTTCAGCCTCATTGGAGGGTTTTCAAGCATGAACTGCCTGTTTAAGGTCCTGCCACATTAGGTTCAAGTCAGGACTTTGACGAGGCCACTCAAATACTTTAACTGTGCTTTCCCGAGCCGTTCAGAGGTGGATTTACTCCTGTGCTTTGACTCATTTTCTTTCTGCTTGAGCTTCAACTTACAGACTGAAGATCTGAGATTCTCTGTTAGGATTTTCTGAAAAGCAGAAAAATGCAAAAGCCTACTCTGCTCTGACTGGCCAGATGGCTCAGTCTGTTGTGATTGGTCTACTCTGCTCTGATTGCCCAGACGGCCCAGTCTGTTTTGATTGGTCTACTCTGCTCTGATTGGCCAGACAGCCCAGTCTGTTTTGATTGGTCTACTCTGCTCTGATTGGTCAGATGGCCTAGTCTGTTTTGATTGGTCTACTCTGCTCTGATTGGCCAGATGACCCAGTCTGTTGTGATTGGTCTACTCTGCTCTGATTGGTCAGATGACCCAGTCTGTTTTGATTGGTCTACTCTGATCTGATTGGTCAGATGACCCAGTCTGTTTTGATTGGTCTACTCTGCTCTGATTGGTCAGATGACCCAGTCTGTTTTGATTGGTCTACTCTGCTCTGATTGGCCAGATGGCACAGTCTGTTTTGATTGGTCTACTCTGCTCTGATTGGTCAGATGGCCTAGTCTGTTTTGATTGGTCTACTCTGCTCTGATTGGCCAGATGACCCAGTCTGTTGTGATTGGTCTACTCTGGTCTGATTGGTCAGATGGCCCAGTCTGTTTTGATTGGTCTACTCTGCTCTGATTGGTCAGATGGCCTAGTCTGTTTTGATTGGTCTACTCTGCTCTGATTGGCCAGATGACCCAGTCTGTTGTGATTGGTCTACTCTGCTCTGATTGGTCAGATGGCCCAGTCTGTTTTGATTGGTCTACTCTGCTCTGATTGGCCAGATGACCCAGTCTGTTGTGATTGGTCTACTCTGCTCTGATTGGTCAGATGGCCCAGTCTGTTTTGATTGGTCTACTCTGCTCTGATTGGCCAGATGACCCAGTCTGTTGTGATTGGTCTACTCTGCTCTGATTGATCAGATGGCCCAGTCTGTTTTGATTGGTCTACTCTGCTCTGATTGGTCAGATGGCCCAGTCTGTTGTGATTGGTCTACTCTGCTCTGATTGGCCAGATGGCACAGTCTGTTTTGATTGGTCTACTCTGCTCTGATTGGCCAGATGGCACAGTCTGTTGTGATTGGTCTGATTATACCAAATACAACGCGTATTGGAAGCTAAACGCCCATTACCATAACTGAACATCAACTCTTCCAAAAGCTCAGCGATTGTATACACTGTAAAGACAGTAACGATGACGTTGATTTTACCATATCAGTCCGAGTGCAAGTCCAATGATGAAATGAAATATTCTTATTGTCCCTGATAGGGAAATTTGTAATGGACTCCATAGCTGTTACGGCTGAGATCAGGCACACGACAAGGAAATACAATTGGAGACTTTAATTAAAAAAATATATAAATAGAAAACATCACCACAATTCAACTTAAAGTAAAAGATACAAGACAAGGAACAGGGAGAAACAGAGGGCTTAAATACACAGAGAACGGATCAGGGAAACAAGACACAGCTGGGGCAAATGAACTAAATGACAGTAACAATAGAAACTAACAGGATAACACACCTGAAACGAGGAACCTAATTAATTTGCAACTATGGAGACAAACAGGTAGGGACGAGAGAGGAACTGATAAACATACTAGAAGTATAACAGGAAAACATATCAAAGAACAAACATAACCCTGACAATAGCCAGCATTTCGCCAATTAGAGCAGAGTAGACTGAACAGTCTGATTGATACCGGTACAAAATAGTTTTTGAACTTGTTCCGTTTATAACGGAGAGTTCTGTACCTTCTTCCAGACAGTAGGAGTTCATAAGAGCGGTAGAGTACATGAGATGGGTCGCTTAAAATCATTTTTGCCTCATTTAATGTGCATTGCTCATACAGAGTCTGAATATATGGCGTTATATTTGTGCCTCAATCCTGAGCGAGTAATTGTAAGTTTTGAGTACAGAGAACTATATTTTGCAAGCACATTACATTATATTTTGACCAGAAATTAACAATCGCAAAAAAAAAAAAACGTTTGAGCAAAGAAAAAACTATTCCGTGCTCAATACATGTATTTGCTATTATCCATATTAACGTGCAATAATAACCCCTCTCACGCAGTTTACTCAGGTGCTCTCTCACAAACTTATTCTCTGCGCTCCTGTCAAGTCCCTCTCTCTCTCTCTCAACCTCTTAATTCTGTGCGCGCTCAACTCTTGACACACGCTCGCTCAACTTGCAACAGCGTTACAAGTGTGCCACAAAATCAACCAATCGGAAAATTAAAGGTCAATTTTGATTGGCTGTTGGTCTCCAATCACCACGCAGCACAAAGAAGACAAAAAAGCCGGGATTTTATGGATAGATGTCTAACGTTACTCTAGCCACCATCAAACATGACAGAGTCAAATGGTGAAAACGGCAACAATATGCCACAACGTCAGGTGAGTTAGTAATTTCTAGTTTTATGATGTTACCGTTTTCTATGCCTTTGATGAAACCCTGCTATTATCCGACCGTTTCGTAAAAAAAGAAGTTTGCTAGCTAGCTGAAGCTTATAACTTAAGCTAATAACCTACCGGCTAGCGTTAATGACATCAAGCATTGCTAACTCTTGTAGAATATTACTTGTAACTTATTTAATGTAATTTTAATGATTTAGGGTAATGGTACAGTTGAGTCAGCAGCCAGAAATTTGGTGTCTGTGCTGCTAAACAGTATGGCCACAAACTGCCCAACACGGCCGTCAGCGACAGAGCTCCCTGTCCCTAGAAATGTACCTGTAACAGTGCAGCAAGAAATGACAAGGTTCGTTATTCACCTACAGTACTGTAGATATGCTTATATTCAATTTTCAAATCATGACGATTTTTTTTTAAGTCTTGTTAAATGCAATTTGGTAAGGTCCAGTTGCTTAATTACTTGGATGTCTTCTGTATATTCAAAATAGGCATTATGATTCACCTTGAGACATGACCTTGGATTTCTAGAAAAATATGCTATTTAGAATATTAGCTTGATTGTTATATTTACTGTATATATAATAAACTAATATAAAGCTATATTTTAATCCACAGATCTTTTCCAGGATATTTCAAATCAAACTTCAGTCGTGGTAAAAAGAGGTGTTTGACTGCGACCAAGCAACTTGTAAAGACAAGCAAAACAACTGCTCTCAATTTTTATCTTCTTCCCAAAAATACATCCCACACACCGTTGCCAACCGAGGAGCTTGAACTCCTCCAGGCGGGTATGGGAAGACAAACAGTGTCTCTTCCAGAAGATGGTGACCACACAGAGGTACATATCCCAGTCCAGCTTTTTGACTTGAATGAAAGATAGTTATTGTAAAATATACTTAAGTCTTGTCACTGTCAAGGACTTTTCTGTGGGTATCTTTATTTTAATTTTACTTTCTCATTAACCAAGATTTCAAAGCACCTGGCTAACACATTTACAAAAATGGAGGATCTTTGTGGGGAATGGCTCTTGCATAAGGCAACTGGTCTGTAAGTCTATGATTGTTTTGTTGAATTGTCATATTTACTGTTAATCAAATGCCAATCTTCTATTTATTTTTGGTGCATGTAAACCCTTATGGTGTATTAATTACTTGCTGCAAGCATTAGAGATGACAGATGGACAAAATGTATTTTTTTTTCTTTAACAAAACAAATAATTTTAAGTAATTTTTCTCTCTCTCTCTCTCTCTAAATAAAGGTGGCAGTGGTCGACGAAAGCTGACTGTCATTCCACCAGAAGCAGAGGGGTATTCGAGCTGCGTCAGCGGGGGGGCAAAGCCACTTTTTACATCGTACCACTCCAGGAGACTTTAGACACCTCTCCTCTGCCTCCTGACTCGGAGCATTTTTCAAAAATGCCAAAGACAGCATGTTACCAGTGTAATGAGACGTTGCCTTTGCATATGCTTCAGTACACATTAAGACATGCAAGGGAAAACTCACCTCCGATGAGTCTGGTGAGGAGGTGAGAGCAAGTTTGTTTGTCTAATGTAAA
Organism: Abramis brama; assembly: GCF_963993115.1. Lineage (NCBI taxonomy): Eukaryota > Metazoa > Chordata > Actinopteri > Cypriniformes > Leuciscidae > Abramis > Abramis brama. Next base: position 684,823 of record NC_139983.1, read on the forward strand.
TGAAAATAAAAATATTATGAATACTTTACTTTAAATACTGTTTTGTAAATCTGCAGTCCTCTGATGAGTTATGGGTTGTGGAGAACAAGTGCAAGGTAAAGTCATAACTAAAATCACTTTAATTGCCTTTTGCACCAGTAATCTTTGTTTCAGTTGCTTGTAACATGGAGCGACTATCTTTCAAATTTCAGGTGGTTTGTCCAATTTGCACCAAAGAATTCCCAGACGATGAGATCACATTCCATGCTAGCCTTTGTGGAGAGAGGTAATCTGCTTAGCTCAGCTCTCTGTATAATACATGTTTTTTTTTTCCAGGTTAAAGTCTATGTATACATATACAGGTGTTTGAAACTGCATTTGTTTTCATGTACAGCTTTGAATCTATAGTGATTTCTGAAGCAAATAGCAGTGGCCCAAGTACCCATGCTCAAACTCCAGTATGTAAATCAATAAGGTATGTTTTATTTAGATACCTTTCGTGTGAGTTTATATCAAATACAGAAATATTTATTTACACAATCCATGTTTTCATGTTTTTTAGCCATCTTATCTAGACATCACATACTATCAAATTATTTAACACAGCACATAGTGGGTAACACTTTATAATAACGTTCAGTTGTAAGTCATGTATAAGTGGTTAGTTAATGATGAACTCATCATTTACAAAACATTCATAAATGATTAGCAAGTGATATACTAACATTTTATGTATGTTTTGTAAATTCCGTTACAAGTCATTTACATTTGATTAGTAAATGATTAACTAATCATGTACAAAACATGAAAATGCATTTCATAAATGTTTAATAAATTGTTACATTTTTTTGTATGTTTTGCTCACATCAGGTGCACAGTGGTTAAAGACATGTTTTTCAGAGAAGACAACTGTCTATACCCTCACCAGTCAGCACTTACACTGCAGTACACATTACACACTACACTACACACTACACTACAGAAGACAGCTGTCTATACCCTCACCAGTCAGCACTTATACTACAGTACACACTACACTACACACTACACACTACACTACACACTACCAAAGACAGCTGTCTATACCCTCACCAGTCAGCACTTATACTACAGTACACACTACACTACACACTACAGAAGACAGCTGTCTATACCCTCACCAGTCAGCACTTATACTACAGTACACACTACACTACACACTACCAAAGACAGCTGTCTACACCCTCACCAGTCAGCACTTACACTGCATTACACACTACACTACACACTACAGAAGACAGCTGTCTATACCCTCACCAGTCAGCACTTATACTACAGTACACACTACACTACACACTACCAAAGACAGCTGTCTACACCCTCACCAGTCAGCACTTACACTGCATTACACACTACACTACACACTACAGAAGACAGCTGTCTATACCCTCACCAGTCAGCACTTACACTGCAGTACATACTACACTACACACTACAGAAGACAGCTGTCTACACCCTCACCAGTCAGCACTTACACTGCATTACACACTACACTACACACTACAGAAGACAGCTGTCTATACCCTCACCAGTCAGCACTTACACTGCAGTACATACTACACTACACACTACAGAAGACAGCTGTCTATACCCTCACCAGTCAGCACTTACACTGCAGTACATACTACACTACACACTACCAAAGACAGCTGTCTACACCCTCACCAGTCAGCACTTACACTGCAGTACATACTACACTACACACTACAGAAGACAGCTGTCTATACCCTCACCAGTCAGCACTTACACTGCAGTACATACTACACTACACACTACCAAAGACAGCTGTCTACACCCTCACCAGTCAGCACTTACACTGCATTACACACTACACTACACACTACAGAAGACAGCTGTCTATACCCTCACCAGTCAGCACTTACACTGCAGTACATACTACACTACACACTACAGAAGACAGCTGTCTATACCCTCACCAGTCAGCACTTACACTGCAGTACATACTACACTACACACTACCAAAGACAGCTGTCTACACCCTCACCAGTCAGCACTTACACTGCAGTACATACTACACTACATACTACAGAAGACAGCTGTCTATACCCTCACCAGTCAGCACTTACACTGCAGTACATACTACACTACACACTACCAAAGACAGCTGTCTACACCCTCACCAGTCAGCACTTACACTGCATTACACACTACACTACACACTACAGAAGACAGCTGTCTATACCCTCACCAGTCAGCACTTACACTGCAGTACATACTACACTACACACTACAGAAGACAGCTGTCTATACCCTCACCAGTCAGCACTTACACTGCAGTACATACTACACTACACACTACCAAAGACAGCTGTCTACACCCTCACCAGTCAGCACTTACACTGCATTACACACTACACTACACACTACAGAAGACAGCTGTCTATACCCTCACCAGTCAGCACTTACACTGCAGTACATACTACACTACACACTACAGAAGACAGCTGTCTACACCCTCACCAGTCAGCACTTACACTGCATTACACACTACACTACACACTACAGAAGACAGCTGTCTACACCCTCACCAGTCAGCACTTACACTGCATTACACACTACACAACACACTACACACTACAGAAGACAGCTGTCTATACCCTCACCAGTCAGCACTTACACTGCAGTACACACTGCACTACACTACACTACACTACACTGCACTACACTACACTACACTACACTACACACTACACTACAGAAGACAGCTGTCTATACCCTCACCAGTCAGCACTTACACTGCAGTACACACTACACTACACACTACACTACACTACAGAAGACAGCTGTCTATACCCTCACCAGTCAGCACTTACACTGCAGTACATACTACACACTACACCACACTACACTACACTACACTACACACTACACTACACACTACACTACAGAAGACAGCTGTCTATACCCTCACCAGTCAGCACTTACACTGCAGTACACACTATACACTACACTACACTACACTACAGAAGACAGCTGTCTATACCCTCACCAGTCAGCACTTACACTGCACTACACACTACACTACACTACACACTACACAACAGAAGACAGCTGTCTATACCCTCACCAGTCTTCACTTACACTGCACTACACACTACACTACACTACACTACACACTACACTACACTACACACTACAGTACACTACAGAAGACAGCTGTCTATACCCTCACCAGTCTGCAGTTACACTACAGTACACACTACAGTATACACTACACTACACACTACACTACAGAAGACAGCTGTCTATACCCTCACCAGTCAGCACTTACACTGCAGTACACACTACACTACACACTACACTACACTACACTACACACTACACTACACTACAGAAGACAGCTGTCTATACCCTCACCAGTCAGCACTTACACTGCACTACACACTACACTACACTACACTACACTACACACTACACTACACTACACTACACTACACTACACTACACACTAAACAACAGAAGACAGCTGTCTATACCCTCACCAGTCAGCACTTACACTGCACTACAAACTACACTACACTACACACTACACTACACTACAGAAGACAGCTGTCTATACCCTCACCAGTCAGCACTTACACTACACTACACACTACACTACACACTACACTACACTACACTACACTACAGAAGACAGCTGTCTATACCCTCACCAGTCAGCACTTACACTGCAGTACACACTACACTACACACTACACTACACTACACTACAGAAGACAGCTGTCTATACCCTCACCAGTCAGCACTTACACTGCACTACACTACACTACACAACAGAAGACAGCTGTCTATACCCTCACCAGTCAGCACTTACACTGCAGTACACACTACACTACACTACAGAAGACAGCTGTCTATACCCTCACCAGTCAGCACTTACACTGCAGTGCACACTACACTACACACTACACAACAGAAGACAGCTGTCTATACCCTCACCAGTCAGCACTTACACTGCACTACACACTACACTACACACTACACTACAGAAGACAGCTGTCTATACCCTCACCAGTCAGCACTTACACTGCAGTACACACTACACTACACACTACACTACACTACACTACAGAAGACAGCTGTCTATACCCTCACCAGTCAGCACTTACACTGCAGTACACACTACACTACACACTACACTACAGAAGACAGCTGTCTATACCCTCACCAGTCAGCACTTACACTACACTACACACTACACTACACTACACTACACACTACACTACACTACAGAAGACAGCTGTCTATACCCTCACCAGTCAGCACTTACACTGCACTACACACTACACTACACTACACTACAGAAGACAGCTGTCTATACCCTCACCAGTCAGCACTTACACTGCACTACACTACACTACACAACAGAAGACAGCTGTCTATACCCTCACCAGTCAGCACTTACACTGCAGTACACACTACACTACACACTACACTACACACTACACACTACACTACACTGCACTACACACTACACTACACTACACTACAGAAGCAAGCTGTCTATACCCTCACCAGTCAGCACTTACACTACACTACACACTACACTACACTACAAAAGACAGCTGTCTATACCCTCACCAGTCAGCACTTACACTGCAGTACACACTACACTACACCACACACTACACACTACAGAAGACAGCTGTCTATACCTTCACCAGTCAGCACTTACACTGCAGTACACACGACACTACACTACACTACACTACACACTACACTACACTGCACCACACTACACACTACAGAAGACAGCTGTCTATACCCTCACCAGTCAGCACTTACACTGCAGTACACACTACACTACACACTACACTACACACTACAGAAGACAGCTGTCTATACCCTCACCAGTCAGCACTTACACTGCAGTACACACTACACTACACTACACCCTACACTACACTACACACTACACTACACTACACACTACACTACACTACACTACACACTACAGAAGACAGCTGTCTATACCCTCACCAGTCAGCACTTACACTGCAGTACACACTACACTACACACTACACTACACTACACACTACAGAAGACAGCTGTCTATACCCTCACCAGTCAGCACTTACACTGCAGTACACACTACACTACACTACACTACACTACACTACACACTACACTACACTACACTATACTACACTACACACTACACTACACACTACAGAAGAAAGCTGTCTATACCCTCACCAGTCAGCACTTACACTGCACTACACACTACACACTACACTACACTACAGAAGACAGCTGTCTATACCCTCACCAGTCAGCACTTACACTGCACTAAACTACACTACACAACAGAAGACAGCTGTCTATACCCTCACCAGTCAGCACTTACACTGCACTACACTACACTAAAGAAGACAGCTGTCTATACCCTCACCAGTCAGCACTTACACTGCACTACACTACACTACACAACAGAAGACAGCTGTCTATACCATCACCAGTCAGCACTTACACTGCACTACACACTACACTACACGCAACACACTACACTACACTACAGAAGACAGCTGTCTATACCCTCACCAGTCAGCACTTACACTGCACTACACACTACAGAAGACAGCTGTCTATACCCTCACCAGTCAGCACTTACACTGCAGTACACACTACACTACACTACACACTACAGAAGACAGCTGTCTATACCCTCACCAGTCAGCACTTACACTGCAGTACACACTACACTACACTACACTACACACTACACTACAGTACACACTACACACTACACTACACACTACAGTATTCAACACCTGTTATAGATGTGTAAACACATTAATAAATCATTTACAACACTCTCTGCATCCCCTAATCTAAAGTGTACACTATTCATCACTTGTAAATGTGTTACACATCATTCATAGATACGATTCGTTGATCTTATGCCTTATTGATTCTTGAAGTGGTAATCTATGAATGATGTGTAATACATTTACAAGTGATGAATAGTTTACACTTTAGATTAGGGGATGCAGAAAGTGTTGTAAATGATTTATTCATGCGTTTACACATCATTGTGTTGAACACTGTTACTGACCTGTTACAAATGATCTGTACGTGTATTCAAGGCATTTACAACACTTTCTGCACCCTCTAACTGCTTCATACAAAAAAAATATATAATTTATTAAACATTTATGAAACGCATTTTCATGTTCTGTACATGATTAGTTAATCATTAACTAATCAAATGTAAATGACTTATAACTGAATATACAAAACATACATACAATAATGAACATATCACTTATTAATCACTTATTACGCATAATCATGTTTCGTAAATAATTAGTTAATCATTTGGAATTTACAAAACATACATAAAATGTTAGTATATCACTTATACTAATCATTAGCTAATCATTTATGAATGTTTTGTAAATGATTAGTTCATTGTTACAGCCAGCTCGTTTCGACCGTACATAAAGTATACAAGTACACTTCAGTAATGACTTGCAAGATTTTATTAGTCTTCAAACATACAGATAAATTAATATAACGAAGTCTAGGGTTCAAAATCAAAGGGGAAAAATCATAATCCAGATGGGGAGGAGAAAAGGTTGGTATGGGCTGTAAACAAATAAAGGTTCGCAACAAGTGACTTCTCCAGAGGGTGTCGATCCCCTGGACGAAGTGAAGAAGAGTGGTGGAGGCCAATGTTTTATCCTCTCCATAATTAAGTGGTGAACAGGTAGCAGGTGTGTGCAATCTCCTGCGCTCTCAAGGAAGAACCCCGCCACCAGCAGGCGAGCAAGTGGAACACAGGGTCGTAACACCTCCCTCCTCAAAAAAAGATTCGGCAACGAATCTAAAAAAAACAACAAAGAAAAGACAGTTAAACACTACCCAGAACGAACACAATAAAAGTTCTGGTGGTCCAGAGGAACGTTGTCGTCTCTTCATTCTTCAACACCTCTGGGCCCTAGAGATGCAAAGAAAAAAGGAACGGACAACGCAGAAATTTTACGCTCTAGAAAGTGTGTCAGCTATAACGTTATCTTTTCCTCGAATATGTTTAATCTCAAGATGGAAAGGTTGTAAAATGAGACTCCATCGCATAAGTCGCTGATTTCGATTCCTCATCCGATTCAAGAAGACCAAAGGATTATGATCCGTATAAATGATAATCGGTGCAGCAATTGACCCTAGATATATCTCAAAATGTTGTACGGCCAACACTAGGGCAAGAGCTTCTTTCTCAATGGTGGAATATACCTGTTGATGTCGATTAAATTTCTTAGAAAAGTAACTTACAGGATGTTGAACCTGGTTCGAATCCTCCTGCAAGAGAACAGCGCCCGCACCGCAAGCACTCGCATCAATTGCAAGACTAAAAGACTTTTCAAAATTCGGAGCTGTCAAAACAGGGGCACATGCCAGCAAAGCCTTACAATTTTCAAAAGCCTGCTGACATGTCTCAGACCACCAAAAAGGCATTTTCGGACTCAATAAATCGGTGAGAGGTGAGACTACACTGGCAAAATTTTCGCAAAAGCTGCGATAATATCCCACCATGCCGAGAAATCGTCGCAATTCACGACGAGTGGTGGGAGCTGGAAAGTTACAAATGGCTTCTACCTTAGTCTCAATGGGCTTTACACAACCATTTCCCACTACCTTACCCAAATAGGTAACGGTTGCCTTTGCGAACTCAGACTTAGCGAGATTAACAGTAAGATTAGCCTTTGCTAAACGAGAAAAAAGTTCTTTAATCTGGTTAAGATGCTCAGACCAGGAGGAACTATACAGCACGACGTCATCAAGATATGCCTCACATCCTGACATTCCATACAGTATACGGTTTACGAGTCGCTGGAAAGTCGCGGGTGCATTTCGAACTCCGAAAGGCATTACCGTATACTGCATTAAAGCATCATGCGTAACGAAGGCAGATAATTCCTTCGCACGACTAGTCAAAGGCACCTGCCAATACCCTTTTAAGAGGTCGAATTTACTGACGTAACGGGCAGAGCCAACATGATCGACGCAGTCATCAACTCGAGGTAAAGGGAAACAGTCCGGCTTAGTCACAGAGTTAAGTTTTCGATAATCTGTGCAGAATCGATATGAGCCATCAGGTTTATTTACTAAAACACAAGGAGAACTCCACGAACTGAAACTAGATTCAGCCAGATTATGAGCAAGCAGATAGTTCACCTCTTGTTTCAGCAAATCTCTTTTAAAAGGATTGACTCGATAGGCGTTCTGTTTAACTGGACACGAGGTTCCTACGTCGATATCATGTTCGATGACAGAAGTGCGACCGGGAACGTCAAGGAAAAGAGAGGGAAATGACATCACCAACTCAGTGACATCACTCCTCTCTTTCTCTGTCAAATAAGAAAGATGAGAGGACAGGTTAAGAAGAATCTCAGAGTTTTTAAGTCGCCCGTCGACTTTTTCTCAAGAAAGAAAACTCTCATCCTCATCAGCATTCTCTAAAGAATCCCCACTCGTGCTGCGAAAGAGAGGAGACGATTCTGAAAAAGAGTCACAGGAGTTGACCACATTAACAGTAACAGAACGAACAGGAGCTATATACAATTTCAACAGGTTACTGTGACAGACTTGTACTTTTTTCCTCCGGTCAGGAGTATTCAACAGATAATTATTATCGGAAAGACGTTTAACTACACTGTAGGGGCCTGCAAATTTAGCCTGAAATGGGTTGGCAGGTAGAGGCAGCAAAGCCAATACTTGATCACCCACCTGAAACTCTCTTACCTTAGCTTTTCTGTCAAAATGTTGTTGCATTTTTATTTGAGACTTACTCAACTTCTTTTTAGCGAGAGCTCGTGCATCATACAACCTACGCCGGAATCCACTCACATAATCTGAAATGTTTTCAGAAGGCTTAGACATTCGCCACTCCTCAGCTAACACAGCCGTAGGTCCTCGCACTACATGTCCGAACACTAATTCATTTGGGCTAAACCCAAGAATCTTTCTTGGATTACCTCACGTATCGCTAATAACATCCATGGCAGACCTTCTTCCCAATCCGCATCGAGTTCCACACAATATGACCTCAAAAGGGACTTCAGGGTTTGGTGAAACCTCAAGAACTCCTTGACTCTGCGGATGATAGGCACTAGAAATATTGTGGTTTACTCGAAGCTGACGCAGGGCTTTTGAGAACTGTTTTGACATGAAGTTCGAACCCTGATCGGATTGAATAACTTTGGGAATTCCAAAGGTCGACATAAAATTAGTGAGGGCCTTCAAGACAGATTTGGTAGTGATGGACCTTAGCGGATAAGCAGCAGGATAACGAGTAGTCTGGCACATAACGGTTAGAAGGTATTGGTGACCAGTCTTAGACCGGGGCAAAGGACCAACACAGTCAACTATCAAATGCTCGAAAGGAGTGGAAACGATGGAAATAGGCTGCAACGGAGCAACAGGCACTTTTTGATTTGGCTTACCGGTGATCTGGCATGTATGACAAGATCGAATATGTTTTGCCACATCTCGTTTTACCTTAGGCCAATAGAACTGTCGCAAGACCCGATCATACGTTTTACGAACTCCGGTATGACCAGCAAGTCCTTGATGAGCCAAATGCAACACAGAGTCTCTCACTGTAAAAGGAAGCACAATCTGAGTTTTAGGTTCCAGAGAAACATCTTTATGCAGGACCACTGTCCGACAAAGCAGACCATCATCAAGAAAGTACGAAGAGGACAGAGGATCAGAACACTTCTTAGACCCTGCTGCAGAAAATAAAGGTTTAAGAGTGTCATCGCTCTGTTGAGCTCTAATTAAATCCTCTCGAGAGATCTGTAACAAAGAAGTCAGAGAACAGTCATCAACATTAGAGAGATCAACATTGGTTTTCTCAGGAGTGGACAGAACCTCAGATGTATCAGCAGATTCACTTTGCAGCACTGTTGAATCTTTCTGGTCAGAAGACAATGAAGGACAGGACTTCAGGTCTCTTTGCTCAGGACATTTAGACACATCAAATCCTGGCTCACCTGTATTAACAGTATAAAAGAAGGTGTCATGCAGTGGAACTTCAACTTGATTTTCAGATAATGGTTTAGCCATTGATCAAGTAACTGCACAAGCTGGAAACAAATCAGGAAATTCTCTACAATTTTCAACATCAGATTTCCTAGGTATAGATGCTATTATGGGCGGAGCTGCCACACCACTCCGTCCTCAAACATTCCCACCAGCTAAATCATTTCCCAGAATAAATGTAACCCCAGGGACTGGAAGTGCAGAACGAACACCAACTACTACATCACCAGATACAATGGCAGAGGAAAGATGGATTCGATGCAAAGGCACTTCAACAAACCCCATCTCAAAACCTCGCACTAATACAGGAGTTCCAGTAGCGGTTTCAGAAGTTAAAGGCAAAATTCCTTCTAGAAGAAACGACTGCGCGGCTCCCGTATCTCAAAGAAGACGTACTGGCACCGTTTCGTTTGAACCAGGCAATGACACATTTCCCTCAGTGATAAAGGGTGTATAATCAACAGAGGATTTCAACAGATTTACCACTAGCACTAGATAAATGACGATCTTTCTCATCACGAGTGTCAATAATGAATGGTGAGGTAGAAACCAAAACAACAGGTTTCAACAATCTCTCTTTCTTCTTGAGAATAAGACAGTCAGATATTTTATGACCAGGCTTTTTACAATAAAAGCAAACCATGTCTCGTGAGAGTACAGGTTTACTAGAATGTTCAGCAACTGTCGCCTTAATATTCCTACTCATCACAGGAGACTTTGTCTTAGGTTGAAAGCAAAACTTAGACTTACTCATATCGTCGGTTTTAAGACCAACTGAACTGAATGACCCACGATGGGTTAACACATATTCATCAGCCATGATAGCAGCTTCAGAAAGTGTATTCACCTTGTGTTCAGTGAGATGCGTAGCTACAGCATGAGGAACACAATGCTTAAACTCCTCTAAGAGCACTAATTCTCTTAACTGCTCTTTAGTTGTAACTTTCATTGAAGTGCACCAACGATCAAATAAATTCTCCTTTTCTCTTGCAAATTCAACATGAGTACATTCATCAGCTTTACTCAAATTCCTAAATTTTTGACGATATGCCTCAGGCACGAGTTCATATGCATGTAACACAGCAGATTTTACAACATCATACTCACCACTCTGTTCCAGTGAGAGAGCAGAATAAACTTCCTGAGCTTTACCTGTGAATACACACTGTAACAACAAAGTCCAAAAGCTTTTCGGCCATTTCATGGATAAAGCAACACGTTCAAAGTGATAGAAATATTTATCCACTTCCTTTTCAGAAAATGGCGGGACTAATCTCATATTTCTATGAACGTCAAACACAGGTTCACCTGCATTCGCATGCTGTTGTGGAACAGGAGGCACATTTGCTTGTGAAACTTCAGCCGTATTTGCTGCTAATTCTAACTCCAACCTTTTTATCTGAAACGCTCTCTCTTCTCGTTCCCTCTCTAACTGAAACGCTCTCTCGTCTCGTTCCCTCTCTAACTCAAGCTCCAGTCTTCGCACAGCTAACTGGTGATCTCTTTCCACCATTCGCTCTTTCATAGCGCGATCATCACGTTCAGCACGAATTTTCGCGGCATCTAAACACAATTGCTTCTCTTGCAAAGACAATTCTGGAAATTTTGTCTCACTTTCACTATAAACATCAGCAGGAGTAGACACAAACGATTCACTGGGAGTAATTAACTCAGTGCTTACCTCAATAACTCCTCTATCAACAAGTGATCGCTTCAAAGTAGTCACGATAGTTTCCTTCAGCCTCTTTTCTTGAGAAGATCGACACTGAAGCGTTCGGCGATTTGCACTAACTGCTCCTTTGTACAACTCTCAAGCAAACTGACGGACAAGCAAAGAAATCTTCGACCACCGAAGACATTTTGTTCGTATATATATATATATATATATATACGCAAAATAACAAACGGAACTACTGTTTACCCGAAATACAACTCCCATAAGGCACTGCTTCGAAAAGGAACTATGTCACCGTATTACGCAACCTATGCTCATTCACAAAAACTTCCGAAGACTTCCCACAAGTCAAAACACAGTATAAGCGCGAGAATAAACCGCACTATACATACAAACGCGATGATTTACCTTTATTTATTTTTGTAGAATGGATTTACCGTTTACAATATGAGAAAACTCCAGCTCCTAACTCAGAAAACACTAACTAAATCCTACCTGGTCTTCAGAGATGTACCGGGCTCGGGGCGGCATTAAACGCTGAGCTCCGCGACAATCAGTCAAACTGAAAGTCCTGAAGCGTACCCCCTACAGAGAGTTAATCTCCACCCAGTATAACCTCCAAAAACAAGAAAGGCAAAATAACAAAACAAAACAACAAACGTGCTCCGTCGGAAGGATTGTATTCACAATCCAGCTGGAAACACTCTAACTAACCAGAGTTCTCATTTATAAAGGTAACCATTCACAAAAACATACACACATACAACCGGATACTTACCAACGTTTCCTACCCCCATAGGATCGCGGACGAGACAATGTACGAATTTATGTTACGGCCAGCTCGTTTCGACCGTACATAAAGTATACAAGTACACTTCAGTAATGACTTGCAAGATTTGATTAGTCTTCAAACATACAGATAAATTAATATAACGAAGTCTAGGGTTCAAAATCAAAGGGGAAAAATCATAATCCAGATGGGGAGGAGAAAAGGTTGGTATGGGCTGTAAACAAATAAAGGTTCGCAACAAGTGACTTCTCCAGAGGGTGTCGATCCCCTGGACGAAGTGAAGAAGAGTGGTGGAGGCCAATGTTTTATCCTCTCCATAATTAAGTGGTGAACAGGTAGCAGGTGTGTGCAATCTCCTGCGCTCTCAAGGAAGAACCCCGCCACCAGCAGGCGAGCAAGTGGAACACAGGGTCGTAACATCATCATTAACTAACCACTTATACATGACTTACAACTGAACGTTATTATAAAGTGTTACCGAACTAGGAAATGGCAATAATGTATACACATTGTTTTTGATAATTTGGGACTATTTTATATGTTCTCTGTCCTCTTTAAGTACGGAAGATATATTGGACTTCCTTGAACATCAAGTTGACACAACAAAAGAATTTAAGTTGTGTGTGGACAGACAAGACCTTCCAGACAGGGGCATTCTGCAGTGGAAAAGAAAGAAAGCTGCATCTCCTGCCAGTACTCTGAAGGTGGTGTATATAGGAGAGGCAGGTATTGATACAGGAGCCCTTAGGAAAGAGTTTTTAACTGGTAAGTTGGTCATTTAATTGTTATGTTCTAATATGAAACAAAACCAATCAATCAGCTAAAACTGGGTATTGCTGTTTTGTCTAAGATATGGTTTCAGGTATTGAAAACAGATTCTTTGAAGGAGCTGGAAACCAGGGTAAAAATCCAAAGTACTCCTTAACAGACTTAACAGTACTCCTTTTTTTTCCACATTACTGCATGTACTGGATGTAAGGCTTTTATAACTGAGATGTTTTCTACCTTGCACACAGAACTTTTGGTGAAATAATGGCAGTCAGCCTGGCACAAGGTGGCCCACCTCCTGCTTTTTTGAGAGGGTGGTTCTACAGCTTCCTCTGCACAGGAGAAGTGGACTTAAATTCTCTGTCTAAGGAAGATATGGCCGATCTAGAATCCTGTCAACTCATCAGCAGGGTTAGCACTCTCTTTAAGAGTTTTCAGATATAAATTAGATAAAGATTAGTTTTAACATTTATTTTATTCGCTGCTTTATTTAAAAAATACTTATTTTCTTTTTTCTCAGGTTGAAGATTCTGCAGATGCTCAGTGTCTGATGTTGAACACTGATGAAATTATAAGCTGCGGATACACAAGCCAGATCAACCTAGACAGCAAAGAAAGCATCATTCGGTAAGAGTTTTGTGAATGAATGAATATGAATATTACATTTCAAAAATATTTTTCATTTAAAATTGTAAACATTTTAAATCATGTTTTTTTTTCTCCAAAGAGCAATTGTCCTGCATTCAACTAGACTAATTCCGATGCTGCAGCAAATTCGAAAGGGCTTGGAACTATATGGCCTGGTGGACCAGATGGCTACAAACCCTGAAGCTTGCCGCTCCCTGTTTGTTCCTGGGAACATTGTCAAGGTATCAATTTTAACTGCCACTTAATCCTTTCTTACATTTGCCTAGTAATATATTGGAATTTCCATTTTGTATAACCTTTACAAGCCTATATTTCAACCAAATATGCATTCACTATTTCTTTATAGCCTGATGCTGATTTCATAATGACGTGCGTCCAGCCCAATTTCAGTGAAAAGGGGACTTCTAAGGAGAGAACTGAGAGGAAGATCATCAACTTTCTGCAAGATTTCTTGCAGGAGGTTGAAATTTCAGGTACTATATACTTTATATAGCATACACAATTACGCATAACAATTTGAATGTACTGAGCACATTCTTGAATTATTTATTTTATCTGTAAATTTGAATAGCTTCTCATGTTATTTGAAATATACATCAATCACAGATGGGGAGACAGAGAGTGCAGCTGGTGACGCAGAGCCTATTGCAGTGCCACACGTGCTCCAGTGGATGACGGGGCAGTCCCACATCCCTATACTCCCTGATGAGAAGAGACATTTCAAAATAACATGCAACTTTGACCACAACTGCAGGGAACGACTAGGAGATCACTCAGTTTGCTACCCAATTGTGAGTGCATGCACTCAGACTGTGACTTTTGCAGTACAGCATCTTAGCACTTACATTGACTTTAGAAGAATCATGAGTGAAGCAGTAAAATATGGTGGTGGATTCCACAGAGTTTAACACAACGAGATCTACTCAAATCAAAGCAATAACTAAGCAATCATTGTTTACTGATTTTGATTAGAATATTGTGCATACAGAGGTGGCAAAAGTAAAAAGTACTCTTCTGGGTGCTGCTGAGTTTACAAGTTTTGGCAAGTTCCTAATTCAGACCTCTAATTGTATAACATCTTTAGTATTTCTTTTTTTAGAGCTAGATAGAACTCATAACAGTTGTTAATAAAAAATAATGGGATGTTTTTGTCAAGATCCACACACCGGAAACAGGGGTTAGATCCAAAAGCAGTATTATTTATTGGGGAATCCGTACTCACAAACAGTCCATGCAGGGGTCAAAACCAGAGAAGCAATCCAAAACAAGAACAATACAAGACAGGCAAGAAGGCAGTACTCAGAAGTGGTGTGATATAAGACAAGGACTCCATGACAAACACTGAAACAACCAGGGTATATATACACACACACAGAACTAACAATGA
The DNA here is from genome assembly GCF_963993115.1 of Abramis brama. Classification (NCBI taxonomy): domain Eukaryota; kingdom Metazoa; phylum Chordata; class Actinopteri; order Cypriniformes; family Leuciscidae; genus Abramis; species Abramis brama. The sequence continues at coordinate 700,175 of NC_139983.1, forward strand.
AACAGGGAACAGCTGGGAACAATGATGACTTGGAACAGCTGAGTGCAATGAACAGTGATTGGTACAGACAAGGATTGTGGGGAATGCAGCTCCTAATGTGAATGACACCGTGGGGGAAGAGGACCTCTAGTGGACACCAGGAAACATAAACCAACACTGTGACAGTTTTTGCCAAGTGCAATATTGTAACCAGCTAAGAAGTTCAGGTTTAAATGTCATTGTTGGTTGGATAACAGTTGTTGCTACTGTTAGTTATACATCCCAAAGGGTGCCACTCCTTAAGTGCCTTTTTTTGCTGGTTCATTAGTAAACATAATGTATTTTAACGTATTATGTATTTTATTGTAACCAGCTAAGAAGTTTAAATATCATTGTTGGTTGGATACTAGTTGCAAGTATCGTGTGTACAAGTCACGCCCATGTGACTGAGAATGTTCCATAGGATCAAGAGTTCTCTGAAGTTCTTCCAGGGCTTCATCATCCAGTGGGCACACAATTTCGGGAACCACAACTGTACCGTTGGTGTCTCCTTGCAGCATTGCACTCTCCCATTCAATGCCTGGATCTTGAAGTTCCTACAAAGCCAGAAAACAATTCAAATAAATTAAGACTTTGAACCTTAAAACATTTGTCTGATGTTTTCTGTCTATTTAAAATAATTTGATATTTTTGGGAAAAAAATTACAAAAAAGGTGCAAATGTTCATTAAAAACATTAAATTTAGAAATAAAAACTGCTGGTAATTGAACAGATGGCTGTTGCCAAGGATTTTATATATTTCTCAGTGTATTTAAAGGAATTTGTAGATAAACTATATTTAACCGCAACATTTACACAAAAATTACGGTCTTTTTTGGCAAATATGCTCTAAAGTCCAATTGACATTTTTGTCATGAAACAAGACATATCTGTCTGCCAAATTTTTGCAACTTAACTTTTTTTAAATATATATACATATTGTGAACTGTCCTTTTTATATTTGTGTACCTCAAGACTCTCCCCTTCGTCTAGATCTTGTTGATGTCCCATATACCACAGCTGTTCAGGACTGAGACCTCCCTCTGTCCGTAGAGGATGATTATTCCATCCTCCAGTGAAGGTATCAAGGTCTGCTCGGAGTCGAGGGACAAAGATGTAGTGGACACCAAAGAGAGAAACCTCATCAGAGATATCAAGCAGACCGTCTTCCTCCAGAGAGTGAAGGACATCGTGGTACTTGCTAGTGACTGCAACCCAGACATCCCGCCAAAGTCGCTCTATTCTAGAATGACATTTTAATTGGTTGACTTGAATTTATAAAGCAATTTGTACTTTATTTAAACAATTAAACTGCAAGAAGTATTTATGCAGTCAAAAATATCAAGACTGAAAACACAACTTACCTCTGATTTGGACACTCTTTCCCGAGATAAAGCTGGCTCTTCCTGTTCCCTGTGTGGCGAACATAAAGTGTGCGATGTCCATGTTCTCAACACCCTGATCCCCCCTTACTCTAAGATAAAAAACAAATTTAAATGACATTCAGCAAGGTTTACTTTTACTTTAGAATATGAAGTTATAATTTCTGGTATACAATTATAAGTTAATAAAAAAATCTGAAATATAAAAAACTGTCACTTCTCCAGATGGCAAAAATACCTTGATGGTAAGCCATGAAGCTGGGTTGATCTCAGGAAGAATGAGAATGCAGTTGATGCTTTGTTATTTGTTGCAGCATCCAAGTACAAGATCTAATAAAACCACATGAAAAATGTTAATCTTTAAAAAATAAAGTTACATCCTAATAGCTGGCCTTGAGCTTCTAGTTTTGTTTAGTGAACATTCTACGGGTTTTGGTACCTAAATTATTATGTGTTCATATATTTAAAAAAATGACTTGGTTACCTTGCATCTTGGAATACTACATATATTGCACATGTACTGCTGCAACTTACTCTTGCATGTCTATCAATTTTGGTTGAAGTATTCAAACAGACTCACTCATACTGTACATATGTTGATTAGAAATACATAGTATTCTATAAATCGAGCTTCATTTTAATGTTAGCCTAGGTAAGAAAGGAAAGCAGAAGAAAAGGACTACTACCTAGAATGCAAATTTGAGAAAAAGTAGTGCTTCAACATGAAATTCTATAACTTTTTCTGTACTTTCTGCAAGAAATATGTAAGGTTAATTTTTAAGCATTGTGGTTTCTGAGCACTCAGAATACTGGCAGTTGATGATAAAATTATGATCAACCATCATTACACTCTAGCTGAAGATAAAATATACACTAATTGTTCGAACCTACAATAATAATGAATGTTATGTCTTAAGCAGCTGATTACAATTGGATGCTTTTGTCAAGTCGAATGTTATATACCCCATAATCACAATTTGTGTCAGGAGGCTTTAATCTGTACACCCTCTGCAGGGACGTGCGGTCAGGGTAGGCAGGGTAGGCAGTGCCTCACCAAAGGAAATGTTGACATTACATTTATTAATTCCAAGAGCTTTATTAATTCACCACATTATTAATTGCATTTATTTTATTCCAAATATAAATTTTTGTAACAAAAATTTTCAGGAATACACATATATATACTCATTTTGCCATTGTTTGCTCCTAAAAACCATTGTTTCATGCAGGAAATTCAAAGGCCATGGCCATTGAGGCAGAGGTTAGCAGTGCCTCTTTGGTCCAGAGAACGTAGTTTATGTAGGTTTGCGCATGCGCAGTCGGTTCTTATGCTGTCTTGAATTATCAACATTGAGGCAGAGACTGAGCTTGCTTCATGTCACGTGATCTACTCGCTCTCACTCAATCCGCACGCTTCCCGAATACTAGCATCTAGCGGCGTCCGCGCCTAGCATTGTCTGTCAAGTGTCAACCTAGTTCGTCGGCTGTGAACCGTTGGATATTTGGATATTATGAATATGGATATTTATTACTTAAAAAGATTTTCAACATTGTCCTATGAAGAAAAAAGAGCTGTGGTCACTAACGGGAAACGAACACCTGCCCTACAGGATCTTACCCATGTAACCGCACTGGCATTAGTAGTTAATATTAATATTAGCTCAAATGATCTATAGGGAATTTTAATAATTAATCACGAATATGATTAATATTTTGCATTTTACAGTTACATTAATTTATTCGAAGTTGAAAATAGATCGATTTGTATATATGAATAATCAATCACAACGAATTATAATTCATCATTCATATATCAAATATCCTATTTCAGATCGATTATGAGATAACCCTTAATGGAAAATTAATGTAATTATCGAACAGTTGTCTGTCCCGCAAACGACCATAAGATTAACCCTCTGGGGACCAAGGTGTTTTTGGAGCCCTTGAGATGTTCTGACATGCCTTGAAATTTGTGCTTTTTTCAGTTATTTATAAACATGTTAATGGCAAAGGTGTAAAATCACTCTATATAGCACAAACAGGGCTACCAAAATATGCGGGCAACGTGTATGTAGATGTTTGTATTTTTAAGAGAATAATGTTTATGCGTGGTTATTGGAAAAAATAAAAATGAAAGTGGCTGAATTAAGACCACAAAACACATATTAAATATGTGTCCACAAGACTTTTGTCTAATTGATGTTGTACCTTTGAGTACTGGCTTCAAAATTATGTGAAAATAGTCTTGCTTTATAGTTCACAAAAAAAAATACATTGATTTAAATGGTGTAAAACAGGTTTTGCTTGGAAAGCCAATATGCGAGGGGGGCGTGAAGGAGTAGTTTACACCTGGGTTGTCCCACCCACTCTGCATAATGACTCTGCATAATTAGCCATTCATTCAGGTGTGACACTGACTGAGCCACAATGCAAGGACAATGCCTATATAGAAGAATACTTATATTGACCATTTAAGATTTCGCTTACATCTATCTTGTAAATATGTTTAGCTATTTTATTAAAAATGTTACAATTACAACAATAATTACAATTTCAACAATATTTCAAGTGTACTCTTTCTTTGTAAAAAAAAAAAAAAAGAAAGAAAAAAAAGATTATAGGCCTACATTTTATCATATGTATTCATTAGTTTGAATATAGCCAACATTGGAACATCTAACATCTTAGTCTATGACTTTATTTTTGACAAAAATAGTGTGACTAACGCCTGACTAACGTTGTTTTATTGAAATATCAGGGCATATAAATGTTAATTTACGTTGCTTATACAAATACATTTTATTTCATCTCAGTAGGCTATGGCAAAGCAGTTTATTCTTTCACACACAGACACGCGATTCATATTTAGGCTAAACACTCTTTACAAATATGTACCCTTCATTCATCTCACAGAAACGCGAGTCATATTATAGAAATGCGATTCATCTTTTTGCGGTTTACATAGGCCTACACTAACGTTATAACGTTATTCCACACTTGAGAAAAGAAAACAGCCTACCTCACTCCTCAGCGCGATCTGCTGCTCATATCAGGAGATATTTCGCCTCATCAGCACTGTGGAAACTTTTCTCCATAAAGGCTATAATGTCTCACTCGCAACCATGCTCGCGACGCGCTTTGTTTACAGCTGATGTGGGGGCGTTTCACAGACTGAAATGGTTCTCAGAATTTGCATTTGAATAGCGCGCGCTCTCCGGGGAGTGGTCAAATTACTGTGAATCATCTCGTAATGAGGTCGACTGGAGTCGCTCTCTTTGTATACAGATTACAGAAACTAAGAATATTTGTTTTTTATATAAATGACTTCAATTAAAAGCTGCGATCTCAAGCTTTATGCCCGTGGGTCTGTTTGCCTGTTTGACTGAATTTTCGCGGAGTTATAGATCATTTTCGAACGCGTTTCAAACGGGAGTTTACTGACAGAGAGAAGGCAGAAATCGCATCATCTTATTTTTTCTTTATTTGTCAAAAAGCAAAACACTTTATTTTTATTGTGAGTATACAGAAAAAAAATAGAAACTGAACAGGATCGATTGATGTATTACACGAAAATGAAAGATCAAAATTAACAGAGCATTTAGTGTTTATTTTCATTGCTAAAAAAAAAAAACGAGCAAAACGCGCGGGCGCGTTTTTGGTCCCCAGAGGGTTAACTTACTAACCTTCTCAATAAAGTTATCACTTCTTATAATTTCAGAAAGGAATAGCTTCTGGCCATGAAACCATTCCTTTTGTCCTTATAAAATTTAGGTTACTAAACCATAATCAAATTGTAAAGCCTGTAGCTAGATCAACATTTCAGGGACTCGTAATGTGAGAATTATAGACAGGATCAATCAAGTATATATGGAATTTTAATAATTGGACTACATTGAACTAAGGAATACAAAATACTACAATTTACACGAGTAAATATGTATGTACAGGACACGTAAACAAAATACAAGACTAAACGAATAACGAAAATGAGGGAGAGAGAGAGGATGGGAGAGTGAGCGAGAGAAAGTGAAAGCAAAAGACCATCTGAAATGATCACAGTAAACTAAATCACAGACAGTAACCTTTTGAAAGACAACAAGGAATCAAATCACATTAAAGTTCAATAAACTTATCTTGCAAGATGGTTCTCTTTGTTGCTGAAGACGCAAAGTCGTGCGTGCGTCGTTAGGAGCAACGTGCGTGTGTTTCCTTAAGAAAACAGGGCTCGCGCTCTCGTGTCTTCCGGTGAGCGCGGTCGCGGGATTTTCAAAAGAGTCTTTCTCTTTGAGTTGAAGTTGCCTGCTGCGTTTGCTTCGTTGAGTCCGAAGACGAAAATAAAGAAAAGACGTAAAGAAAAAGAAAAACGGAGAACGCTCCCAAAAGGGAGCCATATGGATCTTCTCGCTGACGAAGAGGGTTCGTGAAAGTGCTCACGGAGATTTCCTGAGTCGGTCTTTTATGGAAAATATGGTTTGACGCCTCTGTTCGCACGAACAACCAATCACCTTCAGAGATTTCAGAGCGGGAAGAAGATTCTTTGTCTCTGGGGGCGACACCCACTCGAGGGAGTTATGGTGTTGTCTTAATACTCTAGTAAGATGATTCATATAGTAATAATCATATCATTGCAATCTATTATCGAGATTCAACTCCGTTAAGTCTCAAGATTTAAAATGATATAAAACATGTCATATGAAAGATTATGGGAATACACAAAGTTACATACTTGTATGCATCTTACAAAGTTTTGATTAATACACGATAACATTGCAGATACACAAATTTGATATGGGAAAATCAAATCCTTGTTTATACATTTCTTAAGTGGTTATACATAAATGTAGGATTAACACTTTATTCCTACTCCTCTCCTGGAATCTCAGTTTGCTTGACATTCCGTTAGGGCAATAAAAACAAAGTGGGGGGAAGGCAATTGCCAGACACTCTTGAATGCTGATTCCAGATTACGCATTAGAAAACTACACCTCTATTATAAAGCAAAACTAATCACACATGCATAATGGCATTGTACTTATATGAAAATTATATTTCTAAGTTCTAATACAAAGGTGTGTGTGTGTGTGTGTGTGTGTGTATGCATGTATGTGTGTGGGATGACTCCTCAGTCTCCCAGGGGGTGTTGTAAAGTGTTATCCTATAGCAGGAGGGGTCAGGTTACCTAGACCATGTTTCTATTTGAGAACATTACTTATGAGAAACACTTCCAAGTTACAAATGCAGAAAATCGTGACTATGGCATGAAAAGGCTACCCATGCAGGCCTTAATACATCATCTTAGGTTCTGAATCATTCTGAATTAAATGCAAGGTAAGTTGTTGTGTGTTTGGAATGTCTCTAGAAAGTTTTGTTATCTCTTTGTGGGTCCTTTTGAAGCTCCCCACAGGGAAGAAGAATGTGGTTTCCAGGTTTCTGGAGTATCTCTGAGGTGCAATTAATGTCGTAAAAGTCCATTTGCTCCAGACAAGCTGGAGCCAACACAACTGATTTACTTTCGGGGGTTCAGAGTGGGACAGCAAGAAGGAATGTGCGTTTGTGTTCTGATTCAATGAGCCATGATTCATAGCCAATGTTGCTACACCCAACAGAAGGGACAAAAAATAACACAAACCTTTCAAACTGAGTGGTATCAAAAGAAGGACTGGATGTGTGGCTGCAAACAGACTAACAAACTTTTTTGTTTTCCATGCCTCCTGTTCTCCTCCAGCACCGACAGTGTGTGGGTAAAAGTGGGATATAGTGACCTTAACAATTTACCAAGAGGTCTGCTGAAGCATGAAAAATCTACGGCCCACGTCCACTCTCAGATCGCCTTGAAAACTTTCGGCAAAAGTCGTATTGACATGGCCCTGGATGAGCAGCGCAGGCTCCAGATAAGCGCGCACAATTCAAAGGTAAAGGAAAACAGGGAGATATTAAAAAGCCTCATAGATGTTACATGCTACCTTTCCAAACAAGAGCTGGCTTTTCGTGGAAACAATGAGAGCAGTACCTCTGTCAATCAAGGAAATTACGTTGAACTGTTACATGTGTTGGCAGAAAAAGATGACAAGTTAGCTGCACACTTAAGCTCCTCAAATGTGTTTACCGGCACATCAAATCGGATTCAGAATGACTTAATTGAAGCCACTGCTGAGGTTATCAGAGGCGATATAAAAAATGACATTCAAGCAGCATCCTTTGTTGCAGTGGAAGTGGATGAGACCACGGACATTACAAATAAGGCTCAAATATCAGTAGTAATGAGATATGTCAACAGTGCAAGTGAAGTAAAAGAAGCTTTTTTGGGCTTTGATGACGTGAGTAGTGACAGAAGTGCACAGGGAATATCAGAGTATGTATTAGATGTATTAGAAAAGTATAACTGTGTTGAAAAGTTGATCGCACAAACCTATGATGGAGCTGCAGTGATGGCCTCAGAGCTTAACGGAGTACAGGCAAAAATCAAAGAGAGAGTACCTGAAGCCTTATTTACGCATTGCTATGTGCATAAATTGAATCTTGTGCTTTCACAATCAGCTAAATTCATTCCGGAGTGTAAAGTTTTTTTCAAGACTGTTGAAGGGCTAGCATCATTTTTCAGCAAGTCTACCAAGCGCACACATTTACTGGATGAAATTGTGAAATGTCGCATCCCTAAAGCATCATCTGTCAGGTGGAATTCAAATTCTAGGTTGGTACAAACTATCCTCCAACACCTACCAGATCTTTGCCAAATGTTCCAGAAGATGAGGGATAACTGAGATGACTGGGATGGAGAGACCCTCGCTATGGCCTCAGGGTTTAATCTCTGGCTCTCAAAAGCATCCACCTGTTTTCTCCTTATGTTATACAGTGGCATATTCAATTTGACTGATGCGCTTTTTCGTCTGCTTCAAAACAAGGCAATGGACATTAGCATATGCTCTGTGCGCATCAGAGACACTTTGCGTGCTTTGAACGATCAGCGAGAGCAGTTTGACAGTTTTTATGATCGCTTTGAAGAGAAAAGTAACGATCTAAAACTGATCAATAAGGAGACGCGCCACCAGACGTCTGTCAGAGATGAGAGGAGAAGATTATTCTATAGTGTTCATGACAACATCACTGTACAAATGAAAAGCAGATTTGACCATCTGGAGGAGCTGAATTTCCTTGGCTTAGTTGACTGCAAAAAATTCACGGAGATGTCAGGTAAATTTGATGATCAAAAATTAGAGAGCCTGTCCACATATGCAAAATTCTTTGATCTGATTAGATTAAAGTCTGATTTGGTGGGCCTATACTGTTCACAAACCGTCCAAGGAAAAACTCCTGTGCAGCTGCTTACTTTTTTGACCGAGCACGATCTGCAGGAGACTGTTCCTGAGGCCACAAAACTTTTGAAGCTGGTCTTAACTATACCATCTACTACCGCATCTGTGGAGAGGAGCTTTTCTGCGTTAAAGCGCATAAAAACCTACAGCCGTAACAGAATGGAGCAGAACAGACTTTCCTCCTTGGCTCTTATTTCCATTGAAAAGGAGAGACTCATGAAATTGAGAAATACACCCAACAAAGAGGACTTTTACAACAAAGTAATTGACATCTTTGTCCAGAGGGATAGACGCATGGACTTCGTCTGCAAATAAAAGTAAGCACCCCCTTTAAAACGTAAACTATTCATTTATTTATTATTTTTAAAACCCTTATATTGGCTTGTGTGTGTTGTCTGATGGTGGGCTATAGGCCTGCTGTGCGCTGACACCAAAATGTTCTCTTCCATACCCTTGGTGCGCCGTCACGTCACCTCTGCCACATTTGTACTTTATGTCTAAGGGTTAAAATGCTGTTTTGTAGTTCTCTTTTTTTAATCCTGGTGTGCCGTCGCCAGACGCTCATTGCGTGTCAGAGTGTGCGCCTAGCGCAGTTTGTAGGAGCGAATAAGCTGTTTTTGTACTTTTAAGCTGTACTGCTGACGCAATGTTTTCTGACTGTAGCCTATTCAAATCCTGGTGCGCCGTCACCAGACCAATAGTGTGTGTGTGCCGTGGCTGTCTGTGCGCGTTTGCGCATTTTGAAGGAGTGACTAGGCTGCCGTGCCGCCTCCTTCTCTTACTGTGTCCCGCACAAAACATTTGTTTGTTGTATAAGTCATAAGATAGATGTGTCCATTAATTTGATTATTATATTTGATTGTGCATTAGCCTCACATATGACTGACTTTGCTGTATGCAGGCAGCGATCTGATGATGCCTGATATGAACTTGGGTTGCTAAATTAACTGAATGAATATATGAACATATGCCACATTGATAGGTCACAGCCTACCCATGACAAGATTTCACCGCACGTTACTGACCCTCTGTCCTTAGACCCTCAATTTGAAAAGGAATTAGTAACAATTTATGGCAAGGTTACATCAACTATCATGGCTTCATGCAAAAACAAAATGTATTTGTTGTACTTTAACTTTAAGGAATATGAAAAAATTAACAGTATCTCATGTACGCCTTAATGCAAGAACAATATTATAATGCAACAAATAGGTATTTCAATCATGATGTTGGAGTTATTAATGATGTTTATCTGTTATTCTGATGTTTTTTTATCAGTGTTAGAGATGGACTGTTCATGACTTTCTTGAATAACCACAATCATTATGTAATAAAAAAGTAATGCTAAGTTAATCATGATTACAACACTTGGAATTCATCAATGTGCACACTGTGACTGGTCAGTTTTTTTGGCTGTCCTTAACAGCAGACCTACCTATGAAGAAGACATGATGATTAATAACTCAGAAATAAAGCCATGCATAAGATACTGTTAATTATTGTACATTACTGTTAGTTCATGAATGAATTCATTCTGTTTTATGCACAAAGTATTGATGAATTATTGTAACCCCCCCCCCCCCCCCCCCCCCCCAAAAGAAAAAAACCTTCATACAATATGTATTTTATGGTCCATTTTGAAAAAAAACCCCCAAAAAAACAATCTATATTAGGCTGATAACATTAACAATAAAAAAAACAAGAACACATAAATTACCTTCCTTGAGTAGCCGTCCACTCCTCCAAAGAGGACAATGTTGTATCTGTTCAAGAGGGAAAAAAGTTACAGTATAACTAAAAGCTGTTTGTATGGGATTTGAATGACATGCCTCCTACACAGGGCCGGCTTTGCCGACAGGCGACACAGGCGGCCGCCTGGGGCGCCATCTGCTGGACGGGGCGCAAAATTGCAGAATAAAAAAATAAAAAAAAGTTAATTAAATGTATGTATTATGAAAGCTGTGCACACGCTGTACACTTTTACTGTGCACTGTCCACACACTGCTTGTATTTGTCCATTTCTTTTACTAGATTATACAATCCTAAAAAACGAGCAGAAGACAGCTGTCAAACTCACGCGCGTTGCTCAGCAACCGGGAGTGGCGCGAAAACATCTGACAGCTGGTTTTAGCGCTTTAAATGATGGGGTAAAAGTGTCTTGGGAGCAGGGAGATACGAGGTTACGCTGTCATTGATTAGAACGGTACAGACACAGACGTCGCTGCTGCCGGCAGTGTTCATCAAAGTCTGCGGTCGCGTTGAGCCTTTTGACAAGAGATAAGGCTTTAAGAGCTATTCAAATCTAATGATTGTGGTTACATACATCTTCCTAAACTCCCATTTTAAACGTTTAAGAGATATGAGTGCGCAATACCAAAATACTAGGCTGTCTAAAATAGGCGGAAATTAATCTGCACGCAAACAAAGTCGGCGGTCGCGTTGAGCCTTTTGACGAGAAAAGGCTTCAATAGTTAACCAAAGCTAACGACTGTGGTTACATACATCTTCCTAAACTCCATTTTAAAGGTTTAAGAGCTATAAGTGAAGCAGAACAAAAAATTATGAGCTGACTAACGTTAGCTGTCTAATAATAGGTGGAAATTTGCCTAATCGGCACGCAAACTTACCTTCGTGGCTCATGGCTTCCTTCTGCACCGAAGCATTACAGCTATCGATTTTTAACAAAACAAGCCTACTCAAATGTATCTAACCTAACTATTTTCACTCGTTATTGTCTAAAAAACAGACAAGAGTTATGCAATGATAGGCTTACTGGCGCCAGTAGACAGACCCTTTTCTCCCATAAATAAAAACCTTGCTACTTGGGGTATTTTACATGCACAGTGCCAACTTCGAGTCAGTAAAATAATAATAAAAACAATAATTTAATGCTGGTATCCAAAACATTTAATTCAATTCAAGTATTATATTAGATACATTTTAAAACTTCAATGAACACGTATAATAAACCTAGTAATAATAAGCCTAGTAATACGTAGACATTTAAAATACATCAATAACTGATATCATAGTTTAACACAGATAAAATCAGAGTTAAGGCTTGCTTTACGTGTTGCTCGACGAGGATTTCTTATCGTTGCGACGTTCAATCCTGAGGAGACAAAATGCCGGATTATGCCGCGGAAGCTCCCGCCGCGGAGTGAAGAAGAGGTGGAGTTACGAGGATTCTCAGACAGTTTAAGTGTCCAATGGAGTTACGAGATTTGCTCTCAAGCTATTTTCAACACTTATGATTGGTTAATAATTTGTAAAAATAACAGAACCACGTGGGGACTGACCAATAGCATCGATTTGTGAAAAAATATGAAATTGACAAAATTTGGACATACGAGGTTTCCGCCCGACAGTGACGATATATATAATCTTTTATGATGAAAAGAACACCCAAGCCATCTGGATCGGCTTTCCAAAAACGAAGGAAGGAGGAGGAAGAAAAACGGGCCCAAAGCAGAGGTATGTAGACTATATCATCAAGCTCACAGCCTACCCGGAGATAAAGACGAGGATGACCAACAACTTTTTACAGCTTAACAGTAAATAAAATGCATTATTATTATTATTATATCAATTTACCAAAGGAACTTTTTGCGGTAGGCTATGAGCTAACAGCAACAACATGCTGTGTTACAGCTGTTGATCTCACCACGCACAGTTCCTTGCTAGATGTTTAAATACACAATACAGTATCTCGCAACTTTTTCCAAATAAATTTACTTTTGAATCGTGTCCAGATGCAATGAGACAATATCTGCAGCCACGACATACATCTGTTGACGCTGCGGCACTGTCTACACCTGCTGGACCTCAGGGTGAAGAATGTAAGCTTTTTTCTGATTTGGAGTATGATTGCAGGACAGATCTTTCATGATTGATGATTTTTTTTCAATTATTAATAAGAAGGCATACAAATATGAATTTAATATTTGTATTATATCAGAATAAAGCTATGTTACAAGTGGGTGTGTAGTGAAATTTCGACTTCATCCGACACGTCGGGGAGTGAGAATTGCCTATCACACTGTCTAACACACAGCATGACATTTTACGCCAGTCTCTGTTTCTTGTTTACGCTGCAGCATCTATCCAGCCATCAAGCAGCAGCAGCACATTTACTGAGCTACAATCTCAGCATCAAGAACCAGGTGAGTCGGCTACTTGTTAGGCTATTTGTAACCTACAGTAGAAACGGTCTTTTTCAAATTAAACGGCTTATCACATATATCGATATATGCCATCTTAATATATCTAAATCCACACCAGACACTTGTTTTTCACACAATCAATGCTAAATACTCTGAAGACACCCTAACATACACATTTGAAATTGTCTTCTTACTTAAAGATGTTGTATTTCTAATAACTTCTCATTGTCAAATTATGTTGTAAATTTGCATAAAATGATGGACATTAGTTTGTGTGTTCATACTAAATTAACATTCATTGGCATTCATAATGGCATTTTCATCAATAGTTTGGCATAGTAACTACAACTCTATTATTGAATAAGACATTATCGTGGGTTAAATTTTCCATGTAACCCTACTGAGTTTACTCATTATAGGACACAGTGAACACCTGAAAACCTGGGTCTTGTATTTGAAGTAAAATCATCACTATTGCATCTACAGATATTTTTAAAGTTGCTCTATGTTTGTGTGTTTAATTTTCTCACAGAAGAAGGACCCAGCACCAGCCGACTCAGTGCTCCAATCCAACAGCCTGAAGACACATCATCAGCTTCAACAGATGTCTGTGAACCTGTACAAGCTGGCCCTGTGGATCCTGCTGACTGGCCACACCAGTTGACTGATGCAGTGAGAACTGAATTAGTTAGTCGAGGACCTTATGAAGTAAAACCAGATTTCACATTCCCTAAAAGTGAGGATGGAAGAAGTTTCCATCACCACTATGTCCACAGGCAGTTAGTGAATGGGGAGAAAATTAAGAGAACGTGGCTGATGTATTCGCCCAAAAGGGATAGTTTATACTGTTTCTGTTGCAAGCTCTTCTCCCAGAAAGCATTTCAATTAAGTAGGGATGGGTTTCAATACTGGAAAAACTGTAGTGAGACTCTAAAAATGCATGAGAATAGTCCAGAACACACCAAGAACATGGGATTGTGGAAGGAGCTAGAGAGCCGCATAAGAACAGGCCAAACAATAGACAAAATGGAAATGGCACTGATAAATGCAGAAAGAAGACGGTGGCGTGAAGTGCTTACCAGGTTGGTCGCCATCATCCAGTCATTGGCTGAGCGCAACATTGCTCTCAGGGAGACCACTGACAAATTAAATGCACCTAACAATGGCAACTTCCTGAAGGAAGTGGAGCTCATGGCTCAGTTTGATCCTGTCCTAAAGGAGCACGTTGCCAAGGTGGAAGGAGGAGCGAACCATACATCATACCTCGGAAAAAATATCCAAAATGAAATCATTGACTGTATCAGTGAAAGGATTGTGGAGTCCATTGTGTCTGAAATCATACAGTCAAAATATTTTTCAATAATTTTAGACTGCACTCCAGATTTGAGCCACAAAGAGCAGTTGTCAGTGATTCTGAGAATTGTTTCAATTGAAGGCATTCCACAAATAAAAGAGCACTTCCTGGGGTTCCTTGAGGCAGAAGAAACAACTGGAGAAGGCCTTTCAGCCCTAATTTTAGGGAGACTTCAAGAGTTACGCATCCCATTTGAAGACTGCAGGGGGCAGTCATATGATAATGGTGCAAACATGAAGAGGAAGAAGGCAGGTGTTCAAGCAAGACTACAGCAAATAAACCCCCGCGCACTATTTGTGCCATGCGGAGCACACACTGTTAATTTAGTTGTCTCAGATGCAGCAAAGAGCGCTGCAGATGCAACTGGCTACTTTGGCTACCTGCAAAAACTGTTCACTTTGTTTTCTGCTTCCACTAAAAGGTGGTCCATTCTCCAAAAACACGTGAACACAACACTGAAGTCCTGGGCAGATACACGATGGGAGAGCCGAATTAACAGTGTGGCGGCTGTAAGGTTTCAGGCTGCCAAAGTTAGAGATGCCCTCATTGAGGTGAGAGACAGCACAGCAGACTCGGTCATAAAAGTAGAAGCACAGTCTCTAGCTGAAGAAGTTGGTTCATACCGCTTATGCATTTGCACTGTTGTCTGGTATGACATTCTAGTAAAAGTCCAGAATGTCAATAAACTGCTGCAGTCTCCAACCATGCACTTGGATGTTGCTGTGGACCTCCTGAAAAAAGCTGAGGTCTCCCTGGCCAGTTACAGAAGCACTGGTTTTGCTGATGCACAATCCTCTGCAAAAGAATTGTGTGAGGAGATGAATGTAGTTGCTGCCCTAAAGCAGAAGAGGCTCAGAGTGACCAAAAGGCAGTTTTCCTACGAGGCTCCCGATGAGCAGCTTAGTGATGCACTGAAGAGAATGGAAGTTTCTTTTTTCAATGCAGTTGTTGATGTGTGCATTTCATCTCTAAGAGAGAGAACAGAAATGATGGGTGACATTGCTAGCAAGTTTAGTGTTCTCACAAACTTCCCTGATCTCCCAGCTGATAAGCTTGTGAAGCAAGCTAAAGAACTGACCCACACCTTGACCTTTGGAGATAAATCAGACTTAGATGCGGAAGAACTGATTGTGGAGATGCAATATTTTCCAACTTGGCCGAAACCCAAAATGACAACGCTTGAACTGCTGGTGTTTCTTGAGGAGAAAAACCTTAAGGAAGCATATACCAATCTATGGATAGCACTGAGAATTGCTGTCACCACTCCAGTGACTGTGGCATCTGCTGAGAGAAGCTTCTCCAAACTCAAGCTAATAAAAACATATTTGCGATCCACAATGTCTCAGGAACGTCTCAGTGGACTGGCATTAATAAGCATCAATCAGGAAGTGTCAAAACAAATTTCATTTGATGAAACCATACATGCCTTTGCTGCTAGGAAGTCCAGACGAGTTAAGTTTTGAATGACATTGGAAAGTGTTTGAGTTTGAGATTATCTCTTTGTGTAAATAGCCCACAATCTTTTCTAACTTTGCCAAACCTTAAATGAAAACACTATAACTGCTTTTCCGTGAGGTGAGATCTTAATGCTTCTCTATTGTTTTCTACTGTATCCTTCAGGGGGGGGGGGGGGGGGGGGGGAGAGAGTTTCCAGTAAGCAGAACCTGTGACAGGGGGTAAATAGAATAATGAAATTCAGAATGGTAATAAACTAAGTTGTAACGTGCATGTAAATGAGCTGTAATGAATATCATAATAAACTTGTTCAATGTTCATTCTAACCTAAAACCTGTTTCCTGTTTCGAATGCGCATGCGTCGCGTCTGAACGCGTTGTTGTCTTTGGAGCTCCATCGATTGATTTATAATTCTTGATTTCTCTTTAAACTCACTTACAACGAACATTTTCTATTTTTCCTCACCTCATAGTTATAACGCGGACTGTTGAGCAGACGCGTCTCAAGCCTAGTGATCCAACGCTGGATACTCTTATAGGTTACGTCCGTGGATCACGGCTGAACGCGTCTTCTCCGCACTCATTTATAAACAAACATTTTTTTTTCGCCTATCGTGCGTCTACTCCACACCCGTACCACTAAAAAGACGGATTTTATCCAAGACTTAAGCCATAAATTAGTATTAATATTGATAGCATCACTGGTAGCGTCGTTGCTAACTTAACTTACTGTCCATCTGTTAAAATGGCGAATATATCAGATGTAAGTAGTCTACCTTTTGGTGCAGGTGAGGACACATTTGAGCTACACGCGGTACAGTCTGAGCTGGAAGCTGTTGAGAAACAGATCCACGACCTTTTAGTGAGAAAAGCCGAGCTGATAGACCGGCGTTTGGCTCTTGAAACATCACGCGCCGATGCACACAAATCAGTGATTAACGTTACTAACCCGCTGACTCCGACCTCGTCTACTCCGTGCGTTACTCAGCATCGGTCACGAGCGTCGAGGCCGCGATCAGCTATGGTCTCGTTTACGCCGGCTCCAACATGCCACCACGAAGCCTGGATATTTCCGCAGCGGAAGACGCGAGTCAGGTCTAGACCAAGAAAACTCTCTCCGACCCTCCCGGTTTTCGAGATATCCACACAAAACCGCTTCTCCCCTCTTCGCGAAACAGAACGCGATGCTGTGATCATCGGTGATTCCATCGTTCGACACGTACACGCTACGTTAAATAAAAGTAAGGTGCATAGTCACTGCTTTCCTGGTGCTCGTGTTTCTGAAATCGCTGCTCACGTTCCCGAGATTCTGAACGAGCGCGTCGGAACTGTGGTCCTGCACGCGGGAGGGGCCGACATCAGGCTGCGCCAGACAGAGGTTCTGAAGAAAGACTTCAGGAATCTGATCGATACGGTACGCAGCACATTGCCTGATATAACGATCATTGTGTCAGGACCGCTTCCCACGTACCGACTAGGTCATGAAAAGTTTAGTAGATTATTCACGCTAAATGAATGGTTAATATCATGGTGCAATGAGCAGAAACTGCTCTTTGTAAATAATTGGAATCTGTTTTGGGAGCGTCCTAGGCTTTTCCGTGCTGATGGCTTACACCCAAGCAGATTCGGATCGGATCTTCTGTCAGATAACATCTCCAAAATGTTAAATACCTTTTGACTAGTAACCAAAAGTCCAAATCATAGTCTCTGCTGCACCAAATTAACTGATATAAATAGTGTAGAACATTGCATAGAAACTGTGTCTATTCCTCGTTTAGTGAGATCAAATAATAAATCTACTGCAGGATCTAGAAAAAATCTAATTGTTATTAAACCAGAAAATGTTGCTATTAGTAATCAAAAACAATTTCTAAAGCTAGGTCTTCTAAACATTAGATCACTCACACCTAAGGCAGTTATTGTAAATGAAATAGTCACAGATAATAGCTTCGATGTACTTTGCCTTACTGAAACTTGGCTTAAACTTAATGATTATTTCGGTCTAAATGAGTCTACTCCATCTGGATACTCCTATAAGCACGAACCCCGTCTGATTGGTCGTGGCGGCGGTGTTGCAGCGGTCTATAGAGATATTCTCAATGTTACTCAGAAAACGGGTTATAAGTTTATTTCGTTTGAAATACTTGTACTTAATGTTACGCTCTTAGATGTTAGAAAAAAATCCATATTATCTCTAGCCTTGGCTACCGTATATAGACCGCCTGGGCCTTACGCTGATTTCCTAAAAGAGTTTGCAGATTTTCTCTCAGATCTATTGGTCAATGTAGATAAAGCATTAATTGTTGGAGATTTTAACATACACGTAGATAATTCAAATGATGCGTTAGGGGCTGCGTTTTTAGATTTATTAAATTCCTTTGGGGTCAAGCAAAACGTCACCGGACCAACTCATCGTCTTAATCACACACTCGATTTAATTATATCATATGGAACCGATCCAACCGATATAGATATCATTCCACAAAGTGATGATGTCACTGACCATTACTTGGTAACTTGCATATTACGTACTGCTGTAATATGTCATGCTGTGCCGCGTTTTCGACCAGGCAGAACAATCCTTCCATCCACCATAGATAATTTCTCAAATTGCTTATCTAATCTGTCTCAGCTGCTGCCTGAACCCAAACAAACAGATGAACTAGAAGAACTAACTAGCACTATGAGCACCATTCTCTCTAGAACATTGGATGTTGTTGCACCCATTAGATTAAAAAAGGTCAGAGAGAAAATTAAAGCACCATGGTACAATAATACTACGCATGTTCTAAAGAGAGAAGCCCGTAATTTAGAGCGTAAATGGAAACAAACTAATTTAGAGGTCTTTAGAATCGCGTGGAAAGACAGTATGTCACGTTATAAAAAGGCCCTAAAAGCGGCCAGGGCTGAGCACCTCCGCAAACTAATAGAAAACAACCAAAACAATCCTAGGTTTTTATTTAACACCGTGGCTAGACTAACAAATAAACAGACGTCACCTGAACAAAATATCCCGTTACAGTTTAGTAGTAATGATTTCATGAACTTCTTCACTGAGAAAATAGAAAACATCAGAACCACAATTGTAAACGTTCAATCCTCAATCGCGCCTTATAATTCAGCCTCAATTATCCCCCCGCAAGAACAATTACAGTGCTTTACAACTATAGAACAAAAAGAGTTAAATAAACTTATCACTTCATCTAAAACAACAACATGTTTATAGATCCTATACCAACTAAACTACTGAAGGAAGTGTTACCTGTAGTGGAAGAGCCTCTCCTCAATATTATTAACTCATCTTTATCTTTAGGTCATGTTCCAAGAACATTTAAACTGGCAGTTATAAAACCTCTCATTAAGAAACCACAATTAGATCATAATAATCTAGCAAATTATAGACCCATTTCAAATCTACCTTTTATGTCTAAAATACTAGAAAAAGTTTTGTCCACTCAACTGGGCTCTTTCTTGCAAGAAAATGATATCTATGAAAAGTTTCAGTCAGGATTCAGGCCGCATCATAGCACTGAAACTGCGCTCGTTAAAATCACAAATGATTTACTTTTAGCTTCTGACCAAGGCTGTATCTCAATACTAGTTTTACTTGATCTAAGTGCTGCGTTTGATACTATAGATCACACAATACTCTTAGATCGACTACAAAATTATACTGGTGTTCAAGGACAAGCATTAAGCTGGTTTAGATCATACTTATCTGACCGCTACCATTTTGTCTATTTAAATGGAGAAAAATCGATCATAACTCCAGTAAACTATGGAGTGCCGCAGGGATCTGTGTTGGGCCCTCTGTTATTCTCAATATATATGATGCCACTTGGAAATATTATAAGGAAACATGGAATTAGTTTCCATTGTTATGCTGATGACACTCAAATATATATTTCATCACGGCCGGATGAAAACGCTAAATTATCCAAATTGACAGAGAGTGTTAAAGATATAAAAGATTGGATGACGCGTAATTTTCTTTTATTAAATCCAGACAAGACAGAGGTAATACTTATCGGTTCAAAAAACCGCCCACAGAACCTCTCACAATACAACTTTGACATCGTAGGATGTCCTGTTACTTTATCCTCTACAGTAAAAGACCTGGGTGTTATACTCGATTGTAACCTGTCTTTTGAAAATCATATTTCATATGTTACAAAAACAGCCTTTTTCCACCTTAGAAACATTGCTAAGCTACGTAATATGCTATCAGTTTCTGATGCAGAAAAGTTAGTTCATGCATTCATGACCTCGAGACTAGATTACTGTAATGCTTTATTAGCCGGTTGTCCTGCATCCTCAATAAACAAGCTACAGTTAGTCCAAAATGCCGCTGCTAGAGTTCTTACTAGATCAAGAAAATATGATCATATAACACCGATTTTATCATCACTACATTGGCTACCTATAAAGTTCCGTATTAATTATAAGGTATTGCTACTGACTTATAAAGCCCTAAACGGCTTAGCTCCAGTCTATTTAACGGATCTTCTATCACCCTATAATCCATCGCGCTCTTTAAGATCAATAAATTCAAGGCTTTTGGTCATACCTAGGATATCCAGATCAACCAAAGGAGGGAGAGCATTTTCACATTTGGCTCCAAAACTCTGGAATAGCCTTCCTGATACTGTTCGTTGCTCAGACTCGCTCTCCCAGTTTAAAACTAGATTAAAGACGCATCTTTTCAGCCAGGCATTCATATAATATTGTTAATCTCACAGTTTCAAACTACAATCCGGCCTCTAGTTCATAAACGCCAGAGGAGAACTGGCCCCCGACTGAGCCTGGGTTCTCCCAAGGTTTTTTTTTTCTCCATTAGGTCACCTGATGGAGTTTTAGGACACCATTAGGTCACTTGATGGAGTTTTTTCGGTTCCTTGCCACTGTTGCCTTTGGCTTGCTCAGTTGGGGATATTTTGGGGATATTTAATTTTATTCTATCAATCAATAAATTCCACTAGAAACAAACTTTGTTGTATTATTTTATTTTAATACTGTGAAGCTGCTTTGATACAATCTGTATTGTGAAAAGCGCTATACAAATATACTTGATTTGATTTGATTTGATTTAAAACCACAAACCTTTAGTGCCAGGGGTATCAAGGAGTAGGTTTCCTTGACTATCGGTTAAAATTATGTTTTCATCAGCACCCATAGCAAGGGCTTCTTTTACTTTTGTTGCCATAGTAGACAAACAGGCTTCAGACTCTTCAAAAGGGATATCCAATGCCTTGTCCTGTACTATTTTGTCACCCTCAAGTTGACCAAGGAAAATAGTTCTGTGAAAACACACACACAAGCACATTGTGTTTAACACCTTTTTTTATACACACTCTAAACACTGACATTTACATTGCTTTGTATTTATTAAATGATTTCAGCTAACTGTTCATTTCTGCAACCTAGAAACCAGACTCATACATTCTTGTAATGTGTTTTTTCTCAACACACACGTACAATGCACTATTGGAATTTTTTTCATTACATCTTTGCAATTGGCAGACGCTTTGAGCCAAAGCCAGTGCTTTCAGGCTTCACGTTTTATCAGCATGTGTGTTCCCTTAGTATCACATCCATAAACTTGGCTACTAACGAATGCCCTACCAATTAAGCTACAGGAACAGCAACAGGTATGCATGAGCAAAATGATGTATTTGTGTGTCTATCAGTTCTGTTGGACTTTTTTAAAGTTGGGTTCCTTTTCCTAAACACTTTCTTGATACACTTCATTAATGTGTATTTTATCTTGATAATTTTAATTAAGATCTTATGTTCTTTGCATCCTTTGTCAGATTTTGTTGGTTTTCACCATCTTAGGTTAATTATTTTAGTTTCTGGTTTTGTAGCTTCTTGTGTGTCCTGTTGTTTTGTATTAATACATATCTACTGTACTATTACAGGTTATAGACGACTCAGAGATGTTATCTTGTCAAACATAGGTTGCACAAACTATTAAATGAAGAATGTCAGTAACTGTCACATTGTGGTTTCATTAATTGTTTTATTTTAAATAGAGATTGGATTTTTGTGAAAACGTTGAATGAAAACCTAAAAAAAAAAATCCAGTATGTTTTTCTTATATTTAACAATGCTGACCAACTGTCATCTACCAAATAGGTAGCAACTTACCTTTGGTACATTTTTGGACTAGTTGCAGGATGGGGTGTGCAAGCAGCTGTAGCAGTGGCTGATCTTGAAAAACTAAAACGAGGTCTACTCTGTCCAGGGTTTGGGTGAAATGGGGTTGTGACTGGGCTTGGTAATGCCCAACACATTTCATCATCCATCACCTGGAAGGTACCCCCATCATTCATGAGATCCACACAACTAAAGAATCCAGATGAAGCTGGGAAAATTGAAACTCCTTTATCATTGATCAAGTAAACACTTGACTGAGATACCTACAGAGAAATCAAGGGAACAGAACAATATCAGAATAGACCTACAACACAATAAGCATAATGAATTTAATCCATACTTTAGTTTTCCAGTCCTACATGATTACTGGATTTTTATTTTTAAACTCAGGCTATATATTATTCTCAGCATTTAGCCAATAAAACAGTCCATTGAGAATCCCAAAGAAAAATACATATACAACAGTTTTTATAGTATAGAGGTATGGCATAAATTTCATGCTTATTATATAATTTCCCCACTATTTGATTGGTTCTTTATATGCAAACCCCTCTGTTACTAGGTAAAGCAAACTCTGTTTTAATTATGACTTCATTTGTTAATCACAAGATTCTAACAGACTGTCTAGTTTCACTTTCCCTTTCTGTATTTATACACACAGACACATACACTCACAAGTCACAAGTTTTTCTCCAAAGAGTTTGGAAACATTAAAAGCAGGTGAATGTTGTTCCTGCAAGAAAAACAAATGTTAGTTGATTAATTAAAGCTAATTAATTAAAATTCATTCACATTCCCCTCTCTGGTCGTAATCATACACGACCAAATAGCTGGATTTTAATTACTCTAATGAATTATTCCATACCTGCATGATTTACCTGCAAACTAATTTACCTTTACCAAATCATCCCCTTATAAGTCAGTGACTATAATACCACCTGATATCTCTAATCATACCATGTTCCATCTTTTACTTTATAATACCTGTCAAATATTCCTTCAATCAGCATCCTAAGTTGTAATGAAAATACAACCAATTTCCAATGTTACCACATACATATACCATCTTCTCCATCTCCGTCATCTTCTTCATCTTCTTCCCAACATTCTATCTTCAAGCGATCTAATTCTATTTTCAGTAAAAACTAAACATATAGTACATTGCCTTTTAACTTTGAGTCAAGTTTCATTATCCTTTGCTAAATTTCTAATCACATTGATCTATTAGGCCTTTAACAGGCTGATAACTGCTGATTAACCATTTTTCTTAACCTTATTTGTTAGCTTTTAATTCAAGCAGGCGATTGTTTTACTTAGTAAGATCTATTTAAGGATCTGTGTAATAAAATCTAACCAAAAAAGTTCTAAAATCTTTTAATTTTTATCCTTAACACAAATACCAATAATTGTATTATTTTGTTTCAAACAATGTCATTATTTTAAAATTAACTCTGATTAACCTAGCTCTTGCCATAATAATAGCTTTAGCTACTGATATGCTATTTAATCATTAATTATTTATCTTCCTACCATCCTATTTTTCCAGAATTAACTGATGGACATAACATGTCCTGCCTCTATTCGTTTGCAATGCGGAATAGTTCATAATGGATCCACTGATCCAGATCATTAAATCTGTAACTTCATTCTGAATTAAGAAAGCTTTTTAGAATTTTGCTTTATGAGCAAATATTCTATTTCACTGAAATGTCTTAACTGTTTAGATGCATTTCAATTTAAACTTAACATGTTTGAGTTACATTGTTCTTGGTCTTGGTTTTAACTTTGTGCCCCCTACATATATATATTTTAACACGTTGAAGACCTTTCATTTCTGGATTTGTTTTGTTGAAAATATTAAATTAAATATTTAAAAATATTTAATTTAGTCATTAATTAATCGCTATAGAAGTTTACCCAATTATCTATTCGGACCTAGTCCGGCAAAGTAACTTATCCTCTCTTATTAGGGAACAACTATTACAACTATTAAATTTTTTTTAGCTTCTATGATATCTAAATTAGGGTTCTAAAACCCTCAAGTTTCTTCAAAAATAGTCCCTAGATTATTTATTATCTTTACAGTAATGTACCTATTTAGAGTCCCTATACCAATTAAGAGATTTTCCTCTTTCCAATTTACATGTACCTGAAATATTCAAATTAATCAGTAATTGTTCAAATCATGAGATCTAAATCATACAGTACAGTATAGTTTGATTGAACCAAATAAAACATCAATAAACATCACACAAAATTAATTATTATGCTAAGCTTAAACCATTAGTTGGTCCACATCTTCCTCCAGATGTGTTGATCATCTCGTTGCCCCATGGACGTTCCATCTTCACCAGGGTGATTCTTTGCGAACCGTTGCAATGGGCTTTCCCACGCTGGCAAGGGAGGAACGTTACTAGCACGTCCTTGATCCCCCACTTGACGCTGTGCGTTGTCGTTGGTGTTGACGTTGGCGTGTGTGGTTGCTGAGGGCTGGTTGGTGTAGTTTAAATCGAGATGCTTGGACGGAGGTGTCACCGCACCCCAGATGGGACCTTGTTTGTGGAGTGAACCACAAGAACAGCCTGTGAATGGAGACCTTAAGTATTTTTGTTAGTGACAACATCATTTTACTCATCTGCTTGTCTGGCCGGTCGTCCTTTTTTTGATGAGACCTGTGAAATTTCATGTTAAACAGTAACAAAGACAATATTTTATACATTTGGAACAGAATCAGTTCTGTTCGATGAGATCCATCATGACATCCTGTAAAAAGTAAAAAGTTAAGTATGGGGTGGACAGGGCAAGCTTGCTTGCTCTCTGCCTTCCCAAAGTTATACGCTGCGCAGGTGTGGCATTGTTTATTTCTGCCATAACAATAACCCAGCTCAGGATAGTTAGCCAAAATCATCCATGGCCGTTATTTTATTGGGTATATTTTCTTCCCTGTTGGGTCATATTTTAACCTGTGTGCCCACGTTAAATTTAGATACAGCTGCTTTGATTGACATAATTTGTCTTGGAACACCATATTTCACACACTCACTTTCACACACCCCTCTCTGGCCAGAGATTCATACATTCTTGTCTGCCATAGCAGTTTATGAACTGAATGGGGAACATACAGGTGCTGGTCATAAAATTAGAATATCATCAAAAAGTTGATTTATTTCAAGAATTCAACTTAACAGGTGAAACTAATATATTATATAGACTTATTACATGCAAAGTGAGATATTTCAAGCCTTTATTTGTTATAATTTTGATGATTATGGCTTACAGCTTATGAAACCCACGAAATCAAAATCCCAGAAAATTAGAATATTACATGAAATCACACAGTAATTACACAGTGATACCATGGTCATTGAACCAGGTTTTGGTTCTTTTGGCAGTGTGGGCAGGTGCAAATCCTGCTGGAAAATGAAGGAAACATGAAGTGCTCTGAACATGTCCTGGTAGACGGCTGCGTTGAGTGGACAGCACAGTGGACCAACACCAGCCGATGACATGGCTCCCCAAACCAACACAGACTGGGGAAACTTCACACTGGACTTCAAGCATCTTGGATTGTGTGCCTCTCCATTCTTCCTCCAGACTCTGGGACCTTGGTTTCCAAATGTGATGCAAAATTTGCTCTCATCAGAAAAGAGGACTTTGGTCCACTGTGCTTTATTAAATCCAGAGTCAACGCAGCCGTCTACCAGGACATGTTCAGAGCACTTCATGCTTCCTTCATTCTCCAGCAGGATTTGCACCTGCCCACACTGCCAAAAGAACCAAAACCTGGTTCAATGACCATGGTATCACTGTGTAATTACTGTGTGATTTCATGTAATATTCTAATTTTCTGGGATTTTGATTTCGTGGGTTTCATAAGCTGTAAGCCATTATCATCAAAATTATAACAAATAAAGGCTTGAAATATCTCACTTTGCATGTAATGTAAGTCAAGTCAAGTCAAGTCAAGTGTATTTATATAGCGCTTTTCACAATACAGATTGCATCAAAGCAGCTTCACAGCATTAAACCAAAATAACACAACAAGGTTGTTTCTAGTGTAAATTTATTGATTGATAAAATTAAATTAATATCCCCAAAATATCCCCAACTGAGGAAAATTCTGTCATCATTTACTTATCCGTATGTTGTCCCAAACCTGTATGAGTTTCTTTCTTCTGTTGAAATAAAAAGAAGATATTTTGAAGAATGTTGGTAACCAGACAGTTGACGGAAGCCATTGACTTCCACAGTAGGAAAAAAAATACTATGGAAGTCAATGGCTAGGCTACTGTCAACTGTTTGATTACAGACATTCTTCAAAATATCTTTTTTTGTGTTCAGCAGAAGAAGGAAACTCATACAGGTTTGGGACAATAAAAGGGTGACAAAAATTGTATTTTTGGGTGAACTATCCCTTTAATGCCGTTTTTAAGAGGAGCAGCGCCACTTCTTCTCCTGTGTTCAAAACATAGACTGTAAAAAAATATGGACGTAGTGTCCGTGATGTCACCCGTAGGGGTTTCAAAACTCATTCACTTCTTGGAGGGAGCCCGGTCTACAGGGTGTCACGTGATTTTCGTGCATCTAACCTGGACATTGCCATTTCATTTCATTTCATTTCATTTAATTTCATTTCATTTCATAACACTTTATTTGTCCCCAAGGGGCAATTATTGAGGCCATGTAGAGTCACGTAAACAATATACATAAAAACATCAACATTAAATAAATAATAACAGTGTACACAGAGTACATATTAATAAAAGTCCACTACAAGTGGATACCTTAAAAACACAACTAGTCCATACCATATATAAGAATAAATAAATACGTAATTATATATACATGTATACGGAGTACAAAAAAAAAATAATAATAATAATAAATAAAAAAAATTCACTAAGATCACGACAAGTAGAAAGAGCCCTAATAGGGAGTCCAATTATTTTTGAACAGACTTTAACTGTACGCTCCAGACTATTTCTATTATGAAGGCTAATAGAATGAAACCAGCAGACAATAGAAAATGTAGTGACACTTTCAATGTAGGAGTAGTAGAACATGATAAGAATGTTCTTACTAACTCCAAAGGAATTAAGCTTCCTTAAAAGGTACTGCCGCTGCTGGAATTTCCTCAATATCTCCTCTGTATTAGAAGCAAATTTAAACAGGCTATCAAAAATTGTCCCCAGGTACTTGTACTCCTTGACAATCTCAATCGGTTTTCCATGAATAACAGTAGGGGCTGCCATAGCCATCTGCCTCTGCTTATTAGAAAAGGTTACCACCATCTCTTTGGTCTTATTCACATTAAGTTCCAAACAAGAGATGTCACACCACTCAACAAATTTCTGAAGTGTTGGGCCATGATGCTGTGAAGGGCCTGAGAGCAGAGACAGTAAAACGGTGTCATCAGCAAACTTAATTAGATGACAATCAGGTAGGTTAGATCTGCAATCATCAGTATACAAAATGAAGAGCAGTGGTGAAAGAATACAACCCTGGGGAGAGCCAGTTGAAGTAAATAGGAGGTCAGAAAAGATGTTATTGACCAGCACTCTCTGAGACCTATTGGTCAAAAAATCAATTATCCATAAAATCAATTGGTCCTCCAGATGAAAATGACTAATAAGTTTCTCAGCCAGAATATGTGGCTGTAAGGTATTGAATGCCGAAGAAAAATCAGCAAACAAAATTCTGGCTGTGGTATTAGGAGACTCAAGATGCTTATGAACAAGGTCTGTAATAAACACCTTTGCATCATCAACCCCTCTACCCATGCGATAGGCGAACTGAAGTGGATCCAACTGTGAGTCGGTTACTTTAGTAATATAGTTTTTAATAATCCTCTCCAATGCCTTAATCACAAGAGAGGTGAGTGCAACAGGCCTCAGATCGTTTAGGGCTTTTATGGAACTCTTTTTAGGTATTGTAATAACTGTGGAATGTTTCCATAAGTGAGGGACTACACCACTAGCCATGGAGTTCTGAAACTTTGGTCTTTTTAAAAGCTTGCACCACCTCCTCTATACTTATAGTGAAGGCAGAATCACCTGATTTTAAAGTAGAAATTATTGTTTCCACTTGAGTGCTATTATCAGTCTCAAATCTGGTGTAAAAAGAATTGAGATCATTGGCAAGAGATGTTGAACTGCTACCTGCAACCTGAATGTGCTTACGGGCAGTGGGAGCAATATTAACTGCCGCCATATTCTTAAGACCCTGCCAGGCTGTATGGAGGTTCCCCTGAGTAAATGTTTGCTCAATCTTGTTCT
Organism: Abramis brama; assembly: GCF_963993115.1. Lineage (NCBI taxonomy): Eukaryota > Metazoa > Chordata > Actinopteri > Cypriniformes > Leuciscidae > Abramis > Abramis brama. The sequence continues at coordinate 728,290 of NC_139983.1, forward strand.
TATATCTCAATTTAGCAGATTTAATGGCACGTTTAACCTCTCTATTAACTTCCTTTTTCTCATACTCAGAGCCAGTATAAAAAACTCTCTTTTTCTTATTTAAAATTTCCTTGAGTTCTTTGGTTACCCAGGGCTTATTATTGGGAAAGATGGTAACCGTCTTGGTGGGAATGATGTTATCCACACAAAAGGAGATATATGATGTCACTATGTCCCCTTGCTCATTAATATCACTTGATGAAGCTATGAGCATATTCCAATCAGTTATTTCAAAGCATCCCTTTAATCTATCGATGCTATCATTAGTCCATTGTTTAATAGCCTTTACAACCTTCTCTGTCCTCCTAATAACTGGCAAATAGGCTGGTGCGAGTAATACAGAGTAGTGATCAGAAGAGCCCAGTGGTGGGAGAGCAATAGATTTATATGCACCTAAAATTGAGCCATAGCATTTATCTAATATTTTCCCCAGACGAGTAGTACATGTAACATACTGTTGGAAACCTTTCAGAGGTTTTTCTACCTCACAGTGATTAAAATCACCCAGAATGAATTTGGGAGAATCTGGAGATATTAATTCCAGTCTGTCTAAGGTATTCTTAATATGCTCTATGGCTGTGGCAGCATTTGCTCTCGGGTGTATATAAACCAATATAAAAAAAAGCTGCGGAAATTCCCTGGGCAAATAAAAAGGGCGTAAAGATACAGCCAAAAGTTCAATGTCAGAGGTGCACAACTTCTCCCTTACAACAATCGTTGGGCACCAGCGTGCATTCACATAAAAACAAACACCGCCTCCAAGCTGTTTACCCGTAGACTCACTGTCCCGGTCAAGTCTCAAGGGAGTTCCAAAGCCATCTATACATAAAGAGTCATCATTATCGTTCTTATTTAGCCATGTTTCAGTAAATGCTAAAATGGAAGCAGTCCTATACTGATGCATATATTTCACGTTAGCTTGCAGTTCATCAATTTTGTTGCGAAGAGAACGGACGTTGGCCATAATGACTGATGGGAGCGATCGATGTTTACATTTCTCCCGCTTGAGTCTAGCTCGTATTCCTCCCTTTTTCTTCCCCCTTCTCGTTACCTTCTTTTTTTGAGAAGAATCCCTCTGGGTAGACCTCTTACATGTTATTTCCTCTGGAATCCTTTCTGTAACAATAACCTGGTGAGGGTGGAATTGCAGCTGCAGCAGAAGATCCCTTGGATATACAAGTCGCAAATTATCCGGGAGATCATATCCAGTTGGCAGACCAAAAACGTTCTCCAGAAAATGTAAAAAGACCAATGACCAGAAAAGTCTTTTGTAATCCATATTGATTGCAAGGCGATGTTCCAACAGTCAATCAACACGAAACTCACGTGTAACCATATAAGAACGCAATATCCTCTCAATATAACATGGACTGTCTTAATATAATCCAAAATAGATGCACTCAGTATATAAACAAACAAATATCATAAAAACTATACGATTAAAAAACTATTAAATTACGTTACTCTACAAGCCACACGGTCGACCACATGAGCAGCGACCCGGAAGTCATTAGCACATGTTTTTTGCCAACATTGCCAACATCAGACCGAAAAGATGGCAAAATCATTTACTATGGTGAGTGATAAGCATATGGTGATTTTTCTTAAGTATTTAAGTATTTGAACTACATTTTATTTTTTCCACACCTGCAAAATACAAATTACAAAATACACTAAAGTAATTAAATACGTATTTAAAATACATTTAATTTAAATACTGCCCATGTCTGCCACCTACTCTATAATTACCAGACCTACTACCAGTGCAAGTCGTATTACTGAATTTGTTATTATATAAAAATTCGCAAATGTATTTTAATACACAAGCGGCTCTTTTGAAAAAATTCTCTAAAATATTGTGTTTGTTTGGCTCTTCTAGATAAAAGGTTCCCAACCCCTGCTTTAGGGGGAGAAGTGTTCCAAAATAGTTAACTGACCACTACTAAATGCTTTATAACTACCTGAATTAACCATGAATTACAGTAGAAATACATGTTAATAAACCATTTATTAACCCCCTGGGGTCGGCGGTATCGCCGGCGATACCAGCTCGCTTTTTTTCTTATCAGTTCAAAAGAGATTCAAAAATACTCTGTTGACTTTGATTTTACAAACAAATTTCATACATCAGTCGATCCTGTTAAGTGTGTATTATTTTTGTGTATACTCACAATAAAAACAAAGTGTTGTGCTTTTTGCCAAATAAAGAAAAATAAACATGATGCGAGTTCTGCCTACTCTGTGTCAGTGAATTCAATTCTGAAACGCGTCCGAAAATGAACTGTAACTCAGCGAATACTCAGTCAAACAGGCATACAGACACACAGGCATGAAGCTTGAATTCTCTTCTTTTAAATAAAGTATTTTTTATAAAAAACAAATATTCACAGTTTATGTAATATGTATGAAAAGAGAGAGATGTCAGTCGTTCTCATCTAAGCTCATTATGTTTTAATGTGACTCCGCCCACGGAGAGCGCGCACTATTCAAACGCAAATGATCTGAGGCGATCCGTGCAAACCTGTGAAACGCCCACATCAGCTGGATAACACACACCGCAAGTTCACTTTCAGACTCATGTACTTTACGACGCTGTGAGGAATAATACTATCTTAATAATAATCCTGGAAAATTTATCTCAGAAGTGCTGGAAGTTTCATTTCGAGGAGCAACAGATCCAGATGAGGAATAGGTCAGTTCTATATTTGCTTTGTTCTAATCGCAATAGTGTCTGTACACGCAAAAAGACTGTATATATGAATCGCGTTTCTGCGTGTGAATGAATGAACGCACAGATGCACGCTGTTGTGCAGCTACTACAGCTGGCAAAAATACTGTTTCAAAATTAATCGCGTTTTTGTGTGTGAATGAATGAACAGCTTTTACCAAACTCTATTGCTATACTGAGATGAGTAAAAATCGACTAGAAAAATCGGAGAGATTATAAAGTTTTTACTGTAAAATACTGCCACATCAATAAGCTTATAATGTTGCCAATTTCTGTTCATATATGTTATATATATATATATATATATATATATATATATATATATATATGTGTTACGAACTGCTCCGAGACTCGAAGGTAAAGATCCAAACGCAGCTTTATTTAGGGGTAATCCAAAGAACAAGCAATAGGTCATACACTGGAAGGCAGTCCAAACAAACAAACAAAACAAACAAACAAAACAGGCAGGGACCAGAGGCAAGAGAGTAATCCAGGGACCAGAGGCAAGAGAGTAATCCAGGGAACAGGGCAAGATATCCAAAAACCAAGAGACACAAAACCAGGGAAAAACGCTCAGAAGTGCAGTGCAACAACATACAAAACTTCGCAGTGAGTGATGGGGTGAAACAGGCTTATATGGGGTGAACTAAACAAGAAGATGAGATACAGGTGAATGTGATAATGAGTGCTGATGAGTCCAGGCAGAGAATGATGGGAGATGTAGTCTGTGAGTGAACATGAGAGTCAGGTGTGGAGTGCCCTCTGGTGGCTCTCAAGGGCACTCCAGCTGGTTATCGTTACATAGCCCCTCCCCAAAGAGCGGCTTCCAGACGCTCCAAAACTGTCCAGGTGGGAGGTGGCCCGGAGGCGGATCCGGGGGCGGGATGGAGGGCCAGGTCCGTGGAGCGGAAGAGGACCTTGAGACTGCGGTAATACGGGAGGCCAGGACGGAGCAGGCAGTGCAGGCGACCAGGGCGGAGCAGGCGGCCAGGGCAGAGCAGGCTGTGCAGGCGGCCAGGGCGGAGCAGGCTGTGCAGGCGACCAGGGCGGAGCAGGCTGTGCAGGCGACCAGGGAGGAGACGACCCTTCAGGCGGCCAGGGAGGCGACCATGGCACAGGAACAGACACCGGCTCAGGAACAGACACCGGCTCAGGGACAGGAACAGGAATAGACACCGGCTCAGGAACAGGAACAGACACCGGCTCAGGAACAGACACCGGCTCAGGAACAGATACCGGCTCAGGAACAGACACCGGCTCAGGAACAGACACCGGCTCAGCGGCGGCCATCTTTTCCGAAGACACTGGCTCGGCGGAAGCCATCTTTTCCGAAGACACTGGCTCGGCGGAAGCCATCTTGTCCTGAGACACTGGCTCGGCGGTGGCCATCTTGTCCGAAGACACAGGCGTGGTTTCAGCCATCTTGTCCGAAGACACAGGCGTGGAGTCGGCCATCTTGTCCGAAGACACAGGCGTGGAGTCGGCCATCTTGTCCGAAGACACAGGCGCAGAAAGAGGAAGAGGAACAGATTCAGGCTCAGTATCAGGATCAGATTCAGGCTCAGGAACAGATTCAGTCTCGGCGGGACGAGACTCTTGACGGGCGGACGTGACGTGAAGCTCAGTCTCTGGATCGGCTGACGTGACGTGAAGCTCAGTCTCTGGATCGGCTGACGTGACGTGAAGCTCAGTCTCTGGATCGGCAGAAGTGACGTGAAGCTCAGTCTCTGGATCGGCAGAAGTGACGTGAAGCTCAGTCTCTGGATCGGCAGAAGTGTCGTGAAGCTCAGTCTCTGGATCGGCAGAAGTGACGTGAACAGTCTCTGGATCGGCAGAAGTGACGTGAACAGTCTCTGGATCGGCAGAAGTGACGTGAACAGTCTCTGGCTCAGGATCAGCGCGCTCTGAGCTTGACGGGACCAGCGGCGAGGGCTTTGAGCTGGGTAGGACCAGCGGCGAAGAGGACTCTGAGCTGGTTAGGACCAGCGATGAAGAGGGCTTTGAGCTGGAAAGGACCAGCGATGAAGAGGGCTCTGAACTGGACGGAACCAGCGGCGAAGAGGGCTCTGAGCTGGGCAGGACCAGCGGCGAAGAGGGCTCTGAGCTGGACGGAACCAGCGATGAAGAGGGCTCTGTGCTGGGCAGGACCAGCGGCGAAGAGGGCTCTGTGCTGGATGGAACCAGCGATGAAGAGGGCTCTGTGCTGGACGGGACCAGCGGTGAAGAAGGCTCTGTGCTGGACGGGACCAGCGGTGAAGAGGGCTCTGTGCTGGACGGGACCAGCGGTGAAGACTCTAGCTTGGCGGGCATGTCGCTTGCTGTCTCAGGCGCGGCGGGCATGATGCTCTCAGTCTCAGGGGCGGCGGGCATGACGCATACTGCCTTGGCTTCGGCAGATCTGACGTGAAGTGCGGGCTCGGCTGGACTGGCGTGAAGTGCAGGCTCGGCTGGACTGGCGTGAAGTGCAGGCTCGGCAGGGCTGACGAGGAGAAGATCAGGCTGAGGGGATACTGCAGGCTCACGGAGCTCCTCCTCTACCCCGCCCACAGTAAACGATGATCCGCTTAACAAAAGGGCCAGATCAATATAGTGCTCCAAAGTCTCGTGAGGATCATGCAAGGGCATGAATGAACTGAGCGGTTCAGATAGCCCTCCCCGAAAAAAGATCTTAAGGCATTCTGTGTTCATTGAGGTGAGATTTGCCAGTTCAATAAACTCCTCGACATACCTCTCAATCGGCCGATTCCCCTGACGGAGACGCAGGATTTGTACTGCTGTATCTGATGGCATCGCTGCTGGATCTAGGTATGGCGAAGTTTTCTGTTACGAACTGCTCCGAGACTCGAAGGTAAAGATCCAAACGCAGCTTTATTTAGGGGTAATCCAAAGAACAAGCAATAGGTCATACACTGGAAGGCAGTCCAAACAAACAAACAAAACAAACAAACAAAACAGGCAGGGACCAGAGGCAAGAGAGTAATCCAGGGACCAGAGGCAAGAGAGTAATCCAGGGAACAGGGCAAGATATCCAAAAACCAAGAGACACAAAACCAGGGAAAAACGCTCAGAAGTGCAGTGCAACAACATACAAAACTTCGCAGTGAGTGATGGGGTGAAACAGGCTTATATGGGGTGAACTAAACAAGAAGATGAGATACAGGTGAATGTGATAATGAGTGCTGATGAGTCCAGGCAGAGAATGATGGGAGATGTAGTCTGTGAGTGAACATGAGAGTCAGGTGTGGAGTGCCCTCTGGTGGCTCTCAAGGGCACTCCAGCTGGTTATCGTTACAATATGTATGTATGTATATATATATATATATATATATATATATATATATATATATATATATATATGTTTTGTTAAAAATAAGGTCATCTGACTTCCGGTAGCGCACGAACACTAATGGCAACGTGAGTGAATTGCTCTCCCGACAGATACTTGTAAAAGCCCCCGAAATATTTAAATATTCAGTTAATTTTTATATAAAACATTACAATGGAGTGTGGGGCAGGGATGGAAACAGGGGCGAAACAAAAGAAAGTTCCAGGACGCGAAGAAAAGACTGGAGAAGAAAAGGGTGAAAAAGAGCCGACAGCTCGCAGTCATGCTAACGCTGAGGGGGAAATTAACCTGGAAAAGATACTCGTTGAGTTAAGAGAATTCAGAAAGGAAAATAATGAAAAACTAGCGGACATCAAGGAGGATTTGAACACTACAAACAAGAGAATCGAAGATGCTGAGAATCGTATCGTGGAAGCCGAGGAACAAATTCAACACACTGGTGAGGTGCTGTCTGAACTGCTGAAACTCCAGGCTCAGCTCGAAGCGAAGTTAACTGATCAAGAAGGCAGGTCGAGGCGAGATAACATTCGAATATACGGAATTCCAGAGGGCAGCGAAAATGGCTCATCGACTATCAAGTTTATTGAAGAATTGCTGAAGGATGGGTTGGGGCTTGACCCAACGACGGATCTCCATATTCAGAGGGCTCATAGAGCTTTAGCGCCAAAGCCAACGGACAATACGAGACCACGCTCCGTTATCGCTAAATTCCTGAGCTCCAAGACGAAAGAAGAGATCTTGGGACAGGTGTGGAAAAAAGGAGGGCTGAAATGGAACAATGCAATAATTACATGTGACCACGATTACCCCCCTGATGTCCTAAAGAAACGAAAAGAATATGCACAAGCAAAATCAGTGTTGAAGGAAAAAAAGATCAGATTCCAAACTCCATATCCAGCGAAACTCCGGGTGTTCTACGAAGGCGAGACAGTGCTCTATAATTCTGCGGAAGAGGCGACAAAGGACATGAAGGACAGAGGCCTTCAGGTGGATATCATCCGACCACAACAGACGCCACTGGAACGCCTTCAGCGCCGAGCTTGGTCGACGAAAAGGGGGCGAGGAGGTAGTCAAGTGGAAACCGATACAACACCAGACTACGTGGAGCGACTGAAAACTTTCAGACGAAAATAATTAGAAAGTGAGCTCGCACACTGACCGGTTCAACGGATGTAACTTAAATGACAGGAAAATGACGGGACGGCATTAATGCAGGTCAGGGGATGTGTTTATTTGAAACCTTTTTGAATAAACCTTAGCAGAATAAGTTAACTATACGAGAAGAACGGTAGCCCTTTCCAAGTGCTAGTTATTCATAGTTTAATGTTGGGAGACCTTAAAACTGTATCACAAGGTGCCATTATATGACAATGTGCCATCGAGGGCCCTCACTTCAGCTTGCAGGTGTGAGGCTTTTCCCTCAGAGCCAAATTTTCATTCAAGCTCAAATAAGATCCATAGATTGGGGATCTCTTCTATGGAAGTCACTTTATATGATACATGTTCTTGTTCATGTTTTTGTTTTTTGTTTTACATTGTTCAAAGCCCTGTTGTTCTATTACAGGGTAAATGGAAGTACAGTTGCGTTTATGTGTACGAAGGTGTTAATAATAATTATACATAATACATGGTTGGCTTAGAGCAAGTGTTTAAATTAGTAACATATAATATAAATGGAGATCCTATTAATTCCACAATCCTATTAAGAGAACTAGAATTTTATCAAAATTAAAAAAAGAAAAGGTTCAGGTAGCATTTTTGCAAGAGACCCATTTAGGCAGAACACTCTAAATTGGCCCGAAATGGATTTAAATATGTATTTTCATCATCACATCCTTCTGGTAGAAGGAGGGGAGTGGCTATTTTAATATCAAACAAGCTTGGGTATGACCATCAGACTGAAGTTAAGGATAAAGAAGGACGCTATATTTTAATCAAAGGACAAATTGAAGTGGCTCCAGTTACATTTCTCAATGTTTATGTCCCCCCAGGTAGCAAATTTAAGTTTTATCAAAAAATCTTTGATATGATCTCAACTGAGTCACAAGGAACCTTAATTTGTGGTGGAGACTTTAATATAATTTTCAACTCGAAAATGGATACCTCTACAAAAGAGAAACCGATAACTTCTACAGCAAGGAAATTTAAAGCTCTATTAAGAGATGTAGGATTGATAGACCTTTGGAGGGATTTTTTTCCTAAAGGACGAGATTATACTCACTACTCGTATACACACTCCAAATACTCGAGAATAGACTATCTATTTGTGTTCAGAAAAGATAGACATAAGATAAACAAATGTAGCATAGGAACAATGGACCTGTCTGATCATGCACCAGTATATGCCTCAGTGAGCCTAAATAAAATTCATAGAAATACATTATGGAGACTAAACTCTAGTATTCTAAATAATGAGCAGTTCATAGAACGGATGAAAACTGAAATTAAATACTATTTAGAGGAGAATGACAATGGAGAAGTTTCCCCAGCAGTACTGTGGGATGCCTGCAAAGCAGTCTTGAGAGGAAAAATAATTGTAGAAACAGCATTAGTTAAGAAATTAAGACAGGAGAAGCTCATTAAACTACAAGTACAACTAAAAGAGCTGGAAAGGGAACATAAAAGTACACAAGCGCATAGACCAGGCTTAATGCAAGAGATTGGAAAAGTAAAAGAAGAAATTACTGAGGTACACAATGCAGAAATAGAAAAGAATCTCACATTTCTGAAACAGCGCTATTACGAAGCTGGAAGTAAATCATTAAAACTTCTAGCTTGTAAACTCCGTAAACAACAAGCTGACAACACAATTTACAAAATTAGAGATCCTAAAATGAAAAAGACTAAATTTAGATTAACAGAAATAATTTGAAAAGTTTTATAAAAAATTATATACAGAAAATATATCTAGTCAAGAAACAGGTATTAATGCATTTCTGAGTTCAATAAAATTACCCAAATGAACAGAAGAACAAAATGAAAGTTTAATAAAGGACATAACTTCACAAGAACTGTCACCAGAGATCACTAAATTAAAACTAAATAAATCACCAGGCACAGATGGGTTTATGGCTGAATGGTATAAGAAATTCAGGGAACAACTTGTCCCTATCCTCCTTCCAGCCTGTAATGCTACATTTCATGGAAGCAAGATTCCCATTTCATGGAATGAAGCGATTATCTCTCCTATTCCTAAGGAAGGAAAAGATAAACTAGAATGCGCTTCGTATAGGCCCATCTCAGTCTTGAATGTTGATTATAAGTTATATGCAGCAATATTGACTAGGAGGATAGAAAAATTACTTCCAGAGCTGATCCACAACGATCAGACAGGATTCATTCAACAAAGACAAACACAGGACAACGTTAGACGCACCCTACACATAATGAAACACATTCAAGAGAGTAACATGCCAGCAATGATAGTGAGTCTAGATGCCGAAAAAGCCTTCGATTCTGTCAGATGGTCATACCTATATAGAACACTAGAAATATTTGGTTTTCATGAAAACATTATTAAAGCCATATAATTAATATATTCGAGACCACGAGCCAGAATTAAAGTAAACGGGAGTCTCTTTTTAATCTGGAGAGAGGCACAAGACAGGGGTGGGGTGGGGTGGGGTGGGGACACTAGAAATATGGGCCACAATAATTAAAAAATGTGAAATGAAAGACACTTTGAAAATAATTAGATGGTGTGCATATGATACAGAATTTACCCCCAATACTTTAGATGAAGTTTTTAAGAAATGGATTAAGAAAGGAGTTACGTCGTATTATTCTATCACAAACAACAATATTTTCTTAACCTTTCAAGAATTTAAGAATCGGTTTGAAGTGAGTAATCAAGATTTGTACAGATACTTTCAAATAAGACACCACTTCAACACAACAGTAAATAAAACCGGGAATTGGAAACAAAATGATTTTGTGAAGATACTCTTGTCTACATTTAAGGCTACTACAATTAGCAAGGTTATTTCTAAACTTTATCATTGTCTTCAAAACCACAGACCAGAATCCACCTCCTATATCAGAATTAAATGGGAGAAAGAAGTAAACATCACTATATCAGAAGAGGCTTGGCTAGAAACATGTAAATACCAATGGAAAACTACAGGCTCCCATCAATGGAGGCTATTCGCCTGGAAAAATATAAGTAGACTCTTTATTTCACCTGCTCAAAAGAGCCATAGTGAAGTAGGATCAGGGTGTTGGAGACACTGTAATTCAGAAGTAGCAAATCACCACCATATATTCTGGGCGTGTCCAGTCATTCACTTATTTTGGAAGGATGTTCACAGGACTGTAGAGGCTATATTAAGGATAAAAATTCCATTCCAATGGTATACCTTCTATCTGGGAAATCTGGATTTACATGAAACCGATTATATATACCTATGGAGAATATTCCTGGTGGCAGCTAAAAAGGCTCTTACTCGTAAATGGCTTCAACCCACCTCACCCACTATAGAAGACTGGAAAGCAATTGTAAGTGAAATATATAGGATGGAAATCCTTACCTTTTCTTTAAGATTAAAAAAACAAAAAGGGGCTCTGTTGTGGAAGAGATGGAAGGAATTTGTAGGAAATTTAGTAATTATATAACAGATGTAATCATAGACTATTATTGGAAATAAAACACTAATGATGCAAAGGTACCACTAGACTGCACTGTACCCCATTTTTTTTGTTTTTGTTTTTTTGTTATTGTTTTTTTTTTTTTGTTCTGTTTTTATATTATACAGGAATGGACATTTATGTATGTATATATATATATATATATATATATATATATATATATATATATATATATTCTTTTGTCCATCCATCCATCTTCTTCCGCTTATCCGGGGCCGGGTCGCGGGGGCAGCAGTCTAAGCAGGGATGCCCAGACTTCCCTCTCCCTAGACACTTCCTCCAGCTCTTCCGGGGGGACACCGAGGTGTTCCCAGGCCAGCCGGGAGACATAGTCCCTCCAGCGTGTCCTAGGTCTTCCCCGGGGTCTCCTCCCGGTGGGACATGTCCGGAACACCTTCCCGGGAAGGCGTCCAGGAGGCATCCGGAACAGATGCCCGAGCCACCTCAACTGGCCCCTCTCGATGTGGAGGAGCAGCGGCTCTACTCTGAGCTCCTCCCGAGTGACCAAGCTTCTCACCCTATCTCTAAGGGATCGCCCAGCCACCCTGCGGAGAAAGCTCATTTCGGCCGCCTGTATCCGGGATCTTGTCCTTTCGGTCATGACCCACAGCTCATGACCATAGGTGAGAGTAGGAACGTAGATTGACCGGTAAAATTGAGAGCTTCGCCTTACGGCTCAGTTCCTTCTTCACCACGGCAGACCGGTACAGCGACCGCATTACTGCAGAAGCTGCACCGATCCGTCTGTCAATCTCCCGTTCCATCCTTCCCTCACTCGTGAACAAGACCCCAAGATACTTGAACTCCTCCACTTGAGGCAGGAACTCTCCACCAACCTGAAGCGGGCAAACCACCCTTTTCCGACTGAGAATCATGGCCTCGGATTTGGAGGTGCTGATTCTCATCCCAGCCGCTTCACACTCAGCTGCAAACCGTCCCAGTGCATGCTGAAGGTCCTGGTCTGATGGGGCCAGCACGACAACATCATCCGCAAAGAGCAGAGATGAAATCGTGTGGTCCCCAAACCTGACACCCTCCGGCTCCTGGCTGCGCCTAGAAATTCTGTCCATAAAAATTATGAACAGAACCGGCGACAGAACAGTCCAACATGCACCGGGAACAAGTCTGACTTACTGCCGGCAATGCGGACCAAGCTCCTGCTCCGGTCGTACAGGGACCGGATAGCCCTTAGCAAAGGGCCCCGAACCCCATACTCCCCGAGCACCTCCCACAAGATGCCGCGAGGGACACAGTCGAATGCCTTCTCCAAATCCACAAAGCACATGTGGATTGGTTGGGCAAACTCCCATGAACCCTCCAGCACCCTGGAGAGGGTATAGAGCTGGTCCAGTGTTCCACGACCGGGACGAAAACCGCACTGTTCCTCCTGAATCCGAGGTTCTACTATCGGCCGGATTCTCCTCTCCAGTACCTTGGCATAGACTTTCCCGGGGAGGCTGAGAAGTGTGATCCCCGATAGTTGGAGCACACCCTCCGGTCCCCCTTCTTAAAAAGAGGGACCACCACCCCGGTCTGCCAGTCCCAAGGTACTGTCCCCGACAGCCACGCGATGCTGCAGAGGCGTGTCAGCCAAGACAGCCCAACAACATCCAGAGACTTGAGGTACTCAGGGCGGATCTCATCCACCCCCGGTGCCTTGCCACCGAGGAGTTTCTTGACTACCTCGGTGACTTCAGCTTGGGTGATGGACGAGTCTGCCTCCGAGCCCTCAGCCTCTGCTTCCTCAATGGAAGACGTGACGGCGGGATTGAGGAGATCCTCGAAGTATTCATTCCACCGTCCGATGATATCCCCAGTCGAGGTCAACAGCTGCCCACCTCCACTGTAAACAGCGTTGGTAGGGCACTGCTTCCCCCTCCTGAGGCGCCGGACGGTTTGCCAGAATCTCTTCGAGGCCGACCGATAGTCCTTCTCCATGGCCTCACCGAACTCCTCCCAGGCCCGAGTTTTTGCCTCCACAACCACCCGGGTTTGCAGTCCGCTTGGCCTGTCGGTACCCGTCAGCTGCCTCAGGAGTCCCACAAGCCAACCAGGCCTGATAGGACTCCTTCTTCAGCTTGACGGCATCCCTTACTTCCGGTGTCCACCACCGGGTTCGGGGATTGCCGCCTCGACAGGCACCGGAGACCTTACGGCCACAGCTCCGAGTGGCCACGTTGACAATGGAGGTGGAGAACATGGTCCCAAACGAACAAACGTTCCCAGCAGACCCTCACAGTACGTTTGGGCCTGCCGAGTCTGTCCAGCTTCCTCCCCCGCCATCGGATCCAACTCACCACCAGGTGGTGATCAGTTGACAGCTCCGCCCCTCTCTTCACCCGTGTGTCCAAGACATACGGCCGGAGGTCAGATGAAACAACCACAAAGTCGATCATCGACCTCGGGCCTAGGGTGTCCTGGTGCCATGTGCACTGATGGACACCCTTATGCTTGAACATGGTGTTCGTTATGGACAAGCTGTAACTAGCACAGAAGTTCAATAACAGACCACCACTCGGGTTCAGATCAGGGGGGCCGTTCCTCCCAATCACGCCCCTCCAGGTGTCACTGTCGGTGCCCACGTGGGCGTTGAAGTCCCCCAGTAGAACGACGGAGTCCCCAGTCGGAGCACTTTCCAGCACTCCTCCCATAGACTCCAAGAAGGCCGGGTACTCTACACTGCCGTTTGGCCCATAGGCGCACACGACAGTGAGAGACCTATCCCCGACCCGAAGGCGCAGGGAAACGACCCTCTCGTTCACCGGGGTGAACTCCAACACATGGCGGCTGAGCTGGGGGGCTATAAGCAAACCCACACCAGCTCGCCGCCTCTCACCATGGGCAACTCCAGAGTGGTGAAGAGTCCATCCTCTCTCGAGAAGTGTGGTTCCAGAGCCCAAGCCGTGCGTAGAGGTGATCCCAACTATCTCTAGTCGGAATCTCTGAACTTCACGCACAATCTCAGGCTCCTTCCCCGCCAGAGAGGTGACGTTCCATGTCCCTAGAGCTAGATTCCGTGTCCAGGGATCGGGTTGTCGAGGCCCCCGCCTTCGACTGCCACCCGATCCACTAAGCACCGGCCCCTTATGGTCCCTCCTGCAGGTGGTGGGTCCACGGGAAGGTGGCCCCACGTCGCTCCTTCGGGCTGAACCCGGCCGGACCCCATGGGGGAAGGCCCGACCACCAGGCGCTCGCATACGACCCCAACCCCGGGCCTGGCTCCAGGGTGGGGCCCCGGCTGCGCCATGCCGGGCGACGTCACGGTCCTCAATTTTGTAGGCATCATAAGGGTTTTTGAAGGGTTATTCTTTTGTTTGTAATTAAAAAAATACAATAAAAAATGTTAAAAAAAATTAAATAAAGTCATCAACTAAGATGTTATAGTGTTTGTTAACCCTCTGGGGTCTAAGGTGTTTTTGGGGTCCTTGAGATGTTCTGACATGCCCTGACATTTGTGCTTTTTTCAGTTGCTTATAAAACATATTAATGGCAAAGGTGTGATTACACTCTATTTAGCACTAACAGGGCTACCATAATATGTGAGCAACATGTATGTACATGTTTGTATTCTTGAGAAAATAATGTTTATGCATGGTTATTGAAAAAACTAAAAATTAAAAACGAAAAAAAAACGAAAAAACATTTCTGAAATAAGGCCACAAAACACATACTAAATATGTGTCAATAAGACTTCTGAATAATGCATTTTGTCGCCTAGAGTTTTTTCTTCAAAATGATGTGAAAATCATCCTGCCTAATCGTTCACATAAAACAATACATTGATTTAAATTTTGTAACACACTTTTTGTTTGGAAAGGCAATATGCGGGTGGGCGTGATTCACACCTGAGGAGACAATGCCTCTGCATAATGAGGCTGCATACTTAATGAGCCTTTCATTCAGGTGTGTGACTGAGCCACAAGAAAGAATGCAAGGACAATATACAACCCCAAATCAGAAAAAGTTGGGACACTGTACAAATTGTGAATAAAAACAGAATGCAATGATGTGGAAGTTTCAAATTTCAATATTTTATTCAAAATACAACATAGATGACATATCAAATGTTTAAACTGAGAAAATGTATAATTTTAAGGGGAAAATAAGTTGATTTTAAATTTCATGGCATCAACACATCTCAAAAAAGTTGGGATGTTGTTTACCACTGTGTGGCATCCCCTCTTCTTTTTATAACAGTCTGCAAACGTCTGGGGACTGAGGAGACAAGTTGCTCAAGTTTAGGAATAGGAATGTTGTCCCATTCTTGTCTAATACAGGCTTCTAGTTGCTCAACTGTCTTAGGTCTTCTTTGTTGCATCTTCCTCTTTATGATGCACCAAATTTTTTCTATGGGTGAAAGATCTGGACTGCAGGCTGGCCATTTCAGTACCCGGATCCTTCTTCTACGCAGCCATGATATTGTAATTGATGCAGTATATGGTCTGGCATTGTCATGTTGGAAAATGCAAGGTCTTCCCTGAAAGAGACGACGTCTGGATGGGAGCATATGTTGTTCTAGAACTTGGATATACCTTTCAGCATTGATGGTGCCTTTCCAGATGTGTAAGCTGCCCATGCCACACGCACTCATGCAACCCCATACCATCAGAGATGCAGGCTTCTGAACTGAGCGCTGATAACAACTTGGGTTGTCCTTGTCCTCTTTAGTCTGGATGACATGGCGTCCCAGTTTTCCAAAAAGAACTTCAAATTTTGATTCGTCAGACCACAGAACAGTTTTACACATTGCCACAGTACATTTTTAATGAGCCTTGGCCCAGAGAAAACGCCTGCGCTTCTAGATCCTGTTTAGATATGGCTTCTTTTTTGACCTAAAGAGTTTTAGCTGGCAACGGCGAATGGCACGGTGGATTGTGTTCACCGACAATGTTTTCTGGAAGTATTCCTGAGCCCATGTTGTGATTTCCATTACAGTAGCATTCCTGTATGTCAGTGTTACTCATTGCGCGGCTCGCCAAGCTTTAATTTGTGGCTCGCATGGCGGTAAATATAATAGGCTACGTTGATATGATAATGCATTCACTAGAGATATTTCATAAAAAACATTAATAACAAGTAGGGCTTTAACATAGCCCATTAAAAACTAAAAGTGTCAGCTCTATTACAAATAATTTCGATCGGATTGAAAGGAGTGGTTTATCGAGAGAACATGAAAAAACTTGATCGATTGAAAACCGAAACTGAAAGGACGACGTATGACGCGCTGAACGAGCTGTTCTCCTGATAAATAAAGTGTCATATAAATGAGTGTCCTGTCATTCTATAATTCTTTCACTCAGCATATGTGAAGTGAAGCAGGACAACGGCTCACCAGTCCTTGTTTCAGATTATCATACGACTGGTTTGGGGCATTTTTACTGTGTGATAAATACAGACAGCACGGCACAACGGTTCATATGTTCATATTCCGATTTGAATCTTTTGACTTATAAACATGCACATCAACCCGATCATGTATCACATCACGATGTTTAGCGTTCATGTAAACTACAATACATTCAGATTCATCAATCGGAATGAATTCAGTCCGACTGAAACAAAAGTTGTGCATGTAAATATCCAGTCTCTGCAGAGATGCTAGTTATATGCGGTCTTTCCAGCTCTTAACGCTGCATGTGCTCTTGGATGGTTAGATAGGCCTACAAGATGGGCTAATGTAGAAAAAAAATAACTTAAGGTCATTCTGGGATGAATATTTTCTGGAAATCCCTTTTTTTTTTCATTAAAGGAAATCATTTTGTCTCAGTTACAAATTTGACTGATAAATCATAAATGTTTTTTTTTTTCACCCTTTTGTATTTATTGCATTGCATATTGTATTGTTAAGGGGTGACAGATTGATAGGCAGACATGGCATTTATGACTGGATGTAACTTTTTATACTTTGCAGTAAAATGGCTCTCCTACTGACTTTGTCCTATCAGTGCGGCTCTCATGAACAAAATAGTGAAGACCACTGCTGTATGTGATGCAGTGCCGTCTAAGGGCCCGAAGATCACGGGCATCCAGTATGGTTTTCCGGCCTTAACCCTTATGCACAGAGATTGTTCCAGATTCTCTGAATCTTTGGATGATATTATGCACTGTAGATGATTGATGTATGAAACGTGTATGGAAGATCAAAGTCAACATATATATATATATTGTCCTTGCATTCTTTCTTGAGCAACTTGTCTCCTCAGTCGCCAGACGTTTGCAGACTGTTATAAAAAGAAGAGGGGATGCCACACAATGGTAAACATGACCTTGTCCCAACTTTTTTGAGATGTGTTGATGCCATGAAATTTAAAATCAACTTATTTTCCCCTTAAAATTATACATTTTCTCAGTTTAAACATTTGATATGTCATCTATGTTGTATTTTGAATAAAATATTGAAATTTGAAACTTCCACATCATTGCATTCTGTTTTTATTCACAATTTGTACAGTGTCCCAACTTTTTCTGATTTGGGGTTGTATATTGTCCTTGCATTCTTTCTTGTGGCTCAGTCACACACCTGAATGAAAGGCTCATTAAGTATGCAGCCTCATTATGCGGGGCATTGTATTCTCAGGTGTGAACTACTCTATATGCATGATGGTGTTGGATCGTTGACACCCACTCGCATATCGCCTTTCCAAACAAAAAGTGTCTTACAAAATTTAAATCAATGTATTGTTTTATATGAATGATTAGGCAGAATGATTTTCACATCATTTTGAAGAAAAAACTCTAGGCGACAAAATGCATTATTCAGAAGTCTTGTGGACACATATTTAGTATGTGTTGTGTGGCCTTATTTCAGAAACTTTCATTTTTAGTTTTTTCAATAACCATGCATAAACATTATTCTCTCAAAAATACAAATATGTACATACATGTTGCTCAGATATTATGGCAGCCCTGTTTGTGCTAAATAGAGTGAAATTACACCTTTGCCATTAATATGTTTATAAGCAACTGAAAAAAGCACAAATGTCAGGGCATGTCAGAACATCTCAAGGACCCCAAAAATACCTCAGACACCAGAGGGTTAACACACTAAGTAACTATTACTATATGTCTGAATAATAATATGTATTTAAACAGTTTATTAATAATTTACTTACACTTTCTAAGTGATCTTATGAACCACTGACAACTCCTAAATAACCGGTTTGTAAATAATGCAATACTTCATTTAGAAATGATAAATTGAACAAGAACAAAGCATTTATAACTATTAATAAACTGCTTATTAATGTCTTTTAATGCTTTATAAATAACAAATTAACTGTTTGCTAATGCTTAACTAATGATTAATAGCGTGCAGTTATTATAAAGTGTTACCGTTTCTTTCTCTTCTGAGTGTTAGGCTCCACCCCTGCGCACCTGTGCCCTGTTGCTCATAGGAGGAGTGTGAAACAGAATGAGGCACGCAGCAGTGAATCCCGTGCGCGTCATGATGCCCAGCCAGCCGTTCAAGACAAGTTGTGTTCTATTTGATGTTTTGTTGATCTAGTTGTTAGTCTCTGTTAAGTATAGTTACGTATTGTTTTCAGTATAGTTTAAGTGTTATTTTCATCTGTTGAGAGTTGTTGAATGAGATATGTGGGTTTGTGCATTCGTTAATTAACCTTATAATAAATGTTTAAACTGCACTTTGCCAAGCGTGTCCTTTTATGTTGCTTACCCCTTTTCCAACGAGCATTTTAAAAACAGGGGTTCATAACACAACGGCCAGCTCTTCATCCCCAGCAACTTGTCTGCCTGAGACAAATCTTCTATGAATCTCAGCTCGTAACTCCTAAGATATTCAGAATTCTAGGCCTGCCTCCAGATCAGGTCCCGTGTAGATCTCCTCAAGAAGCGAATGATCACTGGTCTTGGTCTACTGACCTGATCCTTCAGCTTTCCCAGTCGATGCACAACATCTATGTCATCTTTGAAAGAAACGCTCGAATCGAGACACAGACGTTGATGACTTTTTGCTTGATGTTTTCCTCAGAATTCAGTTCAGTAAATCTGTACAGACGGAGGTTCCATCTCCGCTGATAACGTTCGGCATTGTTCAGTCTTTACTCAAGTTCATGGATTTTGGTGCTGTTGAGCGTTGTTTTCCTGAGTTCACTAGATCCTGCCAGCGTAGAAGGAAGTCACGCCAGACATTTCATGATCTGTCGTTGGACAGCGGAGAGGAATGCGGTGTTCCCAGAGAAAGGATCGCCACGCTACAGCCAGGTCAGTTTGACGGTTCCACTAAGTTCCTAAGTTGCTTTGAGTATTGCGCTAGAGCTAATCACTGGTCTGAGAGGACAATGACTGTGCAGATGAGGTTTTGTTTAGTGGGTGCAGTGGTTGCAGCGGGTGCAGTAATCCACAAGAACCCCAGATCAAGCCGCTGGGATTATACTCATATCTTGGAGGAAGTAGAGGCTGCTTATGGTCCATCATCTGAACATGTTGCAGCCATCAGAATAGAGCTGAAGCAGAGGGTCCGTAAGGCAGGTGAGCCACTCCATGTGCTCAGAGATTGACATTTATGAGAAAGTTTCCGTTGTGTAAACAGATTGTTCTGAGAGGGAGCAAGACTCAGTCAGTGTGGAGGTGTTCACTAATGCGATGGGAGATGCTGAGATTGTGCAACGGCTGCTGGAGGAGCACCCACGTACTCTGGCCGGCGCCTACAAGATTGTATACAGGTACAAAACCACACGTCAAACCACCACTAGTGTGACACAACTCATGCAGTCTGCTACAAGACTAATGGAACAAAGAACTAAAGCTGCTGCATTCCAAGAATGCCCTGAACAGAGTGAAAGTGATGAAGAAAATTCAGTGTTGTCAACTCCTAAGCACAGACAGAAACATTTAAAATCAGAGTTTAAACCTCAACCACCGCAATTGCACAAGCGGGGAAAATTAAGTGGGAAGAGATTGTGTCACAATTGCCGAGGAATCGGCCACATGAGGCAGAACTGTCCTTCTCCTAGGTTTAACCTGCAATAAGTAGCTCCGGCGCCACCCCAGGCTTCTGAAATCCAACCTGCCTCCACGGTTCTCAGAGTCAAGAGGAGTGGGCCTGAGATGTGTATACACACACTGCTGTACGACATGGAGGTATGTGCACTTCTGGACAGCAGGGCCAGAAGGAGTGTGTTACCCCGACACTGCTATGAGACCATTAAGGCAGATGTAAGACCCCCATTCAAGCTATCGACTGTACATGCTCTGCAAGGAATAAGCTCTATAAATGTCGATGTCCTTGGGGAAGTCGACATTCCAATTCAAGTCGGAACCCATTCCGTCCGTGTCAACTTCATCGTGGCAGATGTAGCTGAGGGCACTAAAGCTACCTTGGGACATCCATTCTTGGAACAAGCACAAGGCCGCCTTGACTTCGGCAGCCAGAAAATTGTATTGTTCGGTGAGCAGATACCGTACTTCAACCCGAGGAACAAACCGCGAGTACATGTTGTTTGTATGGCACGCACAGCTGTACTTGAGGCAGGATGTGAATACATTGTGCCAGGCAATGCACATTTCCGGAAACAGGTGTGGGGCGATGTGCTGTTGAGCCCAACTAAAGGTTACATGGAGAAGCACCAGGTAATGGTGGCACGTATTGTAGTTGATGACCATTCAAGTAATCGAATCCCCATCAGACTATATAACCCAGGTACCATCGCTGTGAAGGTGAAAAAGGGAGTCATTGCTGGAGTCCTCCAGCTTGCTGATGTGGTTCTGGCCACCACCCCTGAAATGCCCTCTTCAGATCCACCACTCCCTGCTGTCGTCCCAAGTCATCTTAAGTCCTTGTATGCAGAGAGTACAGTGAAGCTGGAAGAGACTGAGCAGCGTGAACTGGCAGAGTTGCTTAACGTCTACAGCGATGTCTTCTCTACAGGACCCATAGATCTTGTTCGCACTAGCCTAGTGCAACATGACATTCAAACTCAACCTGGTCAACAACCACGTAGAATGGCTGTTGGGAAGCAGAAAAGTGCAAATGAACAAATTTAGCAAAATCTTAACACTGGTTTAACCTCCCCAAGCAATAGCAGCTGGGCTTCACCCATCGTAATGGTGCAAAAGAAAAACCAGACGTACCGATTGTGCGTAGACTACAGGGTTCTGAATGAGCGCACTATCAAGGATGCTTACCCGCTTCCACGAATTCAGGACACCCTGGATACCCTGTCTACGGCGAAATGGTTCAGCACATTAGACTCAGGCTATTGGCAAGTGGAGCGGCAAGACTCCAGCGGCAAGATAGGCCTCCGCATTCTGCAGCAGGAAGGGGCTGTTTGAGTGGAACGTGATGCCATTTGGCCACTGTAACGCACCGGCAACGTTCCAGCGCTTAATGAATCATGTCTTAGCTGGAATGCAGTGGGAGATCTGCCTAGTCTACTTAGACGACATCATTGTGCTGGGGAAGGATGTGAAAGAAATGCTTCAACGACTAGCACAAGTGTTCGAGAGGTTACACCAAGCCAACATAAAACTGAAACCCACCAAGTGTTGTCTCTTCCGCCGCCAGGTGACCTACCTGGGACACATAGTCTCAGAGCGGGGTATTACCATTGACCCTCAGAAAGTGCAGAAAATTCAGGAATGGCCACAGCCTACAAATGTTAATGAAGTCCGGCAATTCGTAGGACTGGCGTCTTACTACCGGCGATTTGTCAAAGACTTTGCCTCAGTGGCCAAACCCCTTCACAACCTCCTAAGGAAACATGCTCGATTCCACTGGACACCAGAGAGTCAGCAGGCCTTTGATAAGCTGAAGGAGCTTCTCACCACTGCCCCTGTTCTGGCAACCCTATGGACAGTGGTGATCTCATTCTTGACAATGTTGTCCCAACTCCAACAGGGAGAGGAACGTGTACTGGCATACGGAAGTCGGAGAAGAACTGGAAATAATGCACCTGGAACGGTTACCCCGAAGTCCTGTCCAGTGGGGGTAGTGCAACCCGTCCTCTCCGCAAATGTTGCTCCATTCGTTGGGTGGACTGCTGAAGAACTGTGCTCTGCCCAAGCGGCTGACCCTGATATTTCTCCCATTAGAAGGTAGATGGATAAAGGCGAGGAGTGTCACCCAGCAACAAAAACCTGCTGGAGCCAGTGGAAGAGACTCTACCTAAAGGATGCCATTCTGGTACGACATTTCTACCTGATGGATGGTCCCGAGTTTTATCCACAGATCATTCTCCCGCGAGTGTTTCGAAAAGATGTCATGCGGCAGATGCATGAAGGACCAGTGGGTGGACACTTTGGTGTAGAGCGGTTGCTGTCATGACTGCAGACAAGGTATTATTGGTAAAAGATGCGAGAAGATGTTTCACTCTGGTGTTGTACCTGTGTCAGCTGTGCGTCCAAGGCTCGACCGTCAAAGAGGCCTCAAGCACCCATGGGTACCGTACGAGTAGGTGTTCCCATGGAAAGGATTGCTGTTGATTTGATGGGGCCCATGAATGAGACAGAACGTTTCAATTGTTACATCCTAGTGGTGCAAGATTATTTTGCCAAGTGGGTGGAAGCATACTCCCTGCCCAACGATTAAGCTGTCACCATAGCGAAAGTTATAGTCGCTGAATGGTTCTGCCGTTATGGAGCTCCAATTACTTTGCATAGTGACCAAGGCACTAATTTTGAATCTGAGGTCTTCAAAAGCATGTGTGAACTCTTAGACAATGAAAAGACCACCACAACACCTTTCTGACCTCAATCTGACGGCCAGGTTGAGCGGTTTAATGCCACTCTCCAGAAAATCCTAGCCATGACCTCGGAGCGGTGTCATTGGGAATTGGATCTTATGGTTCCTTATGCTGTAATGGCTTATCGAGCAACCAAGCACAGTTCAACTGGCTTTACCCCAAACATGATGTTCTTTGGCCGGGAGCTGAGCCCACTGATCTAGTTGCAGGAATGCCCCCCAACGATACATCAGCTCAAACACCCCCACAGTACGTGGCTCAGATGAGGGAAAGTTGGCACATGAAATTGCAAGGGATGCACTAGGCCAATCTGTGGAGCATGCTAAAAAAGCAGTACGATAAGAGTGTGGCAAGGACACACTACAAGGTTGGCGATGCAGTGTGGTACCTTGTTAAGGGAACAAAACCGGTGAAAAACAAGATCAGGAAATTTCTTCCCAACTACGATGGTCCTTTCTTCATCCTGGGACATCTGGACTATTTAGTGTACAGGATCCAGAAGAGCCCAAGGACTAAAGTAAAAGTTGTCCACCATGACAAGCTCAAACCTTACCATTCTTGGCAACCCTTGGAGAACAGCTGGGTGTTTAAGGACTCAGAAGGCTGGCAACCTCAAGTTCCTACACCAAACCTGGAAGCCGATGGCACTGAACCCGACCTGGACCTGTCTAGTCTTTTCGTGGAGGAACTGAAAACTCCGGCGGCATGGACAGGGTGCCTGCTTGAAATGACACTGGTGTGCCGACAATGGAACTTGAAAAAAAAGAGAGATGTTTCATGGAGGGAAGGCAGTACTGTTCAACAGGACTTAACGGGGACTGTCAACGGCCAAATGACAAATGGCAACGAGACAGGAGACCATCAAGTTGGTTCGGTGACTGGACTAATTGACCCTTGTTGACTCTAAAAAAAAAAAAAAAAATGAGTAAGGAAACCTTGTTGATAATGAGTTTTGTTCTGCTATTGTTAAAGGGGGGAAAAAACTGAAGCATGCTGCCTGTTGTAAAAGTGTTCCTTGTGTAACCCGGGTGGATTTTGTTCACATTTTGTGGTTAAGCAGACAAGCCATGAATATGTTTAATGAAGCCTAATTTATTCATTTGTATGTAATGGCTGTTGGTAACTTCTTTTCCTTCTGCAGGCCAGTAGTGGAGAGGCTACCTCACTATTTTATTTGTATTTTTTTTTGCTTGGACTGACATACCAAAGGAACAACTCCTTTATAAAGCTACGCTTAAACCCCTCCCAGCACCGTGCTATCCTTCTATCTTATGGACTGTTTACCCTGTCACATGGGGATTGAAATATATGGGCTGTTGCCTCCATTGAGTGAAGTTTCTTGAATGGACTATGTTTTGACAAATGGAGCAGCCTATGAACTGTAAAAAAAAAAAAAAGAAAAAAAAAAGGGAATATGGGTGGTCAATATGTTGAATGTATTCTGCCTTCTATTAGTCAAGTCATCGTCATTTATATAGCGCTTTTAACAATGTAGATTGTTTCAAAGCAACTTTACAGAGATAAACGTATAATTTATGGTAACAGATTGTTTTGGCTTTATAGCGGTTCTTTAATAAAGTTATTTTCCAGCTAAAGTTAGTTTTGATTGATTCGCTTCCGTCGGAACAATCATTCGTTATTAAATTAGGGGCCGCTAAGACGACACCATTCTCTCTACACAGACTTTAAATGCGAACCTGTGAGAAACGCTGATGGCGTTCACATGCGCATTAAGAATTGGTTCTATAGTTATGTGCGTTTGAATATATGTGCGCAGGTTTGTAATTCCCTACAAACCAAGCCCAAACAAAGTACTGGTCTTTCCTTATAAATTTTGATACAGAATTTAATTTTATTTTGTAAAATAAAATTTGGTATTGGTATTGGTAAATTGGTACATTCGCGAAACGAATTTCCCTGACAACGCTTTATCTGTAGAGTGGTAAAGGGATCCTCCATAGGGAGAGACTAGTTGGCACTTCAGCACTGCGTTGACATCGGGTCCAGGCGAAGGTCCTTCGTCAGATCTGGATACGGCCTGGATCCGGCAGGCTGCGGGAAAACCTCAGATTTATGGGAAGTGTTCCCGGTTCTGTCTGAACTAATCTATGCAGCCTAACATTGAATTATAGAAGTCTATAATGTGTTATGTGAATGCTAAGTCAAAGAGATGTGTCTTTAATCTAGCTTTGAACTGACAGAGTGTGTCTGCTTCCCGAACAATGTTAGGAAGACTGTTCCAAAGTTTTGGTGCTAAATAGGAAAAGGATCTACCGCCAGCAGTCGATTTTGATTTTCTAGGTATTATTAACTGGCTGGAATTTTGAGATCGCAATAGAGAGCTAAGAGTTAAGAGCTCGCTCAAGTACTGCGGAGCTAAACCATTTAGTGCTTTGTAGGTACAGATCTGGCCTTTAAAAACGCGCGTTTTCTCCCGCGGCATTCGGCAATTCGTCTCGCATAGTCTCGCAGAATTCTGCAAGTGCTTTCGGGGGGGCCTACTTAAAAAATCCCTCAATGTGTTTCGCTTCACAGAATATCCTCCAGGTGGCGCATAAAAACAACAACTTTACATTCGATTTTTTATTTTACTTCACATTACGTCATGATTGTGAGAAAACATCCACAATAAAATATAAATTATAAATAGTAATAGACACAAATATTTACAGTAGGCTACTGTATTATACAGACATTTGAAAATATTTGTAAATGCAAAAGGTTCATCAAAGTTGTCTTAAGACCAGAAGGGCTATTGGACAACGTTTACGAATTTTTATATGCTTTGTCATTGCTGTGGTTTCCAGGAGATGAGTGCATGCAGAATATTTAACATTGCTTTTATTAAAACAGCAAAGTGACGTTCTTGCCAGCGCATAACTTTTTTTGTACAACTATTAAGATGATTGTGCATGCAATGCACAGAGAATTTAGTGTGAGCATAATACACGTGACTCTGCCTGTAAAAACCCAGCAGTATTTTTTTATATACACAAAATCATCCTAACTTAATGAAAGGCTTAAATAATGCGACTTACCCAGATTCTTAATTCGTGCAGATATTTCTTGCGTGATTGTTCTTGGGCAGATATTTCTTGTGAGGTAATGTTGCAGCACAACGCGTAGCATTTATATTTTGGGCACATCTGATTTGCCATTACATTATTAATAAATATTTTAATTGAACTGTCTTAATGCATTAAGCATAAAGATTTTTCCACGTTAGTCTCAGAATGTCCGGGGTTGGTTTGAGGTCTTGCCGACAGTTTGTAAATCTTCTAAATATTCATATTCACAAATTCCATATAAAGGGTGATCAACAGTTATGACTTCTAAAATAAAATAAAAATGGCCAGATAAGAGGTATCTGATTGACAGTTTGACAGATGTTGTTTTAAAAAATAATTACAACATTATGGGGAAGTGGTATTAAATATTTGGTAACACATAATACAATTATTTTAATTACGCATTTTGTTCAGTTTTGCTTTTACAAAATGTTCCCTGTTTTTTATATAATTAATTTAACCTGAGATGTGCGTTATATCGCTTTTTGATCATTCTTTGTGTTGTCGAATTTTGACACAGTTTCATTATTTGTTCATAATAATTTGATTTATAATTATGTCATTTTTTTCTAAAAGTAGCAATATTCTAAAGAGATACAAAGACAGTGTATACGTGTACCCACCAGATTTCGTCATGAGTCATTTTGTACCCACCACTTTTAACTTCCGTTGACCGTTTTCAGTGGTTATGAGGAGCAATGTGAGAGAAAAATTTGGTAATCATTGTCTGACACAACAAAAAAAAAACATTATAATCATTTTATTTTAATTTTTGTGTTCGCATTTATGAGGGAAAAAACAACGTGTCAGTTTACGGTTACGGACGTGAGCGCTCTGAAAGCGGCACTAAAAGACTGCTTTAAAACTTCACAGAGACCTCAAACAGAACAGCTGCCTTTCTTTAAACTGAATTTCGTTTTGCATTAATTATATCTTAATTTTAATCAATGTTTCGTGAACCAATTGCCTGGATTTAAGAAGTAAATATAGCAGACAATCACGACATTGGAGGCGCCGGCGAGTGAACTGGAGTTCGTCTCATAAATGAACCGAAACTCAGCGTATAATGCACATTCACATTCACAGCAATTTAGACACATTTAGACGCATTCATAATCATTACTTTTACCGGATCTTTGTGGCAAGCTTTATGCGTGCGGTCGTGCGCTTGAGTGCGGCTATATTATAGTAAATGCTCATTACTTAATACAAAGCATAAGCCTCTTCCTGGCATGCAATCTAATCTACTAGGCTACAATGTCAGTTGGTTATATCAACATATGTCAAATTAAGTTAAGCGATATCAACAAATTAAGTTAGAAACATTAATTTGAAATAACTTAAAGCGTAGGCTATGTATAGTAGATTTGCTTAAATAGCATTTAAACAAGGAACTGCAAGGGATTAAAACCCCGCCCACGCGCTGGTGAAAACAGGAAAAACCGGTTTTCTTTTGATTCCCTGAGAGGAGATCGATTAGCATTGGGGGTTGAATCGGCAGACCTGGGGGGTGGGTGGTTGTAATTTCTTGACTCTGTGTCAATTGGTAGCAGCTAAAACAAGCAGCTAAAACAAAGACTGTGCAATTAACTACATTTTGGAAATGTACGTTTTATTTATACACTGTAAAAAAAAAAAAAAAATTTTTTAATTTGTAAGTAAAGTATTAAATATGTTTTACAAACAATTGGTTTACAAACTCTTGGAGGTTTGTGGTTACCATCATTCAGAAGAGTGGTGCTTGTGTTTAGACTTGGGTTTTAAGTGATTAAATCAGGAAGATTACATTGGTTTCTGTCCACACGGAGACGCATTTAAGACGATTTAATCAGGAAATGGAGGCACCGGCGCGATATAACTTGCATTGCTCGTGAACTGAGCTCGTCTCATAAATTAACCGAAACTCAGAAATGTATCTAGAAAGCTTGAAATGTCCACTTTTAAACAAAACAATTCAAAACGAAAAGAAACAGACAACTCTCTTATGTAATCCGTATGAAGTGTGCATTTCTCTCTATAGGCAGGCACAATATCTGCGAAGATGACGAGTCAGCATTGTCAACATCTTTGACTGACACATAAAACACTAGTTTATTAATAAACAATTAAAATGTCTCCTTGCTCTATTTGACACATGATTACTTTTGCCGGTTCTTTGTGGCAAGCTTTATGCGTCCGTTAACTATCGAATATCGTGACTCATATTTTGTACCAGACCATTTGGTTGTTCATATTGTTCAACAAAGTTCTTGATAAAAAAAGAAAAGAAAAAAAGAAGCTACTGTGCCTAATAGTATTGTTGTATACAGCGCGCAAGGTTCATGCGCATGCTTTAAGTCTTCTTCTCCGTTTTTAGTGTATGTCTGTGGCAGAATTACAGCGCCTGGTCTGGTATGTATACTAGGCTACATCGTTTTGAGTCGGTTTCAGTGGTTTCGTGTGTACGCAGATATTTCTTGAGACGACGCCATGTTTACGGAATTTTTTTTTTAACGGGGAAAAAAAAATATCGGATAGGGAAAGCTCTGGCTTCGTGTGGATGTGGCCTCAGTGTAGGACAGTTTGTCAAAAAAATGCAAAAAAAAAAAAATAGTATATTTATAAACATCGCTAAACAAAGAGGGAATAAGAATTTAAAAAGTAATGACGTTTTTTATGTTTTTATGCACTTTTAGTTTTGTTGCAATTTCACCAAAAACTTATAATTAGGAAATACACACAACACGCTAAACTTATATTCTTTATATGTTAAAAATGTTGTAAAAAAATACGTATTAATCTTATATAATAAGAATAACAATATGATACATTTATATTGCGCTCAAAATGATTTAGATATGGAAAGAGGAATTCTTCTCAACTACCACCAATAAAGATTTTAAATTCTTCTTTAGAAAATATTATATTTTGATGATTCTGCAAGTTCAGCAGACAGTGAGGTTCAGGTTTGTTCCGATCAGAGCTCGTGAGTGGAGAGCGCATTTCTGAATATTCCACTCCGCTCGTTCATTCCGCAGGGTCCCTCGCTCAACACAGATGTCCTGTTGCCTGGTTCGAAAATATGTGGAATAAGGGCTGCCTCCGACTAACATTTTTTTTTTTCTAGCCGACTAGTAGGCTAGTTGTTCATTTAAGTAATTCGTGGACAAATCGCCCCTTTATATTAATTTAATTAGCCTACTTATATAGCCTACAGGATAATGAGCGTTTTCGTAATATAGCCGCACTCAAGCGCACGACCGCACGCATAAAGCTTGCCACAAAGAACCAGTAAAAGTAATGATTATGAATGCGTCTAAATTGCTGTGAATGTGAATGTGCATTATACGCCGAGTTTCGGTTCATTTATGAGACGAACTCCAGTTCACTCGCCGGCGCCTCCAATGTCGCGATTGTCTGCTATATTTACTTCTTAAATCCAGGCAATTGGTTCACGAAACATTGATTAAAATTAAGATATAATCAATACAAAATGAAATTCAATTTAAAGAAAGGCAGCTGGTCTGTTTGAGGTCTCTGTGAAAGTTTTAAAGCAGTCTTTTAGTGCCGCTTTCAGAGCGCTCACGACACGTTGTTTTTTCCCTCATATATTTATAAATGCGAACACGAAAATTAAAATAAAATGAATATTATAATGTTTTTTTGTTGTGTCAGACAAAGATTACCAATTTTTTCTCTCATATCCAGTTCACTTGCCGGCGCCTCCAATGTCATGATTGTCTGCTATATTTACTTCTTAAATCCAGGCAATTGGTTTATGAAACATTGATTAAAATTAAGATATAATTAATACAAAACGAAATTCAATTTAAAGACAGGCAGCTGTTCTGTTTGAGGTCTCTGTGAAAGTTTTAACCCTCAAACCGTATTCACTTTATAGCCCTTAATTCTGTAATTGTGGACAAATGTGGGCACAGAGGACTCAGATGTGACCCTATTTTTTATTTATTATAAATGTTATATCACTGTCTTCGATAAAATTTTGTCTATCCATTTATGGTGTGTTTTTTTTATTTTGGGGGTATTTTTGAATTTATTTACTTCAAAAAGTACCATATTTTCTATGTAAATTATGCTTATTTTTTTGAGTGTGAGTTTTTGGCATGATGAGAATGTTGTACAGGATCAGCCCTTCATTTGTGTGTATGTTAGATATCCATTGTATTGGATCTATTGATTTATTTTTACAAAAAAACAAGAAGAATGCTCTAAATTACAGTTTTTGCTCTAAATTACATTACTTTCACTTTCACTTTCACTTTCACTGTCACTTTCACTTTCACTTTCACTTTTTCCCATTCATTTCTATGGGTGCCCATTTTTGACCCAAATACAAGATTAAGGATTTTTTTTTTTTCACCCACTTAACATTGTAGAATTGAGTAAAAAAAAATTGTGTGTGTTCAGGAGGCAAACTTAGGAAAAGTGGCCAACTCTTATACCGCTCAGATCAAGGGAAGTATTTTTTAAAAATAAATCAAAATTATTTTGCCCACATTTGTCCAGAATACGGTTTTAGGGTTAAAGCAGTCTTTTAGTTTCGCTTTCAGAGCGCTCACGTCCATAACCGTAAACTGTCACGTTGTTTTTTCCCTCATAAATGCAAACACGAAAAATAAAATAAAATAAAATGAATATTATAATGTTTTTTTTGTTGGGTCAGACTAGTGTTGTCAAAAGACCCGGTACTTAGGTACCAAGTCGGTACTAAAAAAACGTAAACGTCACGGTACCAAGTTTTCTTAAGTACCGGTGGTACCGAGGACCCGTTCAAACCCGGTTCCTTGATGCGCATGCATGCACGCATGCACTGAGCGCGTGCTATTGCGCGTCCTCTTTATTAAAGCGCTGAGACACACAAACACGCGCATTGCGCGTGGCAAGCGCGCTCATAATGTAAGAGACGCCGGCGCGACCACAACATTGCCCAACATCAAATGGCAAACGTAATGCAAGCGGAACGAAACTGCTCGTTATTGTGTGGTTGAAGGACCGTTTATCAGTTTGGACCAGTGCAGCGCGAGCCGATCGTGATCATGCGACACTGTTACTACACAGCGCTAAGAGATCCAGTAAAGAAAGCATTTGAATTCGCCACAGAAGTAATAACATCGCTGCGAGATCTAGTGAGAAACATTCACATTTCTCCGTTATTAACGGATCAAACAGCGCTGACGTGGAAACCAGGAAGAAACATTGTGCCATGAATGAACTATCCAGTGTCCAGATCAGCAACATTCACCATGGATTTACTGTAGTAACACTAACTGCAACCATGGAAGTTTGGCAGGAATAGTAGGCATAATGCCTTCAAGTAACATTACGTCAGTTTTATTTTGACATTATGAATACAATTGATGCCCTCAAATGTTAATCTGAACTAAAATAAACCTTTGTTTATA
This sequence comes from Abramis brama, assembly GCF_963993115.1. Lineage (NCBI taxonomy): Eukaryota > Metazoa > Chordata > Actinopteri > Cypriniformes > Leuciscidae > Abramis > Abramis brama. The sequence goes on from NC_139983.1 coordinate 759,219, forward strand.
ACTACTACAATATTACATTTCATTTTTTCCAAGGAGCTGTTTTGTTTTATATGCTCCTAAGAAGAGTCAATTATAGCTCTAGAATTGCTCAAAGTAAAAAAAAATCATACTTTATGATTTTAGTTTCAATAAAATTAAATCAAGGAAATTTCCCTGGCATTTCTTTCTTTTTGCTGAATCAAAAACGTACCGAACCGAACCGTGACAAGTGTATCATATATATCGAACCAAACCGTGAATTTTGTGAACCATTACACCCCTAGTAATCATGCAAATTTCCTGCACCTGTCATAGACGTCCAAATGACCTCCAAAAAATTACCCAGTTCAAAGGTCCAATGTTGAACGTCAATATGACGTCCAAGTTGGGTCATGGTTGGACGTCCAAATAGTGGACCTAGTTTGGACGTCGAATAGATGTCCAGAATTGGTCATGGACCGACGGACCCAATATAGACATGATCTGCACGTCTATCCGACGTCCAATGTTTAGTGGGTAGTTCCATATAAGTTCATGGATAATTTGTTGTTTTGTCGTTAGTGAAAATCAATATTGACCTTGTATTTGAAAAAGGATCCTCATACTGTATAAAAACAATACTAATTCAGACTAAGTTCATTCGCATTCGGAGATTGACTATTTTTGAAACGGTGCGAACTGCGCTCTCCATGATGACGAGGAATATCAGCAAATAACTTATTGATTTCTAGCCCTTTGGTACCGAAATTGGTACCGAGAACCGTGGATTTTCACTGGTATTGGTACCGAATACTGACATTTTGGTACCGTGACAGCACTAGGTCAGACAATGATTACCAAATTTCTCTCTCATATTGCTCCTCATAACCACTGAAAACTGTCAAAAAATCGAACCAAAAGTCAAATTAATATGGACGGAAGTTAAAAGTGGTGGGTACAAAATGACTCATGACGAAATCTGGTGGGTGCGTACCCACCGTCCCCACCGAAATCGACGCCTATAAGGGAAACATGATAATATAAAAAGTACTGTACAGTAATGCAGAAAAGCGCATTACAACCATGTTAAAGCTATTAAAAACGTTAAGATGCAAAAAGGAACTAAATGTAAAATTAGATAATGATATTGCGCAAATGCTCTCGGTCTCTTCAAAGGTCTTCGCAAATTATTGTGTTATAAGACTCAGTTATCATACATCACGTCTCTTCTACTGTACACAGTAGAAGAGTACACAGAAAAAAGAAAAAAAAGACAAATGATGCGCGTTTGAGTCAGATTTTTATGAAGAATATGTGACTGTTTATGTAACTGGCAAAAGAAAACATTGTCTTCGTCATACTTCGTCAACTCAGTATGGCCACATGAAACACGACTGCCATCTACAGGTTTTAGTATTTCCTGCGTCCAACACCTAATCCCCCTTCTGCACGATCCCGCAGAATTTCGGAAGTGCTCGCGGCATTCTTCTCTCTGAGACGCGCATTTTTAAAGGCCACATCTGTAATCAGCAATATTTTAAAATGTATACGATGTTTAATAGGGAGCCAATGCAGTGTTGACAGAACCGGGCTAATATGGTCATACTTCCTGGTTCTGGTAAGAACTCGAGCTGTTGCGTTTTGGACCAGCTGTAGTTTGTTTATTAAGCGTGCAGGGCAACCACCCAGTAGAGCATTACAATAATCTAGCCTTGAGGTCATGAACGCATTAACTAATTGTTCCGCATTTGTCAATGAGAGCATATGGCGTAATTTAGATATATTTTTAAGATGGAAAAATGCGGTTTTACAGATACTAGACACGTGACTTTCAAATGAAAGATTGGTATCAAAGAGCACACCCAGGTTCCTAACCGACGACGAAGACTTAACAGAGCAGCCATCAAGTGTTAGACAGTATTCTAGATTATTACTTGAGGAAGTTTTTTGTCCAATAATTAGAATCTCAGTTTTTTCAGAATTTAGTAGTAGGAAATTACTAGTTATCCAATTTTTTATATCAGCTATGCATTCCGTTAATTTTGTGAATTGTTAAGTTTCGTCTGGGCGTGAAGAAATATAGAGCTGAGTATCATCAGCATAACAGTGAAAACTAATGCCATGCTTCCTAATGATATCTTCCAAGGGTAGCATGTACAGAGTGAACAGCAGCGGTCCTAGTACTGAGCCTTGTGGTACGCCATACTGAACTTGTGATCGATAAGACATCTCTTCATTTACTGCTACAAAGTGATAACGGTCAGATAAGCATGATTTAAACCATGCTAGTGCAATTCCGCGAATGCCAACATAATTTTCGAGTCTATTTAAAAGAATGTTGTGGTCGATAGTGTCAAATGCAGCACTAAGATCGAGTAACACTAATAGCGAGATACAACCACGATCGGATGATAAGAGCAAATCATTTGTGACTCTAATGAGAGCAGTCTCAGTACTATGGTACGGTCCAAATCCTGACTGAAAATCCTCACAGATATCATTTCTTTCTAAAAAGGAACATAGTTGTGAGGATACTGCCTTTTCTAGTATCTTTGACAGAAAAGGTAGATTCGAGATCGGCCTGTAATTGACTAATTCTGTAGGATCAAGTTGCGTTTTTTTAACAAGCGGTTTAATCATAGCCAGCTTAAAAGTTTTCGGTACGTATCCTAGAAACAAATACGAATTAATGATATTAAGAAGAGGATCTATGACCTCTGGAAGCATCTCTTTCAGTAGCTTAGTTGGTATAGGGTCTAACATACATGTTGTTGATTTAGATGATTTAACGGAGTTTAGTCAATTCTTCCTCTCCTATAGCAACAAATGAATCAAATTTTTCTTCAAGGAGACTACAATGCACTGCCTGATGCGATACTGTAGTAGACGGTTGCATAGTTATAATTTTCTCCCTGATATTATCAATCTTGTTAGTAAAGAAGTTCATAAAGTCATTACTGCTGTGTTGCTTGGAAACGTCTGGGGTTGAAGATTTATTTTTCGTTAGTTTAGCCACAATTTCAAATAAATACCTAGGGTTTTGTTTATTTTCTTCTAATAGGTTTGAAAAATAAGCAGATCTAGCAGCTTTTAAAGCCTCTCTGTAAGTAATCGAGCTCTCCTTCCATGAAATGCGAAATACCTCTAGTTTTGTTTTCTTCCAGTTGTGCTCCATTTTTCTGGCTGCTCTCTTAAGGGCCTGAGTGTGCTCGTTGTACCACGGCGTTGGACTATTTTCTTTAATCTAGTTTAAGCACAAAGGAGCAACTGTGTCTAAAGTGCTGGGAAAGAGAGAGTTAAAAGTTTCTGTCGCAATATCGAGTTCTTCTAAGCTATCTGGGATGCTGAGAGGATGAAACTGATCAAGAAGATTATTGATAAAGCAATCTTTAGTGCCAGAAGTGATAGGTCTAACATATTTGTAACACGGAGTCGACTTTGCAGCCTTGGCTAAATGAAGTTTACACAAGACTAGATAATGATCTGAGATGTCATCGCTCTGCTGCAGAATTTCAACGGCATCAATATTTATTCCATGTGATAATATTAGATTTAGAGTATGATTATGACAGTGAGCAGGTCCTGACACGTGTTGTCTAACTCCAATAGAGTTCAGAATGTCTTTAAATGCCAATCCCAATGCATATTTTTCGTTATCCACATGTAAATTAAAATCACCAACAATTAGGACTTTATCTGCAGCCAGTACTAACTCTGATAGAAAATCAGCAAATTCTTTGATAAAGTCTTTATGGTGCCCTGGTGGCCTGTATACAGTAGCCAGCACAAATGTTAAACGTGATTTATCATTTACACTAGATAGTGTTACATTTAGCAACACTTCAAAATAATTATATTTAAAACAAGACTTCTCAGTAATTCTGAAGATATTACTATAAATTACAGCAACACCTCCCCCTTTGCCTTTCAGACGAGGTTCATGTTTATAACAGTAATCTTGCGGGGTGGACTCATTTAAAGTAATATAATTGTCTGGTTTTAGCCAGGTTTCTGTCAAACACAGCACATCTAGGTTATAGTCTGTAATCATATCATTAACAATAAGTGCTTTTGAAGTAAGGGATCGAATATTCAGCAACCCGAGCTTTATCATTTGTTCATCCGTATTACCGTATTTTCCGGACTATAAGTCGCACTTTTTTTCATAGTTTGGCTGGTCCTGCGACTTATAGTCAGGTGCGACTTATATAACAAAATTAATTCAGACTGAGATGAAAACATTACCGTCTACAGCCGCGAGAGGGCGCTCTATGGCGGAGTTGTTCAGAAGCGACACCATATGAAGAAAATTCAATGGATTCAGTGATGTGGAATGAGATCGCAGGAGCTTGGTGAACTTAAGGTAACTTGCTTGTTGGACTCGCTAGCTTATGTTAATTTAGCCTATTCAGCCTCCCAGGTATATGTTCTTTATGCTATTGTGTAGCTGAATAACTGTTAATGTGGGGTGCGTTAACATAACGGACACCTACTCAGCCTGTTGTTCTGTGTGCTTCTGTGTAGTTGAATAACTTGCCTTTCCAGATTAAATGTCTGTTCTTGGTCTTGGATTTTGTGAAATTAATTTCTAAATAAATGCAACTTATAGTCCAGTGCGACTTATATATGTTTTTTTCCTCTTCATGACGCATTTTTTGACTGATGCGACTTATACTCCGGAGCGACTTATAGTCCGGAAAATACGGTATATCTGTTTTTTATTTGTTGAACATCAATAAAATTTTTACCCTTGAATGGGTTTAGAAGTTTTTTGTATGTCCTAATTCGGGGAACAGACACAGTCTCTATATGATGATATCTAGGTGAAAGAGGCTCTATGTGATGGGATTTATCTGACCTTGGTGACGCGAGGCCGCTAGCAGACGGTCGGTTTAGCCAGTCTGTCTGCTTCCTGACCTGAGCCCCAGATTGTCATGTTTGAGCTCTAAGACTATGAGCCATATTACTAGAGAGAAGAGCAGCACCATCCCAGGAGGGATAAATACCATCTCTTTTCAACAGGTCAGGTCTGCCCCAAAAACTTTTCCAATTGTCTATGAATTCTATATTATTAAGCGGACACCACCTCGACAGCCAGCCATTGAGTGAACACAATCTACTGACCATCTCATCACTCCTGCGAACAGGAAGGGGGCCAGAGCAAATTACAGTGCCTGACATCGTACTTGCAAGTTCACACACCTCTTTCATGTTAATTTTTGTGATCTCCGACTGGCGGAGTCTAACATCATTAGTGCCGACGTGAATAATAATCGTAGAGAATTTACGATTAGCATTAGCCAGCACTTTTAAATTTGCTTTGATGTCAGGCGCTCTGGCTCCCAGCAAACATGTGACTGTGGTGGCTGGTGTCTCTATTTTCACATTCTGTGTAATAGAATCGCCATTAATTAGGGCACAATCAACAGAATTCTCAGTGGGTGTTTCACTGAGTGGGGAGAATCTATTTGATGTTGTAATCGGAACGGATGTTGTAATATTAACACTGTGAACCTATAGCAATGTCCTTGTTAATGTTTGTTGATGTATTCTATATCTGTCATGTAATGGTGCTGGAGTGGTGTTAGCTTTAATCACCATCCAGAGTGGGGGTAGTGTTATGGGAGAGGAAAATGAGGATTATCACTTTAAGATCAATGACTACGGGTGTTGTAGTCCTTAGCGAAATGTATCGTGGGTTGTGTGGTTCAGAGAAAAAAGAGTGCTTGTGTGATGGATGTGTTTACTACTGTGCTGCGGAAGGAAGATTCTGTTATGCTTTAGGTTAGTTTTATTTAAGTCAATCAGTTAAGTCAATCAGCATGTATAAATCGTGATTTAATAATTTAGTAATTAATTAAAAAGGAAATTATACCTGTATTTTCCAAACCAGCGCGGTTTGGAAAATTGATGGATGATTGATTCAGCTGTGGCGCCATCTCCTGGCGAGACACGGGAATTCATTTAGCGTGTGACTCTCACAGTACATTATGGGTATTCTCTAGCCATTGAGCATACATCAGTAGTACACTCGTTATTGAGGTGCATTGTAGTATTGAATGAGTGCACTCAACGTCCATGGTAGTGGTGTCCATGGTTTCGGACACCACTACAACTGGCTGTCCCCTCAAAGTAGTGCCCTATTTAAGGGTATAGGAGGCAATTTCAAACACAGTCTAAGTTTATGTATTAATACCTACGTTTTTGCTTTTCAAAACTATTTTATGTTGTTTTTATTCTGTTTTTGCCATAATTGAGATATTCCCACATCCAACCTCGTTGGCCGCAGCAATGATTGATTTCAGTAAGTTGTTCTGTATCTTTCAACATTCCTTCTGATGTTCATTGATGTTTATTTGCTACTGTAACTAGTAGTAATGCGGAAGAGATGATTGTAGTAGCATGGCAAGTTACTCAGTGCTCGTTTCCGTTATTTCAGGGAACCAGGGTTACGTGAGTAACCATAATATCCTTTCGACACGGTTCACTCGCATTGCATCTGCTTTTAGCTGACGCTTATGGGGAACTTAATCCTATAGCGGCATGCTACAAGCGCAAAACGGAAGCCACTCTGCGAGCCAACAGCTAGGGTGGGCTCGAATGAGGGCCCCTGAACCAGCTGCATAGGGAGAGGCTCAGACCATGGTCGGAGCTACATAGTCCATAAGCATCTCAGACTGACAACACCCGTGCTTGGAGAGCAGGGATGTCCAGGTTGTAAAATCTGATGAAGGTGGACGGCTCCGCTGGACCACACCCAAGAGGAGGCCATACCTCTAGTGGAATGGGCCCACACTCTCAAGGGGTACAACAAGTCCATGGACTATCGCATCCACAATCCATCAGGAAAGTCTTTGCTTCAAAACCGGCAGCCCTTTGTTACAGCCTCCGAAGCTGACAAACAGCTGCTCTGATTGCCAATATTGGCCAGAGCGCTCAATATATAATCTAAGGGCCCTGATGGGACAGAGTGGATGAGGTGCCTGCTCGTTCTCCGCAAGCAGAAGAGCTGACAATGCTATCACCTGTGTACGAAAGTCCAACAAAGCCCCCTGGAGGTATCTTTATGTATATAACTTTATCAATGCTTGCACAAACATAGACAAGACAAGTCTGAACCAATATCAGAGGACAGTTTATACACAGGTGGTTAAGTTTAACATTCTATGCTGTTTACACTTTAATATTCTGTGTGTTCTGTTACATTCATCCTAGAACTGTACTAGTTAAAAAAAATAATTTGAAATATAATTATATTTTTGTGTAAATTGCATGCTGCCCAAGTCCATGACAACATGTCTGCTCCCTCGGTTCGAGGAGCCCAACACATGAACCGCCCTCACTGAGCTAAGGTATAAACAACACATGGTCACAAGAACTAAGACTATGTAAACATTCACACATAGTTCAACTCTCAGTAGGAAGATCAAAGACTAACAAAACCCCTTCAATGGAAACTATATTGAATCTAATCAGTAAATGGATACCATCATGTTCACCTTGAATGCCCAATACAGTGTAGTTCACCTTAGTTTTTCATGTGATGTTATGTAAGGAAGTAGGATCAGCAGATCTTAAACATATTTTGTAATCCTACAGCTATAAGGAGCAAATCGTTGAGGTAGTTGAGTATGCAAATTCCCGTCTGTCTCAGAGGGGAGAGAGGCGCGTTTAAGCACTTCGTAAAGGTATGCAGAGGTAGAGAGAGTCCATGTGGAGTGGAAGGACTGTACATGGTATGCCACCCCCTCGAATGTGAATCTCAAGAACAGTCTGTTATAGGGGGCTATCTGGATATGAAAGTAGGCGTTTTTCAGATCCACTGATAACCAATCTCTGGGGCAAATTTGCGCATGGATTTGTTTGATAGTTAGCATTCTGAAGGGCCGTCTCAGATGAGATCGAGGATGGGCCTGAGGCTGCCATCTTTCTTGTGGACGAAGAAATAGCGGCTGTAGAAGCCTGACTCTCTGTGTTCATAGGGACTTTCTCCATGGTGCCTTTTTCTAGCAGAGAATGAACTTTGGCTCTGAGGACCAATGTTTGAATTATGCGAGCAGCTGGTCTCAGTGACTGCAGCATTGGCGCGGGTGCAGCCAGGCAGGAGAAGCACTCGCTGGTGAGACACTTGCAACAACGTCGCAGGAAACTTTCTCTTAAATTTGCTCTTGTAGGGGTCACCGGATGGGCTTAGGGGAGATAGCTGAGTCAGCTTGCTTGCTGAAGCATTGTTGTTCCGCTGCAAGGCCTGTTCCACGGTGTGAAGAGTGGCTTCAGTTTTCTTCAGAGCAATGAGATGATCTTCGTGCTGAAGGATAAATATTATGACAAGACCTGGCATTTCTGTGGCTTATATAGGCAGCCAACCCCACCCTTTTCGGTGGCCTGAAATGCCATTTGCCACATGCACTTGCACAGACGAGAACCAACCATTCAGGATTCTGAGAAAACAGGAGTTTTCCCCATAAGCGTCAGCAAAAAGCGGACGTAATGTGAGTGAAACGTATCAAAAGGGAACTTCTACACTTAAAGTCTCCCTGTGGTGAAAATCAAGCTTTTAATGTTGTTTATATGTCTATGTGGTGTTTTTAATATAATTTAATACAAACCATGTGTAAATTCATAAGTCAACACTATTGCTGAGTATTTCCTCCTTAAAACTGCAGTGAACCAAAGACAGTCTCAAAAACACGCTTTGAAATCGCTGGTGTTTCTGACGTCACAAACTACCTTGTAACCAATCAGATCAACGTGTGATCGTCAACCAGTGGATCTCTGAGCTGAGTGAGTGAGTGGAGGCGGGGCTCATTTGCATATTCATAGAACCGTGTATACTAAATGAGGCAAGGGTGTAGATTTACATTCAAGATATTTTAAAAAAGTTTTAAATAAGTAATTTTGGTGATCAAAGATGAGTTTTAAGGGATACAATTATTGACTACAGGGGGACTTCAATACATTGAAGTATTTTCATGTTTGCAATAACTCCTCATTTGATATAAAGCATGGTCTTCTCTTCACACAAAATTTGATATCAGAACAGGATTTGCTTTCTAGGATGTTTTACTTGATTGTGGATTTTTAGAGCGCACACTCTAAAAAATAATTCTGTGGCTTAGTAAATATTACAGTAATATTTAACTTTATTAACTTAATAAAATATCTTAATATTGTATATGTAACACGTATAAGCTAGGCAATTGACTGCGGATGCCCCTGGCAACAGAAGATGGTTCGTCACGGAGCCTGGGTTGTGAATGAGTACACTGGAGCCATAGATTTTAGATTTTAGTATAAGTGTATGTATTCAGTAGATAACAAAACATAACCAACATAAACAATACACAAACAACATAACAAAATAACTTCAATGACACATACAAAACAATCCGACTTACAGTTCAGTTCAATGGCAGATTAGTGCGCTGCCAATGATTTGGAAAAAAAAACAGAAAAAAAGAAAAGACTTAACCCGACACAATGTGTTCCACGGCCGGGACCAGGGGCCTGTACCATGAAGCCGGTTTAGGTGGCTAGCCAGCTATGTTTCAGTTTAGTTTCCGCCAACCCTGGGTTTTAGGTACTATGAAAGTAGCTCGGCTTTAATCGGTGTTCGTTGCCATGGTATCTTACGCTGCACGGCTAACCTGCTCCGGGGCAGGTTATGTTCTGGATTCGAGATCTCAGACTGAAGTTTGACCAATCAGCTGAGAGCAAAGAAACATATAGGTGACGTAACTTATTCACCTTTTCTTCCAAATCCGGTGACATCTCAGCGCAAATTGTTAGACGAGTACTTCGTAAAGAAATAATTTTTAGCATGACAAAATCCCCTTGCCTTTCCTGATAATTATTTGTATGAAAGATACAGATTTTCCGCGGAAGCAATGTCTTATCTTTACGAACTTCTTGAGCCGCACATAAAGAATTTAACACGTCGAATTCATGCACTTACTGTACCGCAAATATTGCGTTGCGTTTTGTTTTTTTTGCAAGTGGTACATTCTTGCACGGTGGGTGACGCACAGAAGCTAGGGGAAAACATATGTTTATCGAACCATTCGCAAGGTGGTCCTCGCTCTGCAGGAGTACATTAATAGTTTCATTAATAGTGTTTCCCGGACATTTATCGACCATGTCCATAAAAGAGGACTTTTATAAAATTGCCGGTAAGATATATTGATAGGGTGACATCACATGAACACTTTTTTTTTTTTTTTAAAAGAAGCAAATTTCACAAATGTAGGCTACTATACAATACATGTTAAGAATTATTTTAAATATTTTTTATTATTATTCTGTTAATCTTATGATAGGATTCCCTAGAGTCATTGCAACATGCAGTCTATTGCTCCAATCTCCACTGCTCTAGGGGAACATGAGGCAGATTATGTTAATAGGAAGTCCTATCACAGCCTTAATGTTCAAGTAGAGATGATGTGAATATGTGAGATGATTATTTTCTGAGAGATGAATCTTTAAATTAATAGTAGCCTAACATTAACAGATATAACAATGATCTACTAAACATTTCATCTGCAGACGACTTGTGGTCATGAATGTATGATCACAAGTTTGGATGCCAAATGGCCTGGCTCCAGTGCTTGTCTCACAAATTTTCCGTGAGTCTTTGTTGTGTCAGCGCTTTGAGGAAAGCAAGTTAAATTTGGTACAGTACAAAACACTGTTAATTTGAACTGAGATAGAAAAACCTACACAATAACCCCCTATCATGACCCTCAGACAGGGCCACAGCACCGCTTCAATGTGGCCCTCAGTAAAACCAGAGTGAAGATTGACCTTTGGCATCCTAAAGGCACATTTCAACTGTGTTCGGCGCTTCAGAGTCACCAGAGCGGCCCACCCAGCTGGTGCAGATGTAGAGGCAATCACCATACAATATTACACTTAATAAAAGCACATTGAAACTGCAGATAGGTCTCAAACTGTTTTATTGGTTTTGTGGGATGGGAGGGAGAAAGAGCAAGAGAAAGTTGCATTAATAAATATTCATACTAAAGTGTTACTTGGTTAAATAAATTCACATACTGAGATCAGTTTTATCCAGCTGTTTGATCTCCAATATTTGTTTTTTTTGGAGCCTTCTCAGCTCACAGTCCAGTCTAGTTCGTCTCCTTTAGTGAACAGTCTAGTTCAAGACTCCTTTAGTGAGCAGTCTAGTTCAAGTCTCCTTTAGTGAGCAGTCTAGTTCAAGTCTCCTTTAGTGAGCAGTCTAGTTCAAGACTCCTTTAGTGTGCAGTCTAGTTCAAGACTCCTTTAGTGTGCAGTCTAGTTCAAGACTCATTTTGTACAGGGCCCTGACTGAGTCTGTTTCCACCTAAAACATAATTCCACCACAAACATGATCATTACAAGTTTTCTGGAGGCTCAGAAAAAGTTCCTTGACTTCCTACAAACACAGGACTGACTGTAATTTATGTCAAGGGTTTTAAATCCTTACACATTTCTTCTGAAGCCCATTGAGGTAGAGGCCTCCATTTCTGGGGCAGGTTCTGAAAAATCTTACAATAAAAGAGATGTGTAAGGGCCAGTCCCTTTTTTATGCCACACATTTAAATGTTTGCCATAATAAAAAGCCCAGTGCATTCACATCAGAAACTGTCTGAGAACACACAGACAGAGTGTCTTCATTTCCTCCACCCTAATAAATAAAAATAGGCCAATGTAAAGCATAACTGTTGTAAAGCAGGTTATGTTTGGTGTTCTGTTTGCTGCATACTGACCTCTGTGTGGGAGACTGTGTGTGTGTGTGTGTGTGTGTGTGTGTATGTGTGCTGGCTTCAACAGGGACACTGTATTTCCCTCTACTGCAGAACATACAGTCAGCCATATTTAAAACTTAAAAAAGTAGTAATGTATTGCACACGTACCCAGTGTTACTTGCTTAGAGGAGCCAGCACCAGGGTCAGACTGTACAGCACCTGTAATCACATCCATAATCGGCCGTCCCTTATTGCCTACTCAGAGACAACTCCTCCGCCACAGTGTATTCTGGTTTTCTGAATTTAACTCTTTATTTCTGTTTGCTGCAAACAAGTGTTTATGATAAAATGTTCACAAAAGTAATAAAAGGTTGCAGTAAATAATCACCACTTTGAATTATATTTTTATATTTTGTCTTTATCTGCTGCCAAGAACATTTGGAGTTGGGGTTGCATCTAAAAATCAATGAATATTAATCTTTCTTAGTACATCCATGCACATTTTTATATATTATAAAAATAGGCTATAGGCTATATTACACGTATAGGCTACACATACATAATTTTACATAAATATATAACGTATTTGTTTAACTTACACATTAACATGAATCAGCAATCTTTCTCCAACAGTCTTCTCTTGCTTTGGCAGCAGAGAACGTATTGTTTCGAGCTTGAAATACATATTTAAATTCATCGTAATTCTGAATGATTATCTCTCGTTCCTCCGCGGAAAAATATATCGCTCTCGCTCTACCCGCAATTGGTTGTTCAGTGCCGACGTCACTCTTTTATGTGCACGCGCGCGTGGAGTAATCATAGCTTGAGGATCAAAGCCTGAGTTGACAGAGAAAGTTGATGAGCTGCATCATGGTACCAATAAAGCCTGATTGCATCGGTTTGGTTTTGTCAACTCAAAACTAATCCTGTAACCCCGAGTTTGTTCAGCTACCTTCATGGTACAGGCCCCAGGTCTAGTGAAATGTCAATTAATTACGAATTGAACAATCGATAATCCAGATAGGGAAGTGTTCAGTCGCAGTGAATGTGTGGTTCGGTTACCCTACCACATATATATCCAAGTTCTCTTAGCTCGCCATCTCGATCAGAGTCCTTGAATTAGGACGGGTCGAGAGTTCAAGAGTCCATAATTGGAGAATGGAGATTTGTTAATCCAGGAAAAAAACCTGACCTAAGAAGGCCAAAAATACAAATTAAGAATTCCATTCAAAAATAAAATAACCATAACAAATACTAAAGTAATTCAATATATGCATAACCATACCCGCTTAATGCAAGGCATTTCAATAAATAAATATCTTTAATATAACAATCAAAAATACATCTAAATTATGCAGTAATTGTATTATACTTATGTGAAATAAGTATAATAAAGTAATTAATCTCATGTTCCATGAAATTTCACCATAACTTAAATTTCATAGTCAACTAATCTAAATGTCATTTCCAGAATCAAAACATATACTCAAAATTAACATTCAAAATAATAATACAAAGTGCACCTTAAGATTCCAATAACCAAAAATGTTAATCTCCAAATTACCCAAAACACTAAAGCAGAGTTTGGTATTTGTGAAAAATATTGCGCAATATCAAAAGAAAATTACGTAGCTACGTTAAAATCGATAAGCTTAAATGACTACCAAAACATATAGCCATTTCAGCGGTAGTCACAATAGTAACAGCACACACTCAAAACAGCAATCATGCTCTAAATTAGCACCCATGCTAACATCAAATCAATGCCTTCGTAGTATAACAAGTAAAAAGTTTACCTTTGAAATTGAAATGACCAACACAAGGTCTCCAGGCGTGACCCAACGTTTTAAACAGAGTGAAATCAGACAAAGGCTCTGATTAGAAAGCGGCAGCAACGAGTATTCATAGCTTGAATCACTAAAGTTGAATCACTTTTTTTTAGGTTTGCTTGGGGATGCCAAACAAACCATGCCACAGCCACAATGGAGACACACAGGAAGTGAACTCAGCAACCAGTCACTTTGAGGAAGTTGGGAGTTTGCAGGCCCGCCAACATAAAAGTCCCAACTAAATACGGGTTACATATACATGTTAAAACATGTATTTTACAATGTAAAATATGCTGTATTGCTGTACTCATCGACAATAAAGGCCAATGTCATGTATACTGGTGGTTGTATGGAATACTATTTTACAAAGGTTTAGAGGAAATAAAAAAGTTAATATTACTCATAAATAAAAATAATCAATAATTTATTGTAAAAATGTGTCACCAAAAAAATTGAGTAAATAAAAAAATATATTTTTTAATTTAATTGATTAATTTATTTATTTATTTATGTTGTTTTTACTTCAAATAATGAATGTTGTATTTTTGTCTCATCTCACTCTGGGCATAATGGTTTATTTAAAGCACTTTATTGTTGACCACCACAAACTTTACAACTTTATTTATGTACTTGTGTCCACATAATAAAATATGATACTACACTGTAAAAACTTTTAACATATACAGAAAATGTTGGTTGCCAGCAAGCCTATAAATTAAAGAGTACTGTAAATCAACTACAATTGTACTGTAAAAACACAGTATAACTGTGGCAATTTAGGACTTTAGGTGAATTCCGACTACGCCACCCAGATGTAATCCGGGAACCCAGAAATAGTTTGAGTACGTAAAGCACACAGATCCGCAATGGCTGAGTCAGATACCAGACAATGGTGAAAGTACAAACAGTTTATTGGAAAAGCATAATTTACTACACACACACTTTTTAATAAAGAATCTTAAAACCAGACACGTCACATTACACACACACACACACACACACACACACACGCACACACCACTTCAGAACCTGGGGAATTTGTCCTGGCTATCAGATCAACACTGCAACCACTCGTGCTCTCTCACAACACTACACTCACTGTGAACACTGCAGACTGTCAATCAAACCACCACCACACCCAGAAGACTTCAGGAACCACGGATGGCCCCAGATTCTGAAGGGAAAAGACAAAGAATATTCAATGCAAAAAAAACGATACACGAAACATGCACTCTCACATCAAGGTTGTCAAAGAAGCATATAAAAATCACACGCACGGCCAACCAGGCCAGTTTCTCTATAATGACCGTGCTCAGCACGATAGCGGGAGATTCTAGACCACCCCACAAACTTCCTGACAAAGAAATGAACAACAATGTCACAAACAGTAAATCAAGTCATCACAAAATAATGAATGCAGAATTCGAATTAAACACACATATATAAACTATATAAATACAAGGGTGACATAGAGAATTTGTCAGTGTGCAATTACTTCCCCCAGCCTCAGTTCAACAGTCGAGGAGTACTGTCACATTAAGGATCAATTTGAGAAGTGTCCTAGCAGGCTGTACGTTCGACGCGTGCTTCGATCAGCTTGAATACAGTCCACAACCGGATGGAAACAGTCACACTGTTGAAATAGAGAACAGCTTCTCAAAATAATAGTAGACAGTTTGAGCAAGAGACGGAAATGAGGGCGAGCACGGTAATTTATACGTGAAACGCCATCCCATCCACTTCAGGGTCGTTTAGTGTCACACGTAGATAAACAGTCGGTAAGTAGCGTGAGCCGACAGCGTCTGCCAGCCTTCAGAGTCTGCCGAGCCTTCAAAGGCTGCCAAGCCTGCTGCAACACCTCCACGCTTGTATCACTGTGGTAAATGACTCGTGGTGCTCAATGCACTCAATAACGTGCTAATAAAAAAAAGCTCGTAGTAATGTCTGTTTGCCTCTCGTGTCTGCTAATCTCCTCTGCCGCACTCCTGAACCGAAACCGGCGCCCCGAAAGTGACGTCACTTCCCAGAAACGGGATAAACGCTCGCCCAGATGTCCGTCGCATCTCCTTTTATACTCGCGGAAACGCCATATTTGGGGATTAACCCCATAATGGCTGATAACATCACCACATAACTGTAAAAACAGTGAAACAAGAGCAGCTGTGAATTTACATGTAACATTTTAGTCGAATGATGATGATGAACAGTTCCAAAACGGATTTAAATACATTTATTAATTTAGCAGACGCTTTTATCCAAAGCGACTTACAAATGAGAACAATAGAAGCAGTGAGACTAACCGTAGGACAACAAAATGCAAGTAAATAACAAAAGGATTAACAAAACTCAGATAAGTCATTGGATACTTGAATAAATAAACTATGTACAAATAAAGAGCAATAAATAAAACGCACCAATAAAGTGTCTTTGAGTATTTTTGTTGTCAATATTTGTGTTTTTTCATTGTTCTTTAGTCTTTGGTTCAAGGTTTTATTATCCTGAGACAGTTTCAATGCAAGTTTTGTTAAATTTTAACCTGAAGAAATCCTGATGTTGGTCTTTGAACCAAAGGTGATCATAAACTCCACCCTCTGACAACACTTACCAGGAAGAGACTGACTTATTATTCCTCTTTTCTGTCATGCTCTCTCTTCTCTCTCGACAAAAGCAGTAAAGAAGCAGCGATCAGTGGAGAATGAAGACAAACACTTTCAAGAGGGATTTTTGAGACATTTGTTTCTGAACAGACAGCAGATTGTTGTGATTCTCAAAGTGATTCATTTTTAAACCCGTCGTTCAGAAAGTGAAAGTAAAGTTTGTGTTGCTGGAGCTCAAACGGTGAAAATGGCTTCACTAAATGTCTCTGCAGAAGAGCTTTCTTGTCCCGTGTGCTGTGAAATCTTCAAGGCTCCTGTTCTTTTATCATGTAGTCACAGTGTCTGTAAAGAGTGTCTTCAACAGTTCTGGAGAACCAAGAACACTCAGGAGTGTCCTGTCTGCAGGAGAAGATCCTCAAAACCGGAACTTCCAGTTAATCTGGCGTTAAAAAACTTGTGTGAGTCGTTTCTGAAGGAGAGAAATGAGACGCGTTCATCAAGATCTGAGGAGATCTGCAGATTACACAGTGAGAAACTCAAACTCTTCTGTCTGGAGGACAAACAGCCTGTGTGTTTAGTGTGCTTTACTTCACAACAGCACGACAATCACAAATTCAGACCCATCAGTGAAGCGGTTTCATCGTATAAGGTAAGACAAATGTCTCGTTTCACATGTAAGTGAAAGTGACGTGTGAAGGCCAAGTATGGCACTCAAAAGTAGTGCACACATTCAGTGAGTAGAGAACACACACACACACACACACACACACACACACACACACACACGACTTCCCTTTACTTTGACTTGTAAAGAACTATACATGAAACATTGAAAGAAATACAAAGTTCTGGCATGAAACTCTAGCTCAGGGGTCTCCAACCTTTTTTCATTTGAGAGTTACTTTTTAAAAATGAAAATGGCCGAGAGCTACTCATGTAATACAATACTTAAATCTCTTAAATAATGTCTCATAACTCTCATAATAACAACTATCCAAACTGTTTTAGACCTAAACGAGTTTTTGAAGTTTTGAGTTTTGGCCTATATATATGTCACCCTTTTAATGTCAGAGAAAAGAACAGAATCAGAGATTACAGTTTTTTATGGAAAATAGTACTTTGCATATTATACTGTAAAAACACATAACTATAGTTGATTTTATAGTGCATCATAATGAAATGGTGTAAATTTCATGATTATAGTGATCAAACTGATCACGGTTATCACAGAATCCTGTTCAAAAAGTACTAATACTACACAATGAAATCAATTCACCAAGTTTTATGTCGAAAACCAACAAATAACAAATAAAATTAGCATCAATATGCACTTTTTGTTTACATAAACATTAAAATAATAACATAAAAAAATGATGGCCAGATTTTAAAGGAGTGTCTTGCAACATCTACTAACATGTACAAGTTTTTATAAAAAGATATACCTCACATATTTCAGCCTTTAAATCATTTTTATAAAAAGAATGAGTCAGGACCGACATTTAGAATACACATTAGCTTATCTTTTAGAATTAATAGTAAAAAATCGGTCCGATTTTCACACTGTCTGAACAAAAGGCAGACAGACTGAATGAAAATGTAAATCCACTCTCCATCAGTAGGTGGCGCTTATGGAACAGCAGAAAGAGAGCCGTTTCCCTGGTAACCTCTGTAAACAGCAGCGCTGCGCCTGTAAACTACTTTTTAGGCATTATACAGGGAAGATGAAAAGCAAATGCCATCAAAACTTTTCTAAAGACAGTTGGTTCCCCCTTAGAGATGCATTCAAATAATTAAAGGGGACCTATTATGCAAAATTTGAAAAAGTTTGGACATAAATGTGTGTTGGCAGTGTGTGTACACAACCACCCTACAGTGATAAAAATCCACTCACTCCTTTTTTTTTTAATCCCCATAAATCATAAGCAGTCTCTCCAAACGACCTGTTTTCAGAATGTGGCTTTAGTGACATCACTAAAGCCACAGGCCCCGCCCCCGAGTGTTGACTGACACTGCCGTTATAACTTAGACCCGCCCTGATCGAGTTCACTGCAAGTTGTACACATCAGCCATTGCTGCAGCAATGCACTCACGAGAAGCGTCGAAGCATCTCCCAAGCGTTGAAGGTGTTGTAACTGGATGTATTCATCCACATAGCTCTCTCTATTTACTCTTGAAATCTGCCAGCCACTGAAGACGAGGTGGATTCATTTTGTTTTCAAAGAAAATGCTCCCTCAACTCTACAGAAATTTATGTAAGTTACTTATGCACTTCTTATACTGTTTACTCAGCTCTAACAGTGATTTTCTGAAGAAAAACTGATGCTTCATCTTTTGTGTGACATACAGTAAACTTTATTAAACTCATCAGTATATTTTGTGTCATCATTCAGACAATTCAGATCGTCAGACGGAGTCCTACAGCAGGCTTGCATTAATAGTGTATACAAGCAATGCCAAATAGGTTAGAATCGTAATTAAACTAAACTATACCTGTTCCAACTCCATACAGCATATATTCTCTGACTCTGCAGGCATTTTTATGGTTGAAATGAACACCATTACTGTGACTGTCTGTTTTATTATTATCATCTTCCCTGTTCTGGCTCTGATTGCGGCTGCTTAGGCTCCGCCCCCTGTGCCGTGAACCAGCAGCTCATTAGCATTAAAGGAGAAGCACTAAAACGCGTTTTGGGTCTGTGCGTTTTTCACAGACCCAAAAAATGATGATTTAAACGTGCTGTAAATAAAATTCTGTTGGGTATTTTGAGCTAAAACTTCACATACACACTCTGGGGACATCAGAGACTTATTTTACATCTTGTGAAAATGGGCATAATAGGTCCCCTTTAATTCATTAATTCTTTCAAATAATTTCTCTCAGCATTCTGCTTTTCGTCATGTTTTCACACAGAACGAAACCTACACTGCATGTTGTGCCTCTGTGAGACTCCTGCTAACTTTGCTTTTTCTTGCTTGATTGAAACTTTTTTTTATATTATAATTACATTTGCATGTTCATAAATAATAACCTCACGGCAGATGTCAAACTTGATATGCATTGGAGGGGGTGGAACACCTGCCTATATTAGCTCACTCTGATTAGATAAAAAAGAACGTCTTGGCCGTTCACATATCACGTCTAAAAATGCGTGGAATGCTTTCTCCTTCTTGCCAAAGCGCTTGCGCTCCCGTGGCGTCTGTCGTTGCTATGCAATTATGAACTGCGCTCTCCACAACGAAAAATAAGTTTTAGTAATGGATTTCCACCACTGAAAAACGCTTGCTGTAGCTTTACTACAAGATTTATTTACGGAGAAGAGAAAAACAGCAGTAGTGTTTGGGTGCACCCCCATCCTTCAGGTTGACTGAGCTTTCAATGTTGTTACAGAAAGGGTGAAGCTGATTGGCTGGCTCTTGTCACATTGCCTGCGGTGCGCTTGCGGCATTCTGAAAAGTTGAGATTTTTTTCCATCTCGCTGCGCCTGGAAAAAACAACACAAAGTGACACTTCTATTATGAGCGTGCTTGCCGTACACATACATTTGAAATCAAAACAATCTGTTCGCTGTTAACACAAAAATTCCCATTCCCATTAGTCATTCATGTTCATGTGGCAAGAAGTTGTATATCTGTTGAAGTAAGGAAACATAATCACCAGGCATGTTTTAAAAAGTGCAGAGGAATCTTCACGGAGAAACATGGGAGACCTTCCAAGATGGTTTGATTTCTGTGAGTCACAATATTTGTGGTCTAAAAAAATGGGTACAAAAAATTTCTAATGAACTTATTAATTTGAACTTTTTATGAGTTTGCATGTATGTTTGAAGTCATAGAGCCTCTGCTAATGAGCCAATGAATCAAATTAGATGGGTTAAATAGGAAATCGGTATTGTATGCAGTATTCTAAGTTCAGGACCAAAATCAGTCTAATCAGCCAGTGTACACTTGACATACATTGTCATGTTGCTTCAAAAATATCTTAAGAAAATGTTCCTTTATAGAAAATAAAATGGCAAACGGCTCTGATAAATCTGTTTATAAAACCATCTATCTATTGGTAACTTTAACACATGATGGTCATTAACAAGTTACCTGCTGATCAAGCTTGAAAAAATCTTCCATTTCTGTTCCAAATGCCCCCTTTCTTGCTCTGTATAGCTTGAGGAGTTGCAGAGTGTGCTGGTGTATTGATGCTCTGAATATCTTGAGGAGGTCCACACTGGTGATGCGTTTGAACTCATTACATAACTGGTGATAGAAATAAAACAGGTCTTGGTTGTAACATTGTACAACAGACATTTACAAGCAACACAACTGTAGTAGATTGAGTTAATTCTAGCAATTCCAGTTTTACCACTAGGGGGTGTATATGCTTGTGTTGTGTGGGAATTACCTGTTGCTGTAGTATGTCCGGTTCTGTGGAATAGCCAAGTTGTGCTAATGTAATCCTGTAAAATAAGAGCAGTTATTAGTAAACCTACCCTCCTGCATTCCTCTCTCTTGTGTGGTCTTTTCATACCAAGTTACCACAACAACAATAACCTGTATTAAAGATAATCTACAGCCAATTAATTCCATTTCAATCTTCTTTATTTTACCTCATTTGAAAGAAACAGGGCAGGCCATTGTTCCAGCACTTCAGATACCATAGAGCTTCATTCTTGGGTTTCTTCTTCATTTCCTCTGCCAAGATGAGGCTTTCCTCTTCCAAAGAATCATCAGACTGGCCTTTAAGATGATCTGGCAAATAATTAACCTGTCCTCATTTGGCCTTTTTCACAGTACTTATCCTGTCATCTCCTCTTTTACTGTTGAAAAAAAGTAACATATTGCACCTTTAAATACATGCACACAAATCCATGAACTTAATCGAATTTGCAAGTTTATTTTGCAACCCACAAACAAAAGCATTTCAACTTGTGTCTGTGAAATTCAGAATTAAATGAATGTGCAGAGAATTGTACACAGACATGTTTGTGAATACAATTCTTCTCTTTTGTATTAACCCTCTGGGGTCTGAGCTGTTTTCTGGGCCCTGGAGGTGTTCTGACATGCTCTGACATTTGTGCTTATTTCTGTTACTTGTGACATTTTCATGGCTAAAGTCTAATTACACTGTATTCAGCACAAACTCTGCTACAATAATATATCAGCAGCATGTGTGTAAAAGTTTGTTGTTTTGAGATAATGACATTTATGCGTGGTTTGTGAAAATACAAAAAAAAAATTCTCACTGAAATAAGGTCATGAAACCCATACTGATTTTTTCTTCACAAGACTTTTGAAAATTGTATGACGTAGCCTAGAATATTTGCTCTAAAACTATGTGAAAATCGCCCTGACTGCTCATTCAGATATACAATATATTGATTTAAAATTTTTACGACGTGTTTTGTGTGAAAAAGCTTTATGCGGGAGCTCATTAATATGTAAGCTTTTCACACCTGAGAAAGACAAAGACCCTCCCCTAACGGCCCTATTAGGAGCTATCAGGCCCTATCATTCTGAGCAACCTTGCACAAAGAATAAGGAGATTTAAAAAAGAATGGGTTTTAGATTTTTTGGATTTATTTACAACACAACATAATCCAAAGATACACAACAAATGACAAAAAAGCACTCATTGAAAACAATTATCCACAGACAGAGACCTTTGTGCCATTCCTAAAAACATACCTTTCATTTCCAAGGTGTTTGATTTTCACTTTACCATGTTCATGTACAGAGACTCATGTGAATGTTGAAGTCAGCAGGAGTGGCATCTGGGCCCTGAAAAAAAAAAAAAGTGAACATACTGATATCAAGAGAAAGGCCTGCACGATTTTGGGAATAAATTTTAGATTTTTCTGGTTAAAATTGCTTTTTAAAATTCACAGTTAATACACACACACACACACACATAAATGTTTCCAACAATATATAATATAATGAACACCAGGTTTGTTGTGCCTTGTAGGCATAGGCTATGCGCAGTGCTGCATAAAGTAAAATAATAATAACAATAACAATAACCTATAGCAGCCTATAAATCTTCCAAAATATTTCAGTAACAACTAAGCTAGAGAAAAATATATTGATTATCATGTTACTTCAAATGTTTCCATTCGTTATGATGATATGAAATGAGATAATAGTAAAAACATGAAGCCGTTTGGTGCTTTTCAAACGCGATCGCGATCCAAAATATGATACATTCAAACGCGATCGCGCTCAAATATAAAACATTATGATTACCATATACATATCTACATTTGAGCAGATATCCACAAACACAGTAACAGTAAACACGGGTCTAAATATTATAATATTCACCATATATCTAGCAACAGTTCAACTGCAATGTGAAATTTATGCAACAATAACAAACTAATATGTAAGAATTTCTTACCTTACATCTTTCTTGTCTTCAAATCGTGTTCTTCTTCTTCTGAGGTAGCCTAAATCCAATGTAAGCTCACGGCGCGTATTTCAAACTCGACGAAAAGCTGAGACTTGTGAAGTGTTTTGGTGTTTTGTTTCTGAGGTAACGAGCGCGTTCGCGTTCCATGTGGAGATTTGCATGTGAATGTCTTTTGCGCGAGTGGCCGTGTTCAAATTAAAAATAATTAGGAAGCGTTTGAGAAGCTGGACATCTTGTTGGTTTTATACAAATTACTTAAACAGAGAATATTTGTTTTCAGTTTGAATCCGATCATTTAAAAGTACACACTTAAATGTTTATAAAGGTATATGGCTCATAAATGTGTGACAAGTATTCGCTGAGTTTTGTTTCAGTTTATAGACGTGCTCAAGAAAAAAAAGTTCACCGCGACGGAGAGGCAGAACGCACACCCTGTTTATTTTCTTTATTTTACAAAAGCACAATGTTTTGATTTGATTGTAAGTGGACACATACAAAAGTAAAAATATCACAGATTCTTTTTTTATATTTCTTTTTTCTGTATGACCATAAATGACGGAGTAATTTAAGTTTATAGTGCTACAATGTGAAGAAAATCCAGCAAAACGCGCCGGCGCGTTTGCCAACCTCAGAGGGTTAAAGTATCACAATTTGTGGAACTTTGAATTCGATCAAATTCATTGCGGACACAAGTTGAAATGCATGTTGGTGGATAGCAAAATACATTTGCAAATTCGATCAAATCCATTGATTTTTGTGCATGTATTTATTAATAATATCAAAACTAAATCAACTCCATAAACTTATACTTACTTTATATGAGATGTTTGCAGTCTTGTCGAGTAGTCTGGAAACACGCGAGAAAGCCCAGCCAGGCTTCGAATGGCACAGAGAAAAAAAATTGCAGATTTTCACTGCCTTTGAGCTCAGTCTAAAACGTGAAATTCAAATATTAGGCCACTGTAACGCGTGTGTGAATTTAAATTTAAGATAAAGAGTCGACTTTAAAATATATCTTTGTTGTATTGCAAAAATTCCCAAATTAAATAGTAAATGTATTAGTGCATTATAACGTCAAAGTTAGTTTAAAATAATAAGTGGCGATTTTGAACTTGTTCCTAACTTACCACAATTACCTCAGGTTCTATTCTAAACATTTTACATGCTGGATGCTGAAGTTGGGAGACTTGTTAACAGTTAAGCTTGCTCGTGAAAAATGAATAGCCGTAACCAGGGCTCTGCAATCAAGCTGATGTTGTTACATGTACTTTTACAAACGACTTCAATATAAATACATATACTTATTACTTACATAAAACGATGGCTTTTGCGGTGTAAAGAAGCTGAAGAAAGAAGAAACACGTTGGCTGTGAGTAGGTCCGTAGGTCTCGCTCGCAGATGCTCAAAATGGCTCCTTCATCCAGTCTGTTGTTGTTGGCATGCTTCATTGCACATGCGCCAACTTCGTGGTCGTTACAATGCACATGCTCCAGCCAACCCAACTTGAATGCTTGTTGTCCAACTGAAATCAAAATTGACCATATTTACTTTGTTAGCGCATATTACTAGTCTTGTGGTGAAAAATTAATCCGTGCAAGTTAATACACAGAAAAAAAATTGTTTGCCGTCGTAATCTTTAATCAAAGTCTGAAAAGTTACTTCCGGTCTGGAATGGCTGATGACGTAGGTTTGACGGCTTGGGTTGGGAAACGCTTAACCACTCCCCTCAAACCGTTAGTCTGCTATGAGTGAGAGATGGAGAGGAGGAGCGCTAGAGTAAAACCCTGCCCTCTGTTCAATATTCCGTTTCACTGGGAAATACGTCACAACACTGGAGAAAAGCAGAGCCCGTCTACGGAGAGCCTTGGCACTTCCTATTAGCCCCATTGTATCGATCTTGGTTGCAGTTCCATTAGAATTCCACTGGGGGTGATCGTGGGCTAGCACAGACTGAATGGGAGTCTATGGGGCTAGACGGCTAAATGTGTCTCTTTCATCCGATTGCCGTTGAGAAATCTCAGATTTGATTGTAGGTTTTGCAAGTTCAACATGGGTTATAGGTCGAAAGTTGAATGAACGAGTACTTATGTCCTTTCCATTTCTTACAGGTTGAGTTGTTGTTGCCCATAACACGCTAGCATTCTGTTGCAGGCCCCGCCTCCGGAGACCCAGCAGACAAATTACTGAAAATACAGGAAAGGAAGAAGAGAGTCAGGAATCTCATCTGTTCTCTGCCAGCTCCTCTGTATAGTATCTTTATTGACAACAAATCAATCTCCAACATTCACCAGTTTCTTAAACCACAAAAATAAACTCCTATAATCTCTTTTCATTGTTTGTCTTTTTCTCATTTAACCTGTTTGAACATACAACAACCCCTTTTTCATACTTTCTCATGGGTCAACAGTCAAATCTAGCAAGTTATTACTTTGATTATTTACCTAAGTGCATATTTTAAGTCTGTTTCAACTCTTAAAGCATTTGTGACATTTGTTTCACCGTTAGTTTGTCAAAAATCAACATTTCAATGCATGAACAGCTATTCAGGCCGCCATTACACACTTCTACATGAGCTGGTCACGTGACCATCAAGCGCGCCAAGCGCGAGTTCAGAGTGAGCTTTGCACATAACATAACAAAACCGATTAACTTTTACACATAACCCAATGGAACATTTTGATCTGAGACACTGAATAAACATATTAGACTCAAATATTGCATTCACAGAAGTATTTACAGCAGTTTTACCACAGTATGAACACTTTTAGAAATCACAGATGTAACTAAGTTATCAAATTCTCACAACCAGCCCTCACCGTACATTGCAATTAAATGGATGTTACCCTATTTGATCAAGTTTTCCCCGAACATTTGTACTATATACCTGAAAATACAGGAAAGGAAGAAGAGAGTCGGGAATCGCGTCTGTTCTCTGCCAGCTCCTCTGTATAGTATGAGCGGAGGCTGCAGAGATATAAAAAATAAATAAAATAAAAGTCTCTGTTTTAAGTGTCAAAATGTCAAATTCAAAATGAAAAAAAAAAGGTCGGTAACCCTTCCTTTTACAGTCCCCTAATTACTAGGTATTTACCTGGTAAATATATGGTAAGTTATAGTTGGTTATTGGTAATTACCACAGGTAACAAGAATGTAAATGCAGAGAAACTACAAACTAATTTCTAGGTATTTACCGGGTAAATATATGGTAAGTTATAGTTGGTTATTGGTAATTACCACAGGTAACAAGTATGTAAATGCAGAGAAACTACAAACTAATTACTAAGTATTTACCTGGTAAGCATATGGTAAATTATAGTATTTTAGTGTGTAATTACTTAAGGTGATTAGTATGCAATTACAGAGAAACTACCAGGGAAAAAAACACCACTGTTAAATATCAACTCAACGAAGTACTGTGTACTTGTTACCTGTTTAGGTTGGTAATAACTCAGATTTAATTGTGTACTTCCTCAGAATGTAGGCAGCCAATTTTTAGAAACACCTCCAGTATTACCCATCAATTCAAGTTAGGTGTGTAGTTATCCTAAGGTTATGTTGGTAACAGTCCATGTTTATTTATTACTACCTTGAAATTAAGATGGTAGTTTCCAATAAATTACTTTGTCTTACATAGTTGTTGTTCATTGCTACACCCATTTATAGAGGGTTTATCAAATAATTTACCTTACACTTACCTGGTAACTACCCCGCAGGAACAGTTTTCCCTAATGTCATGGCACATCTTAAATACTGGGTATGTTCTTGCAGATGTTTTTACAATTTACTCAGTAAGTAAAGTGCAACTGTACTGTAAAATGAAGCCTTGTTTATTTCCATGGTATTACCGGAATTGTACCATATAACCTAATCATTCCCTTTTCCATAGTCAAATTTTTTTTTACCTCGTATGTCCTGCAACGTTACCAAGGAAAACATGACAATTTACTCGGTAAGTAAAGTGCAACTGTACTGTAAAATGAAGCCTTGTTTATTTCCATGGTATTACCGGAATTGTACCATATAACCTAATCATTCCCTTTTCCATATAGTCACAATTTTATACCTTGTATGTCCTGCAACGTTACCAAGGAAAACATGACAATTTACTCAGTAAGTAAAGTGCAACTGTACTGTAAAATGAAGCCTTGTTTATTTCCATGGTATTACCAGAATTGTACCATATAACCTAATCATTCCCTTTTCCATATAGTCACAATTTTTTACCTTGTATGTCCTGCAACGTTACCAAGGAAAACATGACAATTTACTCAGTAAGTAAAGTGCAACTGTACTGTAAAAGGAAGCCTTTTTATTTCCATGGAATTACTGGGATCTTACCCTATAATCTAATAGCTACGTAACTGTAGCTATTACAGATTATTGGGTAAAATCCCAGTAATTCCATGGATGTCCTGCAACGTTACCAAGGAAAACATGACAATTTACTCAGTAAGTAAAGTGCAACTGTACTGTAAAAGGAAGCCTTTTTATTTCCATGGAATTACTGGGATCTTACCCTATAATCTAATAGCTACGTAACTGTAGCTATTACAGATTATTGGGTAAAATCCCAGTAATTCCATGGAAATAAAAAGGCTTCCTTTTATAGTAAAGTTGCACTTTACTTACTGAGAATGTTCAACGTGATCTCATGAGAATACGTGTATATTTTTACGTAAAGTGTAATTCTACCGTACATTTACTTACGTTTTATACACACAGAAACGTATAATACTGACGTATTTACAGCACTAAAATGTAAAATGTTTACGAATTAACAGCACAAAAACGATTAGCCTACATGCATTTAAACAAGAATACACTTTAAAACCTTAAAAATACCATATTTAATCGTTTAACCATTTTAATATTTAGTTTATTTACAGTGAGACACAAAATGCGTTTTCTCCAATAGAACAATAATACACCAACATAAATTCACAAAATACATCAATTTTATTATACTTGATATAATCCAAATCTTTAGAATCCATACGTTTGCAAGAAAGAGATCCAAATTCAGCCCTTTATCCAGTGAGTGATCTTCATCTCCATTTCACAGGCTATCACAAACAGCGCAGTCCGTAACTGTCAAATCCCGCGCTCGTGATGAATTCAAAATTCAAAAATTGCGCCCTCAAGAAGCGTTACGACATGTTTTACGGCAGTGATATCAAACGCTCATTGGCTCTCACCTGTTCGTCCATGTTCGTCACAGATTGCAACATGCCGTATTTCAGTCGGTAAACTACATTTGAAATGGAGAAGCGCGCGCGCATTCACACAGAGGGAAGCCGGATTAACATTTTCATGGATTAATAACTTAAATTATGCTCTGTACCTCATTCAAAACTATTATATACTGAGAGAGAGGACTGTGACTGCAACACATCGTCATGTGAACGACTTTTGGTACCGGTTTTGACATTTTCGCAATAAATAAATTATTGTGATTACACGTATGTTGTTTTTCTTCATAATTGTAGCCTATGTAGTTTTCTATCTTTGAAAATTACGTATTAATACTACTTATTAATGAGACCAGGCTGGAATGTTTTAGTTAAGTTGCAGAACACACATGGTAAAAGTTTGTGATTTCAAAAATGTTTAAGCAGCAAAGGATGTGGTAAGAGTCTGGTAATACAATAGAAATAAACAAGGCTTCCTTTTACAGTACAGTTGCACTTTACTTACTGAGTAAATTGTCATGTTTTCCTTGGTAACGTTGCAGGACATACGAGGTAAAAAAATGTGACTATGGAAAAGGGAATGATCAGGTTATAGGGCAAGATCCCAGTAATTCCATGGAAATAAACAAGGCTTCATTTTACAGTACAGTTGCACTTTACTTACAGAGTAAATTGTAAAAACATCTGCAAGAACATACCCAGTATTTAAGATGTACCATGACATTAGGGAAAACTGTTCCTGCGGGGTAGTTACCAGGTAAGTGTAAGGTAAATTATTTGATAAACCCTCTATAAATGGGTGTAACAATGAACAACAACTATGTAAGACAAAGTAATTTATTGGAAACTACCATCTTAATTTCAAGGTAGTAATAAATAAACATGGACTGTTACCAACATAACCCTAGGATAACTAGTACACTAACTTGAATTGATGGGTAATACTGGAGGTGTTTCTAAAAAATTGGCTGCCTACATTCTGAGGAAGTACACAATTAAATCTGAGTTATTACCAACCTAAACAGGTAACAAGTACACAGTACTTTGTTGAGTTGATATTTAACAGTGGTGTTTTTTTCCCTGGTAGTTTCTCTGTAATTGCATACTAATCACCTTAAGTAATTACACACTAAAATACTATAATTTACCATATGCTTACCAGGTAAATACTTAGTAATTAGTTTGTAGTTTCTCTGCATTTACATACTTGTTACCTGTGGTAATTACCAATAACCAACTATAACTTACCATATATTTACCAGGTAAATTCCTAGTAATTAGGGGACTGTAAAAGTAAGGGTTACCAAAAGGTCCTTCATGAATGTCCATATGAAAGGGTATAGAAGATAGATATTATTATATATATATTCATACAACCATATTGTGTACTCATTTTTCATGGGTACCACACTCTCCCTGACAAAAGGAAATGCAAAATCCCATAATCAACCACTCTTAATAAACAGCAGTAGCAACCCCATAAGGTGTGTGTACTGGAGGTAAGTATAAGTGAGGGTAAGTGATAGGTGTGGTGTAATTAGGTGGACCCCAAACAGGCAGGTGTGGAATGGGGTAGGCAGTAACTGAGTTCAGTGTGGGGTAGGGGTGGATTGCAGGTTGGCCCAACATGTCATATGTATAAATCTGTTTTGGTCTCCGCTCCCTGGCTGACCTTCTCACACTGGTTTCTCCTTCCATCCTCAGATCCCCGGCTCCATCTATGTCCTCAGACTCACTTTCTGGATTCGTACAGTTTCCTTCATCAGCATTGTCTGGACATGTAGCGTCATCAAGGTAGGTATCTGTAGCTACTAACCGAATGTTTTCCCTTACAGGTGCTCGTTCTGGGAGTTGGTTGTTCCCCACTATTGGCCAGCTGACTGGAGCTCTCAACCAGTATCCTCCTACTCTACTCTCGGCATCTGAGTCTGTCAGATCACCGTCTCCGACGTTCTCTTTGTTGACTGTTTGTCTAACTGTCTTTCTCTGTCTTTCAGGCTGCATGGATCTAGGTGTCATTGCTGGAGCTTCCACCGGTAAGTCATTCACCAGTAACAACAGGTTTCGATGCAGCGTCCTGATTTTTCTGCTATCACCATTCTCAGGGTATACCACGTATATGGGGTTGACGGTCAATTGTTCCTTTACCACATATACTGTTTTCTCCCAGTAGGACCGCAACTTTCCTGGGCCTCCTCGCTCCCTGAGGTTCCTGACAAGTACTCGATCCCCTGCCTTCAGCACAACTCCTCTCACTTTCCGGTCATACTGCTCTTTCCCTCTCGCGCTTGCCTGACGGCTGTGACTTTCCGCAATTTTGTATGCTTCAGTCATTCTGTGTGCCCACTGCTCCGCATACCCGTTTGGTGTTGTTTCTTCCTCTTGCTCCACCAGGCCAGGATCAGATCCACTGGAAGGTGAGGATGCCGTCCATACAACAGGTAAAAGGGAGAATACCCTGTGGACTCGTGCCGTGTACAGTTGTAAGCGTGCACCACTTGAGGTAAGTAGTCCTTCCATCTCTCCTTTTCCCTGTCTGTTAGTGTCCTCAGCATCTGTAATAGGGTCCGGTTGAGCCTTTCCACTGGGTTCCCTTGGGGGTGGTACGGAGTAGTGCGGGAGTGACCGATGCCAGCAAGTTGTCTGAGGTTCCGGAACAGTTCATTTTCGAATTCACGGCCTTGATCGTGATGCAATTTGGCCGGGTATCCAAAATGTGGGATGTAGTCCTGGAACAAGCGCTCTGCTGCAGTCCGCCCTGACTTGTTTTTTGTTGGGTAGGCTTGGGCGAACCTGGTGAAATGGTCCATGACCACTAAGATATACTCATATCCTCCTCGGCTCGGCTCCAAGTGGAGGTAGTCTATACACACCAGCTCCATAGGTGAGTGCGTTGTGATACTGCCCATAGGTGCTCGGACGTGTGCGGTGGGTTTCTTCTGCTTTATGCATGGGCACCTCCTGGTCACGTACCTCTCTATCTCATTCTTCATGTACGGCCAGTAGAATCGATCCCTTGCCAAGCTGAGTACTCTCTCCGTACCCACATATTTCTGCTGGTCCCTGTCATGCTTCGTCTCATTTCCTCCGTTGGTATGACCCCATCGACTTTCCACTGTCTTACTTGTGAAATCACTGGGTCCTCTTTTTGGGCGGTAACCAGCTCTTCCAGTCCAATTGTCGGCAACCAAGTGGTAAATGGCTGTAGTTCGCCTCCGCCCGTAGACAGGTACAATGCAGCGATCCAGGCCACATCCTTATCTTCTGATACGCGACTACCCTCCCAGGCTGCTCGTACTACACTGGTAGGCAACTGTTTTGTGCACTCTGACTCAAATGCTTCAATATCCAGGGGAAGACGGGACAGAGTGTCTGCATCGATGTTAACCCTGCCTGGCCGGTATTTGATGTCAAACCGGAAGTCGGATAGCTCCCCAACCCAGCGATAGCCCACTGCATTCAGCTTCGCTGTGCCCATCACGTACGTCAGTGGGTTGTTGTCAGTATACACTGTGAAGTGTGAGGCATAGAATAGATAGTCCCGGAATTTCTCACATACCGCCCACTTCAATGCCAGGAACTCGAGTTTTCCGCTGTGTAATCGAAAGTTCTTCTCAGCTATCGTCAGTGTCCTGGATCCATACCCAATGACCCTCAACTTCCCCTCCTGTCGCTGGTACAGGATAGCCCCCAAACCCTCTTCCGATGCGTCGGTATGGAGTGTAAAGGGTTGACTGAAGTCTGGATATGCCAGAACTGGTGGTTCCTCAAGCATTTTAATTAGTCTCTCTAGAGTCTGCTGATGGTCTCGGTTCCATTCCACTGGAGTCTTTGAGGGAACTTGTGGGCCTTTAGTTTTTATTCGGCTGTGTACATCCTGCTCAGTCCCTGGCTTCCTCTGCAGCAATTCATACAGGGGTCGTGCGACTCTGGAGAAATCCTGGATGAATGTTCGATAGTAGCTGAGAAACCCCAATAACCTTCGAATATCCCCCACCGTCTGAGGAATCGTGCGTGTGAGAGACCGGACAGCTTCCAGGTCCTTTGGATCTACCCGCACCCCTTCAGCCGACACCAGACGCCTCACGTAACTGACCTCCTTACGGAATAGCTCACATTTTTCAGGTTTTAACTTGACCCCGTGGCACTGAAGGGCTTTTAATACTCTCCTTAGGCTCTCTACATGTTCCTCAAAGGACTTTGCGTAACATAGGACATCATCTAGGTATGGTATGCAGCACTCATCCCTTAATGAGTCAAGCATCTCCTCCATGCTACGTTGAAAAGCAGCAGGTGCGTTTGACAGGCCGAAAGGGATACGGACCCACTCATACAGCCCCCAAGGTGTAGTGAATGCTGTCATATGTCTGCAATCCTCAGCGATAAAGCCCTGGTGGTACGCCTTACCCTGGTCTAATATGCTGAACCAGGAATATCCCCCCAGTGTGTCAATTAACTCCTGTATCCTGGGCAACGGGTGTCGATCAGGTATAGTCTTCTTATTTAGGAGACGATAGTCCACGCAAAGCCGGAGGTTGCCGTCCTTTTTCCTAACACAAACCACTGGAGCGGCGTATGGCGACTTGGACTTGACAATCCATCCTTTAGCCAGGAGATCTTGTATATAGCTTTTTACTTCACTGAACAGGGGTTTTGGTACTGCCGAATACGCCCTCTGAACAGGAATGTCATCCCGAAGGATTATTGACATCTGCAGACTGGGGATACGTCCGATGTCATCGTCGCCCTTACTGAAGGCCCCGGACTCCTCATATAACGTCTTCTGTACTACTTCACGTTGGCTCTCACTCAGATGTCCTAAGTCAACAGGAGGATACCACACGGCTGTGTTCATCCCTCCCTCTTGTGTCGCTGCAGTCTGGACCCTTGCCATCTGCCTTGCTCCACTTGTTCGTCCAGAATCAACTATTTCCTCTACCCGCTGCAGTGTTCCCAGGAGCGTACCCTGCGCTAGAGCTACGTCACATCCTGTGTTATTCCCTATCGGTATGGAGACGCATGAATTACGTTGTTTTGGTATCTCCAAGAGTCCCTCCCCAATATCCAAATGTCTTAAGCGGGCATTATCCTCTTGTGGTTCAAACAAGACTACAGAGTCCATCTGCGCTAACTTTGGTGAAACTCGACATTGAACCCAGGCGACCTGTCCTGCCGGAATGATGACTCCTCTATGGCCGACCTTTAAACGGCCACCTTCCTCATCTTCATCTGCTGTCCGTATCACCTCGACTAGGGTCTGTGCCTTCTCGCTAGGAACATTAATGGCTCCAGCTAGTAGCATGGTAAGTGTTGGCAAGAGTCGTTCAGGCTGTCCCTGAATCAGTTCCTCTACTACATTGAAGCCCAGAAGTGGTCTCTCAATCGGCATCTTGCTCACTAAGAATGGGACATTGATGGAAAGGTTGGGGTCCTCATTTCCTAGCAAGTTAACTGTAATGATTGTCCATCCGTCAAATGGAATTGGATTCCCATTCACAGCATAAACCTCCAGGTCATGTTCACATCCCAGTAAGTCTCGCAGTGGCCTCACCTCAATATTGGGTAGGTATTTATCCTTCCACATGCGATCCACTATGCTGATCTGTGCGCCTGTATCAAGTAGTGCTCTGACATTGAGTCCATTTAAGTTGCACTGGGTTAACGCTTTGCTTCCACTTAGCTTAATTATTGTGTCATTCTTTTTCTGGCAGGGATCCAGAACATTGGCTCCTGGGCTCCTATGCACCACTTTTGTGTCTGTTGATTTGTCTTTTTGTCTCTGATTGTTGTGTCCGGGCCTGCCCAGCTCTGAGCAGGTTGCATAAGTGTGGGACATTCGCTCCGCGGTCACTGGTTGCCCCTCTACAGTGGCCGGTTCTCGTTTCCCTGCCGCTGAGGTCGTCTCAAACACCCAGCTGCCCGGTGCCCTTCCTCACCACAAATGAAGCAATGTGGACAGTCCTGTCGCCCTTCTCTTGTACACTGTGGACAGCAACGGAACCGGCTCACTTTGTGGGGGACTGGATGACTGGTGCAGCATTGGCAGCCCCTCTCAACCTGTGCTGCCATGGAGTGTTGTAGTGTATCGACCATGTTGGTTAGAGCGTCGATCCTCGCAGTCAGTTGTTTGATTGGGTCGTTCTGGCTTTTCTTTACAGCAGCCTCTGTCCTTCCTCCCACATCACTGCCAGATTCACTATGGACTTGGGCACTACTCGCTGTGGGCTGTTTTGTTCTGGTTGGTGGCCCCAACCGTCGCAGCCTCTCATTTTCGTCGCTTGTGACTTTCATTACATGTCAGAGGATGGCATCATCAGTCACGTCTCTGTCAGCAAGCAGCGGCTTCAGTTCGCTGCGAATGTCTTTACATCGGTGACTCAGGCCCTGGTACACTGTATGTAAAAAC
Organism: Abramis brama; assembly: GCF_963993115.1. Classification (NCBI taxonomy): domain Eukaryota; kingdom Metazoa; phylum Chordata; class Actinopteri; order Cypriniformes; family Leuciscidae; genus Abramis; species Abramis brama. The sequence goes on from NC_139983.1 coordinate 793,321, forward strand.
ACGTCCTGCACGGTGGCTGCATTATACTTTCTCTCTGAATCAGCTTGTCTTGCTGTGAAAAGTATCTTCTGTTTCAGCCCCATTACTCTGTACAGGAATTGCTGAGGGGTTTCATGCTCACTCTGTTTGGTATACATTAGTTCTTGGAACAGCTCTGTGCTATTTCGGTCCCCCAAGTGTGATTGTAGGAAACCTTTTAACTCAGCTACAGTCATATCGTCCTTGTTCATCAGCATATCTTTAAAAATGCCTGGCTTGATAATTCGCAGCACCCCTCTGACAATGTCGGCATTGCTGAAGTTCTCTTTCAGTCCGCTGTCTATTTGCCTGCAAATGTTGTTGTACGTGATGTCTGACGAGTGGTCCCCAATCTGGCCTCTGTGTATCTTAAACTCACGGGGCTGAATATACTGTAACCCCGTAGGAAAAGTAAAATCATGAGCTATATGTTTGGGTCGCTCAGTATGATTTACGTGTGCTGTAGTGGTGTTCCCCTGCGCTACAGTGTGAGTCGAGTCGGTGTTCCGGGTAAGTGTCATGTACTGGCGAATTTTTCTACTTATATCTTCATATTCTGCAAGCATTTTATGTATGTTTGTGTTTGTTTCAGATTCAGCCCCCGTAACACCCCCTGAGTCGGATGCCACATGAGGTGGAGTCATGTAAGTGTCATCAGTGGTGGATGGATGTAACACATGTGCAAAGGGAGTGTTTATATCAGCATCAGATGTAGATACATCAGCGCCAATCTGTTTTGCTGATTTTACAGTATCTTGCAATGTCAACAGTTCGCTCATCCCTTGGTCCTCAGCCTCAAGCAAAGGTTCACTGGACATGTAATCGTCAATATACTTGAAACAAACCTCACTATCCTCCAGATCCAGTTCACTTGTGTGGTGTCCAGGTACTGGCCCGATACCCTTGGCAATGCGGAACAGTTCGTCAGCAGGTAAAGTGATTAAATCTCTCTTTACGTCCCACACCAGCTGTTTCCTTGCACGACCCGCCATTATGTCACGTTGTCGGCACTCCCGTTGTAGCCTCAACCTCAGGATGAAGACAGCCACCAGCAGATCGCCTGGCACACGCCTTGTTGCCTCGTTGTCCGTGGATGTAGCAGTCGCCGGCCTCTAGCCCCAACGCCGCCTGGTCCCACGGTCCTGGAAATCTTTGGATCCGCCTCCTAGCGCCACATGGAGTGGATCCCGGACGAGCCCCCAAGAATCTGTTGCAGGCCCCGCCTCCGGAGACCCAGCAGACAAATTACTGAAAATACAGGAAAGGAAGAAGAGAGTCGGGAATCGCGTCTGTTCTCTGCCAGCTCCTCTGTATAGTATCTTTATTGACAACAAATCAATCTCCAACATTCACCAGTTTCTTAAACCACAAAAATAAACTCCTATAATCTCTTTTCATTGTTTGTCTTTTTCTCATTTAACCTGTTTGAACATACAACAACCCCTTTTTCATACTTTCTCATGGGTCAACAGTCAAATCTAGCAAGTTATTACTTTGATTATTCACCTAAGTGCATATTTTAAGTCTGTTTCAACTCTTAAAGCATTTGTGACATTTGTTTCACCGTTAGTTTGTCAAAAATCAACATTTCAACACATGAACAGCTATTCAGGCCGCCATTACACACTTCTACGTGAGCTGGCCACGTGACCATCAAGCGCGCCAAGCGCGAGTTCAGAGTGAGCTTTGCACATAACATAACAAAACCGATTAACTTTTACACATAACCCAATGGAACATTTTGATCTGAGACACTGAATAAACATATTAGACTCAAATATTGCATTCACAGAAGTATTTACAGCAGTTTTACCACAGTATGAACACTTTTAGAAATCACAGATGTAACTAAGTTATCAAATTCTCACAACCAGCCCTCACCATACATTGCAATTAAATGGATGTTACCCTATTTGATCAAGTTTTCCCCGAACATTTGTACTAAATACCTGAAAATACAGGAAAGGAAGAAGAGAGTCGGGAATCGCGTCTGTTCTCTGCCAGCTCCTCTGTATAGTATGAGCGGAGGCTGCAGAGATAGCCCGTAAGTGCGATCCCGTGTCAAAATAAAAGTCTCTGTTTTAAGTGTCCGTTCAAAATGAAAAAAAAAAGGTCCTTCATGAATGTCCATATGAAAGGGTATAGAAGATAGATATTATTATATATATATTCATACAACCATATTGTGTACTCATTTTTCATGGGTACCACAATTCTGCTAATGAACGCTGATTGGTCAGTGAAGGACTGATTACGACCAGAGATACCGCTTGATGGCATCGTGGCATCCGAAGCGGGACCAGAAACAAACAAAACAAAAACTCTTCCAGCACGTGTGTTTACCTGTGTCAGCTGTGTTGTCGATGCCTCGAGAGAAAAGAAAGTGCAGAGCGCAAAAGCACCAAAGTGACTGAAGGATTGCCGTAAAGCAGTATCTCTGGTCGTACGATGTGTATGACGTCATTGACATTTTAAAAGACTTTTTAAAGCAAATAAGTGACTCTAATAATCTAACACCCAGCAATGTGTAATTTCTTTGCATCTCCTTTCGAATACAACATTCAAATTACTAGACAAAAAATTATATCCTGAGAAAAGTGGATTTTGATGGGTATAGCGCCATAGACCTCCATTCATTCTGCACTCGCCTGCGAGCGCCCCCGCATGGACAGAGACGTGTTACTGCAGCCAGTCCAGAAACCGGAAGTAACCAGAGAGTGCCAATTCTCTTCCTATTAGACATTCTCTGAGAAAAGTCGTTTGCAACTTCCGGTTCACGCAGACTTTAAAACCTGTCAGCCTCCACGAGGACGCTGACGCACTGAACCGTTCTTTGTTTAAATAAAGTTACTATCAGATTTAATGTTATTACCTTGACAAACTATATATCATTATAAAGATATAAGACTCAAGTTTCAGTATTTGACCACTATTTTATTCGGAGAAACCTATAGTGACAGTTATGTATTAATTTGTGTATGTATTAAAATGAGTCGATACCTTTAATATGAATTATGAGCGTCAGCCGCTTTCATTCAGAAAAAACTCCTGTGCTGTCGTCATGACAGCGCTTCACAAAACAACGTCCCTCAGGGCTTTGAGCTCAAAAATGTGCAGATTTGGAGAAATATTGATAGATTCTCATAGGTTTATGTCAGATTTCTATAGAGAGGAATAATATTTATTGAATTTATACCCAAATGCGCAAATGTAATCATTATGAGCGCTGGATACTCTGATGTACTGTGTTTTCAATACACACTGACAGCCTGAGGGCGCCCTATGCACATTTCGTCCATTTATGGAACACATGAAGAAGAGCCATATCATGTGACATTCCAGGAACTCCCTGGTCGTTTCTCAATACCAAGTACGCAAACTTCGGACTTGAGTCCTTGGTAGTTCGGACTTGACAAGTTCGACTCAGGAGAACGAACTACTGAGGACGGGAGGACGCAAGTCCGATAATTCCAGTAGCACCTCAATGCAGTACATGAGATCCGGGGGGTGGAGTTGGATCCAGATATAAGGGGTGGAGATTGGCAGGTTTAGGGGTGGGTTTAGAGATTAAGGGGTGGAGATGGGTAGGTTTAGGTATATGTAAGGTGGGAGGAGTTGGATCTGGATCCGACTCCTCCCCGTGGATGTCATGTTCTGCAGTGAGGACCATCGCGATAATTCTGAAATGGAACAGCGGCGTACTTGATAGCGTCACTCAGCTCGCTCTGGCTACTCCGGTTATCTCTTTATGTATATTTAGGCTACAATAAAACAAAATATGTTATAAAACACCACTCTGCCTCTTTTCATTTTCATTTTAAAAAATCTTAAACATATTAATGACCACAAAAATGTGGTTCAGGCAATGCAATTGATTATCTTCACTGCATATATATATAACAACTAGAAATATAAAACACAACCCTGACTCTTTTTGTTTTAATTTTAAAAATATGATACATAAAAAACATTATAATATTGATCATTAAAACTGACATTTAGCGAAAAGAGACAGGGTGTCATTTTATTTTATTATATATGTACATACAGTGAAGAGAATGTAGGCAACATGTATAATAAAATATTTTATGTTTTAAATATATAAAATAAAATGACATAACCTTTTTTGTTAAATGTCAGTTTTAATGGTCAATAATAGCCATTATAAAAGTATAAGTAGCCTAAAAGGTATAAGAAGCTACAGGTATACAATAATAAAGCAAACGATTCAGCCAAACATAAGTCAGCTCTCTAGGCTACAACGTTAAAGTTAAATAGACTAAGTATATAAAGCTATGTAACTTCACTTTGCCCTCAGCCAAAACGTTTTGCCAGGGAACAAATTATAGATTAATGAGAAAAAATAAAAAATAAATAAATCGCCCGTTAGATATACACAAGACGATTTATATCTCATGTTAAACCACTAGAGTAGACATCCGAGCCAGCGGCAAACGTCAGCAGCACTAACCGAGGAAAGGCTGTTCTCTGCGGGGTACATGAGCACCGAGCGTCTGATTGCCTGGATCTCACAACTCCGAAAACGTCAGATCAAATTTTCAAACAGGCGCTATCTTTATAAATAAACCTGAAATATACCTCGAAAAATAAACCTCGCCTGAGAAACTCTTAAAACTACATTTCGTGACACAATAACAGTAGCATTTTTAAATTACGCGGGTTTTCTAATCTGCTATTGACGCTTGCTGGTTGGTGTGAGATGCATTCTGGGATACCTGGCTGTCTCAAGTCCGCACAAGTCACCTCTCAATGCATCCTCGATAAAAGGGGCGAATCAAGAACACATCCGGGGATTTGAACTGGACTTGGCTAGATGTGAACTTTGTATTGGAACAGTACTTGGGCAGCGACTGATGAAGTTTCACAAGTCCACAAGAACAGACAAGACAAGAACGCATATTGAGAATGTAGATCGCTGTAACATGCAGATAAAGATGTTTTGGAGACAATAAACAAGATTGCAACGATATATGATTTATCTGTGTTCTTCGAGCCATGTCAGGTATTTTCATAATAATATATTATATTTGTAATGTAATGCTAATCGATATAGACTTTATCATTGTGCAGAATACTATAAAATAATACATTTCTGTCTGATGTTTTTATCCAAAGCCAAATCAGATCACAGAAGGTTATTTAAAATACTCGACTTGCGTTACAAAGTAAGTTTTGAGCAAAAACATGGTTTTAATCTCATAAATTGTCGTGTATTGATGGTGTGCTAAGCTAACATGCTAGCGAGCACTAAGTTGCACCTGCCACCTAGCCAGTGGCAGCTGGTGAAAAATATCTTAGGTGGGGCTGTGTCATATTCAGTCAGTTTCAATAGTCTGGTAACCATAGGAGCCATCAGGTCTTTTAGCATTGTGGCTAGACATCAGTAAAGCATCCACCCTTCTCTCCTTCAAAAACATTTTTTTTTTCTCTGAATATTACTCTTCAGCTCACAGTCTGTAAATTCTACCTTATTATATGTTGTTTGTTTGAATCCATCTTTGTTTGTATCTTTAACCTAACTTTGTGACCTCTGTATATTACTTCCTGTCCTTGGTACAGTATGTGTATTGTGCTTTGGGTGTGAATTGTGCTAAAAAAACGTTGCCTTATCTTCTCTGAATAGCGTTCCGCACATTCAGCTGACATAAAAAACACTTTCAATAAACCAAAAAACCTATCTGTCAGGATACACACTCAGAGACCAGGTAAGTGAATCCAAACACAGTGTTTATTTACAAGAACAAGTGCAAGTTGAGTAATTCGGTGAAACAGTGGCAAAGTTGAAGGTGATCACACGATGCATAGGAAGTGAGCAGGTGAGTATATCCACAGTATCATACGTTGTATTGCAGTAGGAAAAAGTCAGTAAAACTTGGTCTTTTTCCTCACAGATACAGACAGAGCAGAGGGGAATAAGGTCTCAGAGGATACACAGGATCCGGGAGATCAGACCAGGAATCACTCAGCAGATCTGGAAGGAGATTAACAGAGACACAGAGTTGAACAATCTTCAGATAGGTATACTTCTCTTCATGAACTTGGAACAGGTTATAAGAACAAGTAGACAAGCAGGTAAGTGGTCTGTCCTATTCGAGGCTTGACGCTGGAGTGCTGTTGTGAGATGGGTTTTATAGTGCTGGATAATGACTGTGCTGATTGTTTGTGATCAATACTCAGGTGAGAGTGAACGCTGAGTGGTGGATGGGACTGAGCTTAATTGATCCCTGACACTATCCAGGGATGAAATGTTTTCTGTGTTGACACAAATCTTGTGCAATGCCCTAAACTGCCGGGATAATCACACAACGCGTACACGTCCGCTAATGACATGTCCGATTCACGAATTAATGACTCCTTTGAACCGATTCCATTTAATGAATGGTTATAACTGATCTATCCAACACTGAACTCACAAGACGTCTGAATCGGTGTATAACAAATCGGCAACACTTTACAATAAAGTTCAATTTATTAAACTCTAGTTAACTACATTATTTAACATGAACTATTAATAAACTGCACTTCTACAGCATTTATTAATCTTTATTAATGTTAATTTCACCATTTACTAGTAGCCTTATTGAAATCAAAAGTTGTATTTGTTAACATTAGTTAGCCTAATGCACTGTGAAGTAACATGAACAAACAATGAATGAATAGCTGTATTTTTATTAAGTAAGATTAACAAAGATTAATAAATACAGTAACAAATGTATTGCTCATGGTTCATGTTAGTTAGCCTAATACATTAACTAATGTTAACAAATCAAACCACATTTACTCAGAACACCTCTTAAAATGAGAATGTAAGTGTGCTTACCCCATTTTTTTTTGTCGTTAGCAAGATTTAACCTTAATAAACTACAGTTGTACTGTTCTCGCTGAGGTGTAACAACTCCAACTAAACAGTGAGCTAAACTCTCTCTATTCATGAACATGAAGAAATCCTGAGTTCCCTTTCGTTGTCACTCCGAGTTACGTCGGATGACGACGAATGGGGTTTCGCTTAGAAAGCCTTTCATCTTCGAGTATATAAAATGAGCCAATGGCAATGAAATGCCATGGGTCTGCGGAATTTGCATAGCGTATCTCCGCCCCACGCAGGGGGTATATAAGGAAGTGCGCGAGCAACATGCAGATATGTTTTCGCTTCGGAGCCAAGAGTTTTCTTCACTCCTATAAGCCATTCTGTATCATCTTCACTCTTCGAGACGAGCGGCTCTTCAGTGTGTTGGTGTGACGGCGTGTTCCAGCGAGATCGCATTGCCTGCTGCTGGTCTGTGCAGTGATCTGCCGACAGTGTGTGTGTTTCTCCCTGGGCGCTTCAGCACTCTGCTGAGCTTTTCCTCTCTCTAAAAGAGCTTTTTCAAGACGGCTCGCCCGTGTATTACTGGATGTGGGCGCGTGACTCATCTGTTTAACGGTCGCGAGCGCTGTTTTGCGTGTTGGGCTTAATCACGCTCAGCAGCGCTCGTGGATGAGTCATGTTTTCATTGCGGGAACATGACCATCGCGATGTTTATAGATCGAGACTCAATGATCTCCGTGTGGGTAGAGTCCCCTCTGCCACACCCCAATCTATCTCTTCCTACGAGTGGGGATACTTTGGCTGGTGGCCAGGGTGATCTGAGGGTTACAGTGTGGCATAATACCGACGAGCATTCCTCGGGCCACGCCCCCCTCCACATCGCAAACCGTGGGGCTTCCGTGTGTGCCTGGTTCCTCTCGGGGACCCAGTGTTTTCATTCGGGGCTCCAGCAGGTGGTGTCATGTCACACACAGCATCACAAGGCGGGCTTGATTCCTCTGGAAATGAGGATTCGACTGCGTTGCCTCCCTCTGGAGTGTCAGCGTTAGTCGGGTCAGATCCAGAGCTGATGGCCATGCTTTCCCTGGCAGCTGAAAGCATCGGTTGGAGTGGCGCCGCACTCCCCCCGAGCGCTGTAGGCTTCCCGGATGTGCATCAGGACGCTTCCGGTCCGCGGGAGTCCACGTGACTTTTCGCGGCCCGCGGGCGTCCTCCGCCTTCGCTGCCCTTGATCCTGAGGCGATCTTGGTCTGTATGTTCTCTGTCACTATTGTGACACAGGCATGCGGTCCTGTGTGTCGCCTTCACCTTCGAGGCAGTGCTGACTCGGGAGTTCTGTCTGAACCGGCCGCAGTGGAACGCTAGTCCTTCCCTGGCCAACACTGACAGAACGCGGAATCTCGACCACGCCCCCTTGCTGGGACGCTATGCCTCCCATGCCCGGCCTGGTCGTTCCGCCGCGCACACTACTGACCTCGCTCTCGGGCGACATCGGTACCTGCGTGATCCCGGGGCCAGGTGATGTCCACAGCTGTGGTCCAGGAATGGGCTCAGCCAGGTTGATGTGAGGGGGTCTGAGAATTCATTTTCTCAGCTCCCCCATGTCCCAGGCTGGGCTCCTCGGCGGTGTGGTTGAGGACTGTACCCTACAGTCTTTTGACCCCCCCAGAAGCAGAACGAGGCCTTCTGCACCGACGGTCATCCGTCCGTGCGGTCTCCTTAGTCTGCTTCCCACCGAGGCCGCCTCCCTGCGGCCCCTCCCCTCGAGCCTTCATTGGCCCTGAGTAGGAGAGGGTTGCAGGAGGGCGGCACCACCCGTCTCCGCCCCTTAGCTGGCCAAACGCCAGGATAAGCAGCACTCTCGAGACGGGTGGCTTGCTCGGCGGTGTGGTTGAGGACTTCGCCCAACAGTCTTCGACCCTCCCCTGAAGTGGACTGAGGCCTTCTGCACCGACAGTCATCCGTCCGTGCGGTCTCCTTAGTCTACTTCCCGCCGAGGCTGCCTCCCTGCGGCTCCTCCCCTCGAGCCTTCACCGGCCCCGGGCTGGAGGGGGATGCAGGAGGGCAGCACTGCCCGTCTCCGCCCCTTAGCTGGCCAAAACGCCAGGCTAAGCAGCACTTTTGAGACGGGCAGCTTGGAGTTAGGGCTCAGTTCTTCTCAGGAGTTGGTAGCAGGGCCGCTCCGTCCCCCGGTGGAGGGCCGGGGGAGAATCTCTTGTTTCAAGAACTGATGCCCCTTCTTCCGAGCCCCAAGAGGTTGTGGATGACAGTGCGCTCCGCTCACGAGCCTCACCACTCTCGTCCCCCTCTGTCGCCAGACCCCTTCCAGAGCACGCCCCCGTGGGACGCTGGTCCTCCCCTGGCCTCCTCTGGCAGGGCGCGGCTAATGACCGTGCCCCCACACCGGGCCGCTATGCCACCCACGTCCGGGCCGGTCATTCCACTTCGCTGCTCCTTCAGTGTACGTCTGGTTCCCTTGACCCCGCTGGTACAGCTTTTGGAGCTTTCCCAGACTGTCCCGTTGGGTCGCGAGAATCATCAGGCTCGGCTACGTGATTCAGTTCGCGCGGTCTCCTCCCCGCTTCAGGGGAGTCCGCTTCACTATGGTCGGTGGCAATGCCCCTGTCATGAGAGTGGAGGTCGCCACCCTACTGGCGAAGGGTGCGATCGAGATTGTCCCTCCAGGCGAAATGACTTCATTGTACCGAAGGCAGCAATCGACCTGAAGGACGCCTACTTCCATGTCTCCATTCTTCCTCGACACAGACCGTTTCTTCGGTTTGTTTTCGAGGGGCAGGCATACCAGTACGCGGTTCTCCCTTTCGGGCTAGCCCTGTCTCCTCGCGTCTTCACGAAGGTCGTCGAGGCAGCCCTTGTTCCCCTATGAGAACACGGGGTTCACATCCTGAACTATCTCGACGACTGGCTGATCCTAGCTCACTCTCGAGACCAGGTTTGCGAACACAGGGACCTTGTGCTCCGGCACCTAGCTCGTCTGGGCCTTCGGGTCAACTGGGAGAAGAGCAAACTCTGCCCCGTGCAGAGGATCTCTTTTCTCGGTATGGGGATCGACTCGGTCGCCATGTGCGCGCAGCTTACGAGCGAGCGCGCGCAGTCACTGCTGACTTGCCTTTGTCAATTCGAGGGCAAGAGTGCGGTTCCACTGAAACTTTTTCAGAGGCTCCTGGGGCATATGGCATCCGCAGCTGCAGTAACGTCGCTCGGATTGCTTCATATGAGACCGCTTCAGCTTTGGCTTCGCGATCGAGTCCCGAGGTGGGCATGGCAACACGGCACGCTCCGAGTCCCAGTGACTCCGACCTGCCGTCAGACCTTCTCCCCGTGGTCGAACCTCAATTTTCTACGGGCCGGAGTTCCCTTAGAACGAGTTTCCAGGCATGTTGTTGTATCGACAGATGCCTCCACCACGGATTGGGGCGCCATGTGCAATGGACATGCTGCCGCGGGCTCCTGGACAGGACCCCAGCGCTTCTGGCATGTCAATTGCCTCGAGTTGCTGGCTGTACGCCTTGCCCTGCACCGCTTCCGTGCGTTGCTCAAGGGTCAACACGTACTAGTCCGATCAGACAATACCGTCACAGTAGCGTACATCAACCGTCAAGGTGGTCTACGCTCCCGCCGTATGTCGCAACTCGCCCGCCACCTCCTCATATGGAGTCAGAAGCATCTGAGGTCGCTTCGAGCCATTTATATCCCGGGAGACCTGAACCAGGCGGCCGACGAGCTGTCTCGGCTTCGGCCTCTCGCTGGAGAATGGAGACTCCATCCCCAGTCGGTTCAGCTGATTTGGGATCAGTTCGGGGACGCACAGGTAGATCTGTTTGCCTCCCACGACTCGTCCCATTGCGACCTGTTTTATTCCCTGACCGAGGGCACGCTCGGCACGGATGCACTGGCGCACAGCTGGCCGCGGGGCCTCCGCAAGTATGCGTTTCCCCCAGTGAGCCTTCTTGCGCAGACTTTGCGCAAGATCAGGGAGGACGAGGAGCAGGTGATTTTGGTTGCCCCGTATTGGCCCAACCGCACCTGGTTCCCAGAACTAGTATTCCTCGCGACAGCACCTCCCTGGCCAATTCCTCTGAGGAAGGACCTGCTTTCTCAGGGACGGGGCACCTTATGGCACCCTCGTCCCGATCTTTGGAACCTCCAAGTGTGGCTCCTGGACGGGACGAGGTAGGTTTGAGTACCCTACCACCAGCGGTGGTGGCTACCATCACTTCCGCTAGAGCATCGTCCACGAGACATGCCTATGCGTTGAAGTGGAACCTCTTCGTCGACTGGTGTTCTTCTAAACATCTAGAACCCACGAAATGCCCCATCAGTGTCGTGCTTTCCTTCCTGCAAGAAGGGTTGGAGCGAAGGCTGTCTCCCTCCACCCTGAAAGTGTATGTTGCCGCCATTGCCGCACATCACGACGCAGTTGATGGTAAGTCCTTGGGAAAGCACGACCTGATTGTCAGGTTCCTGAGGGGAGCGAGGAGACTGAATCCTCCTCGTCCTCCCCTCGTACCTTCTTGGGACCTCTCAGTGGTTCTAACTGCCCTGCAGAGTGCTCCCTTTGAGCCTCTGCAACCAGTGGAGCTTAAGTTTCTGTCAATGAAGACAGCGCTCCTGGTTGCATTGGCCTCCATCAAGAGGGTAGGGGACCTGCAGGCATTTTCGGTTGACGACGCGTGCCTGGAATTCGGACCGGCTAACTCTCACGTGATCCTGAGACCCCGGCCTGGATATGTGCCCAAGGTTCCCACCACACCCTTTCGAGACCAGGTGGTGAACCTGCAAGCGCTGCCCTTGGAGGAGGCAGACCCAGCCTTGGCACTGCTCTGTCCAGCATGCGCCCTCCGTGCTTACGTTGACAGAACGCAGTGTTTCAGGACCTCAGACCAGCTCTTTGTCTGTCATGGTGGGAAGCTGAAGGGAAAGGCTCTCTCCAAGCAAAGGTTGTCTCACTGGATAGTGGACGCCATTGCTTTGGCATACCAGCAGCAAGGTCGACCATGCCCCCTTGGTGTGACGGCCCACTCCACTCGGAGTGTGGCATCCTCTTGGGCTTTAGCGCATGGCGCCTCGCTAACAGACATCTGCAGAGCTGCAGGCTGGGCGACACCTAACACGTTCGCGAGATTTTACAATCTCCGAGTAGAGCCAGTTTCTTCTCATGTACTCGCTTCAACTAGCCGGTAAGAGATTCTGCTCAGGTGTCTTCGCTTGCTCGCCATTCCTCTCCACGGACGGGATACGTGCGATATTCTCCTCAGGTGAGCCTAATAAGTCCTGAGTCTCCTCCAGCACTGACGACGTCAATGCCAGAGTTATGCCGGCAGCTTTCGCGCTTGGCTAGGTGCCTCCATGTGCATGGTTCCCCCTCTGGGCGACCCCCACATGTGTATTTCCACTGTAAGCCTCTCTGAGCATGTGTCTTTCCCTCGGCAAGCCACCTTGCCACCCCTGGGGTTGAAATATTCCACCTGCGGCTGGACACCCCAGTGATTCTCCATATGCAGCCCTTCGGGTCATATGTGTATTCTAAGTCCCCCCCTTCGGGTTGGGCATGATTGCATATTTCCTCTGAGATATGCTTCCCAGTGTACCTTGGTATTCCTGTGTTAAGTAGGAGTCCTTCGTCCGTGCCAGTTTCACGACAGGGAGCTCAGACTTACGCAGGGCACTGGAAGACAGTCGAGAGGTGGCGTGATTACACTGGGAACCCCATTCGTTGTCATCCGACGTAACTCGGAGTGACAACGAAAGGGAACGTCTCAGTTACGTATGTAACCCTCGTTCCCTGAGTAGGGAACGGAGACGTTACGTCTCCCTGCCACTTCCGCTGTACCGCTGGAACGCCTGAGTTCAGTCTCGGCTCCTCAGCGAAGACATATCTGCATGTTGCTCGCGCACTTCCTTATATACCCCCTGCGTGGGGCGGAGATACGCTATGCAAATTCCGCAGACCCATGGCATTTCATTGCCATTGGCTCGTTATATATACTCGAAGATGAAAGGCTTTCTAAGCGAAACCCCATTCGTCGTCATCCGACGTAACGTCTCCGTTCCCTACTCAGGGAACGAGGGTTACATATGTAACCGAGACGTTCTTTGTATGCAGATTTATCTTCTTCACATTGTACAGAATCCATACATATGAGATGAGTGATGAAAAACGAGAGAGTGAAACTAGAAAACAAACAGCAAAATACTGTAATTAGCTAAGCCACTTAGCTTTTGTGAACATTACTTTTACAGCACAAAATCAAATGCTTAAAAGTTAACTTAGTCAGAACAAAGATTATATACATACAAGCGATGCTTCTGCTGGGGATTTAACGGGCAGGATTAATTTTCTCTGACGTAATGACTGTCTGCATTTTTTAACCAGTCTGCCGTTTCTAATCCTGGACAGTATATAAACTGGACACAGCGACCCCATTGGATTCAACGGAGACAAGTGAAGTCAATTAGAAGCTCTTACTTCCTGATGGCTGAGCGTACTGCGCAGACTCAAACTGAGCTTGACGACGTAGATGTGACGTGAGCAACCCGTCTGTCTTCTAGTAGCTGTGCCAAGAGACATCTGAATCATTCCCTTCCGAAACTTGCAGAGACGGAGAGCGTGAGTAGGAGGTGTCCATGAGCTAGGAGCAGGGGAAACTTTTGCTATGTATTCTGATTAATTATTTTGTCATTTTGCCTCCACGTCCCCCCGATCGCCCACGAGCTTCTCCTCCTGTCCATACGGTAATCTCTCTACTGTGCGACAGAGAGTCGCGTGGTTATGACGCAATCGTTAGCCTATTTTTACAAAAACGGCTTCTACGGGCCATAACGTAAGATACAAGGTAATGGAGCCTTTTATACATTTTCGTGTTTCTTTAGAAATAAATAATGGACAAATGGAGTCTTTAAACGCCTCAGATGTAAAGTTATTCGCTGTCAAAGTGACGCCAAAATGAATGGGAGTCAATGGGATGCTAACAGCAGGTGATGGTCCGCTAATCAATGGCGGCGCCCAGGGAAACTTCAAAATAATATGAAACCCTGCCCCCCTGTTTCTAATGCGTTTCTAATGTGGTTTCCTACTTCCTGTTTTAGCTCAGTAAACAAACGTCAAAATAAGAGTCTGCATGAAACGCCTCGGTTACGACTGTAACCTCGGTTCCCTGAAGAGGGAACGAGCGTTGCGTCGAGAATGACGCTATGGGGAACGCTTTGCGTGATGACGTCTTGAAGCACATGTAAAATCAGTCCAATGGTGTAGCGGGACGTCAGAGGCGGGTGACGTCACGTACCAGGAAGCTATAAAAGCCGGCCCGAAACAGAAAACGAAAGCTTCGTAAAAGTCTGAAGTCGAGCTGACAGGCATGAAGGAGATATGGCAAGGCGACGCAACGCTCGTTCCCTCTTCAGGGAACCGAGGTTACAGTCGTAACCGAGGCGTTCCCTTTCAAGGGAACTCCCGTTGCGTCGAGAATGACGCTATGGGGAACGTCTATACCAACGCCTCCATAGCTACGAATGTCTGTCCTGTGTGTAATCTAATAGAGCAGCACTAGGATGACAAAACATGAGACCCTGGAGCAGAGTCTAGATCCAAAGAGTAAAACCTGACGAAAGTGTGCGGTGAGGACCAGCCTGCCGCATCACAGACATCCTGTAGTGAAACTCCTGAAATAAGGGCCTTAGAGGCCGCCATACTCCTTGTAGAGTGCGACCGGACAGCCAAAGGAGAAGGCTGCCCAGCCGCCTCATAAGCAAGTGAGATAGCCTCGACCACCCACTTGCTCATTCTTTGCTTAGACACCGGCCCTCCCTTGTTAGGGGAGCCAAAGCAAACAAACAACTGATCACTTCTGCGCCACAGGGCAGCTCTGTGGACGTAGGCGTCTAACGCCCGAACTGGGCAAAGCAAATTATTAGCCTCCTGGTCCGCATTCTGGAAGGGAGGAGGACAGAAGGCCTGCAGAATAATAGGTCTGGCCACATTAGTGGGGACCTTGGGGACATAACCCGGTCTGGGATGGAGAAAAGCTTTCACCATACCCGGAGCAAACTCTAAGCAGGACGGAGCAACCGACAATGCTTGAATATCCCCAATTCTCTTAAGAGAAGAAATGGCAAGAAGGAAAATAGCTTTCAAAGTCAGAAACTTTTCCGAAACCTCCTCAATGGGCTCAAAGGGGGCCAGGGACAGGCCTTGTAGAGCAATGGACAAGTCCCATGGCGGCACCCTAGAGCGGACTGCAGGCCTCAGCCTCCAAGTGCCACGAAGGAAACGAGATACCAGAGGGTCCTTCCCCACAGACATTCCACCCAAAGGAATGTGGTAAGCACCTATGGCCGCCACATAGACCTTTAAAGTGGACGGGGTCAGACCTGCAGTGAACCGGTCCTGCAGGAACTCCAGCACTGTACCAATTGGGCAGTGGACTGGGTCCAACCGACGGTCACTACACCAAGAAGTGAATACTCTCCACTTCAGGGCATAAAGTTTCCTCGTGGAGGGAGCTCTGGACTGTAGAATGGTCTCAACAACCTCAGTTGAGAGACCTGACTCTATGAGCTGGGCCCCCTCAGAGGCCAAGCCCACAGGTTCCACAGTTCTGGGCGGGGGTGAAATATTGAGCCCCCTGCCTGGGACAGAAGGTCTCTCCTGACGGGTAACTCCAGAGGATGCCCGTCGAGGAGGGAGACCAGATCGGGAAACCATACTCTGCCCGGCCAACGCGGGGCTATTAGAAGCAGGCAAACCCGGTCCCTGCGAACTCTCTCCAGAACTCCCGGGAGCAGAGCAACTGGGGGAAAGGCGTACAGACGTAGCCTCGGCCACGTCTGAACCATAGCATCCAGTCCCAGAGGAGCTGGATGCGTGAGGGAGAACCAAAGTGGACAGTGAGACGTCTCTCGAGACGCAAACAAATCCACTTGTGCTTGGCCGTACTCCCTCCATATCAGCTCCACCACCTCGGGGTGGAGCCTCCATTCCCCGGGCCTCGGCCCCTGCCTCGACAGAGTGTCTGCTCCTATATTCTGAACCCCGGGGATGTAGGCTGCTCTGAGTGACAGCAACTTCCCCTGGGACCACAAGAGGATATGGCGTGCCAAGTTGGATAACGGGCGCGAGCGCAAACCCCCTTGGTGGTTGATATAGGCGACTACCGACGTGTTGTCCGTGTGTACTAACACATGGTGTCCCCTGAGATCTGTGATAAAGCTCCTCAGAGCCCGGAAGACAGCTAACATCTCTAGGCGATTGATATGCCAGGAACGATGATGGTCTTCCCACAGACCTTGAGATGAGCGACCCTCCAGGATCGCTCCCCAACCCGTGAGGGAAGCATCCGTCGTTAGCAGTTTGCGACGACAAGGAGCTCCCAACACTGGGCCCTGGGACAGGAACCAAGGTTTCTTCCACATAACCAGGGCACGTAAGCATCGCCGCGTGACCCTGATTGTGCGAAATGGGTTGCCCCTCGGGGAAAACCCCCTGGTCCTGAGCCACCACTGCAGGGGCCTCATGTGCAGTAGTCCAAAAGGTATCACGTTGGAAGCTGCTGCCATGAGACCCAACAGTCTCTGGAACTGTTTGACAGTGAGTAGCTGGCCTAGCTTTACACCTTTCACAGCTGCAAGGATGGACTCTATACGTGGCGGTGACAGGCGCGCCTGCATCGACACTGAGTCCCAAACCACGCCTAAAAAAGTGGTCCTCTGGAGTGGAGAAAGCACACTCTTCTTGGCGTTCAGCCGTAACCCCAACTCTTTCATGTGGGCGAGAACAACATCTCGATGTTGAACCGCCAACTGATGCGACTGAGCTAAAATCAACCAATCGTCGATGTAGTTCATGATGCGAATACCCTGGAGGCGCAGCGGCGCCAGAGCTGCATCCATGCATTTGGTGAAAGTGCGGGGTGATAAAGCTAGGCCGAATGGAAGAACCCGATATTGGTATGCTTTGCCCCCGAAAGCAAACCTCAGGAACTTCCAATGACACGGACGGATGGAAATATGGAAATATGCGTCCTTGAGGTCTATCGTGACAAACCAGTCCTCGGACCTGATCTGTGGCACGATCTGTCTCAATGTTAACATTTTGAACTTGAGCTGCATGACTGACTCGTTCAGAACTCGAAGATCTAAAATGGGACGCAATCCCCCGTCCTTCTTTGGAACTATGAAGTACCGGCTGTAAAACCCGGCTTCCCTGTCGGAGGGAGGTACATATTCTATGGCCCCTTTCTCTAACAGAGTGTTTACTTCCTGTTCCATAACCAGAACCTGCTCGGGGCCCACCACTGTGGGCAGGACCCCCATAAACCGAGGTGGGCGTTTCTTGAATTGTATCTGATACCCTTTTTCTACGGTCTGCAGGACCCAACGAGAAACATTTGACAGTAGCTTCCACGCTGTCAAAGATTCTACTAGAGGTACCAGCCTCTCGAGACTGGTTTCTGGATTTTGTTGTTGTCGAGTAGTCAATTCGTCGCCCTGTAACGGCGCACCGGCAGGGAACGACCGAACAGACTGCTCTAACACCCTCCTCGGAGGGGGCGGGCATCCCGAGGCCACTACGTTTCCGGGTGGTCCTTGAGATATGTGCTCGCCGGAGACCGCTGCGCCCTGTAACACCTGAGGCGGCAGGGTTGGCAGAACGGTCCCCTGAGGGTACCGAAGAGAGACGGGCACCGTAAAAAGAGGTGTTAACCGCTCTGCTTCGGGGGGGACTACCCTCATTAGTCCTGAGCCCTCGGACGTCAGGATTTCTTCCCAGCAGCCTTCTTGGCAGTAATAACGGTCCGCAGATCCGCTCTACCCCTCGAAGACTGCTGGGTTTGAGCGCGCCCTCCGTGTCCCCGAGATTTTTGTGGGGGAGCACGGGAGGACACACTCTGCTTTTGAGTGGCACGATGATCAGCGCTCTTTTTAGAGGAGTGAGGCTGCTCCCGCTCAGCAGCCTCAATGAAAGAACGGCGGGGGAGAAGTTTCTGGAGTGCAGCAGCCTGTTTTGAAGCTTCTTGCGATTTAGCTACCGCACTGTTCACTGCATCTCCAAATAGCCCAACAGTAGAAACCGGCGCATCTAAAAGAACATGTTTTTCTCTATCTTTGATGTCACTCAGATTGAGCCACAGATGCCTCTCAGTGGCCACCAGGGCTGCCATAGACCGCCCGACTGATTTAGCGGTCTCCTTGGTGGCCCTGAGAGACAAATCTGTGGCTCTACGCAGTTCGGCTACTGTGTCAGGACCAATACCCCCGCCCTCCTCTAAATCACCCAGTAATTCTGCCTGATAAGCCTGCATAAGGGACATCGTATGCAGACACGCTGCAGCTTGACCAGCGGCTGCATACGATTTATGAATCAGGGAAGATGTAAACTTTACTGGTTTAGTGGGGAGTGTAGGAGTCTTCAAGGAAGATGCCGTTGCTGGAGAGAGATAGTTCGCCAACGTCTCCTCCACCTTCGGCATCTCCCCATAACCATGCTCTTTATATTTATAGATGGAAGAGTAATGGGATGTTTGTGGTGTGTATACTCTGTATGACATTGGTTTTCCCCACGATCTCGACACCTCGGTGTGGAGATCGGGGAAAAACGGAAGACTCCTGCGCTGAGGCTGTGCACGAGATGGCAGGAAGCGTTCGTCGAGTTTGCTTTTCGAACGAACGTCCTGCCTATCCTCTGGCCACTCAATAGAAAGTCTGTCAACTGCTCTAGTAACTACATCAAGCAGCTCTTCAAATGCATGAGACTGAGGTGGCGAATCCTCAGACTCAGCTTCAATACTGACAACATCCAACTCCTCAGAGCTGGATAGTTGTAGTACTGGTGCCTCTATCGGGGGGGAAGAAACCGCAGCGCGTGCTTCCACACCCTGATGAGAGGCACTGGATCTGTCAGTAAGAGGCTGAGATAAGGCAGAGCCCGTCTCAACATCCACTGACAGATCCATTTGCGAACCCCAGGTCTGAGATCGCCGCCGAGCCTCAGCCGCGGCGGGACCCGAGCCCTGGGGAACGTGGTCGGGATTGAACCGAGCCAACCGGGATCGGAGCGTCCGCAATGGAAGCGCACAGCAATGCACACAGTCACCACCCTCGAGTGCTGACTGGGCATGCTCCTCTCCCAAACAAACAACACAAAGAGTGTGTGTGTCACCTCCCGTTAAATAACGCGGGCAGGGATGGACACACACTCGATACTGCTGCTTGCTCGCCATATCTGAATAAATATATATATATATAGACAGACAACACCAAATAACAAGGACAGATTTCAACACAGAGCGCGACTGAAGACTCAGAAAGCTTTCGTTTTCTGTTTCGGGCCGGCTTTTATAGCTTCCTGGTACGTGACGTCACCCGCCTCTGACGTCCCGCTACACCATTGGACTGATTTTACATGTGCTTCAAGACGTCATCACGCAAAGCGTTCCCCATAGCGTCATTCTCGACGCAACGGGAGTTCCCTTGAAAGGGAACTGAAAGTATACCAAATTTAAAGCATAAAAAATAAACTTAAATGCCTGAAGGGCAGAACAACAGTATTTTCTGGTTATTTATATGACAATGTGTATAAAAAAAAAAAATGTAATGCTACTTTTTTATTCTACTTTTTGATATTGATATGATTATACCAGAATAATTATTAGGTCTAGCAAAGAAGGATTTTATCTTACAAAGTTCTGAAATCCGGTGGTAAAATGAAAGAAAGAAAGGATGCAGTGTCCGTCGGCTACCATAGAAAGACCAATTTTGACCCAGGAAAAACCCTGAGCTGTGAATCAAATAAATTTATTATAAATAATGTTATGTCAATTTTTTACTCTTACACTGAATGTTTGCTGCTTCAATCCAAATGAGTATTGAAAAGTATTTTCTGCGACTGAAAAACAGCGCTTTCTTAGCATTAGGATCCTTTGGTAATGGTATTGATCCTGTGTCAATTTTTTCTCGTTCTCATGTCACTATTCACTAACGCTCCAGTGGGCGGGGCCAAAGACGCGGTGACGTAGACGTAGGTGTTGATCTTCTTCTGCAAAGGCGGTCTTTCACTGCCCAGTGATCTTCTGGCCTTGATTTCAATAAAAGCAGTTTTTGGAGTAACAAGGAAGTTTTGAATTTTGAAACTTATTATTATAGTATATTATACTATATAGGTATTTTATAGTATAACAAACTCCTTAAGTCAAAAGATCAAGATCATTTTGAATTCTCAGTTCATGAGCCCTTTAAAGTTTGTAAAACAAATATTGCTCCATCCTTTATTTTTACTCAAAGTAGTGAGAACAACAGACAATCTGCATTAATAGACACAGTTTTAGGTAATAGAGGCCCACAGCTGATTAGCAGAAGTATTTCAGTAAGACTGTAATAACCTGAGTTAGCCAGTTAGCCGGAAACTTACACAATATTAAACACAAAACTATGTATTCTGAACACCCAGTAGAAACTATATACATCAATAATTATTCATACTTGCAGGTTGTGATTCTGAGGAGTTGGTCCAAATAAAGTGGGTACTGTGCCATCTTTAATGGATAAGTGTTTTGTCAATCTCATTCAGACCTCACAGAGATTTGAGAAGAAGTCGTGAGAAGGTTACACTGCTGTTGTATCGCTGTGGTCATTTTAACCACTGATTCAATTTTAATCCTCATCCTTTGGAAGTGTTTACAAAGAGAGTTTGCTGTTGCTGAGCAGAAAACAGGGTCTTCTCGACATGAACACAACATGAACACAACATGAACACGAACAGCTTTTGAGGGCGGGGCAAAGAAGACGTTGTTCGCCGGCAGCCAATAAAGACCATAGGCGTTAATTATGCAAATGTGTTACACTGTTACATATGCAGGTCACAGCAGTGAGACTGGAGTTATTGACGACTCGTTAGGAGGTTCTGACTCGATTCTTTCTTTTGGGAGACAATAAATTTATTTATCATGCACTTTCGACTTTACAACTTTGCAAAAGGTTTACTTTCACAAACAGCCATATAAAATACTGCATGAAAGGGAATGTTCGGAAAAGCATAACAGGGGCATATTAAGAAGTGTTGATTTGATTGAACATGACTGCAGTAATCAGGACTGGTTATGTTTAGTCCAGCTGAACCACATTATAAATACATTTCATAGATTTGAGGAATTAGTAACTACTTGGGCAAATACATTTTCACGCAGGCCTTGTTGATATTGAAAATCTTTTTGCTTCAATAAATAACATTGTCTTTTACAATCTGTACATTGTGTTTACTCAGGTTGCCTTTGTTTTAAGGTAGGTTTTAATTTCTGAATCAATTTAGTTTGAGATGTGCACAAAAATAGAAGAAATCACGATGAGGGCAAATACTTTTTCACAGCATTATATGATCATATCACTGTATTGTCTTCTCTTCTTCTCTGTATTTTTGTTCAATTCTAGGAGGAGCTCAATACAGCACTGAAGTCCTTACAAGAGAAACTTAAACACAATGAAAAAATGAAAGGAGAGTTTGAGAAAACAGTTCAATACATCAAGGTGAGGAAACAGAATCAGGAGTCATGTATACTTTCACTGTATACAGTTATGAAATGACATTTAATATAATGGATTCCAGTTGATTATTTCTGTAAATGACGAGCATCAATCTGCTTCTGGATCCGTTCTATGTCGGGTATCTGAGTTTATCTCTGATATGAATGATGTGAAGTGTTGATGTGTGTTGATTGAGATGATGAAGTGAATGTGATGTGATTTCAGTCTCAAGCTGAGCACACAGAGCGTCAGATTAAACAGCAGTTTGAGAAGCTTCATCAGTTTCTCAGAGATGAAGAAGAAGCTACAGTCACTGCACTGAGGGAGGAAGAGGAGCAGAAGAAGCAGATGATGAAGGAGAAGCTGGAGGAGATGAACACACACATCTCAGCTCTTTCATACACAATCAAAGACATGGAGGAGATGATGAAAGCCAATGATGTCTGCTTTTTGAAGGTCAATTGATCTTGAAGATTTCAGATCATTGGTTGATTGATTGATGATTGATTGAGTTCTTGATGATAAATGGTGTGTTTGTTCTGCAGGAGTTTCCAGTCTCAATGGAAAGGTGAGTGATCTGCTCCTGTCTCTGGTCTATCTGGTTCTGATCCAAAGCCACTGCAGTTCTGACTCCTGAATGTTCTTCCAGAGTCCAGAGCTCACAGCCGGATCCACAGATGTCTTCTGGAGCTTTGATTCATGTGCCACGATACTTGGGCAACCTGCCGTTCAGAGTCTGGAAGAAGATGCAGGACATCGTCCAAAACAGTGAGTCTGACTGCAGGAGATCTGAGCTGGAGAGTTAAAGGTTCTTCATGACACAAACTGATAGATGGATGAATAGATGGATCTATAGATAGATAGATAGATAGATAGATGGGTAGATAGATGGATCAATAGACAGTAGGGGTGTAACGATAATCAAACCGAACCGGAAAACCGCGATACACCACCCACGATACGTATCGCGATACTCTTATGGCGTACCGAGGACGCCCCGCCCCCTGCTGCCCCGGCCCAGCCCTGGCTCAATGGACCTCATGTCTTATGAATGAGACGAATACAGCGTTATAGCCTAACCACCATTAACACCCTATAATAGCAAGCTCCGTATTTTGTTACTTTCGATAATAAGCAAGGTCTAATCTTTCAAATTCTGTCTATTTGATCACGAAATTCAAACAATAAATGCCGTTTTGGCGCTATTTGATGTGGCGTGACAGATCACTGTACTAGCTCCTCATTTAAAGCGGCAGCGCGGCGCGCGAGTAAACGCGATTCTCTTCCTCAGGTACAGAATAAACATGAATGGACACCTGAAGGTATGTTAAAAGATACAGTATACTTACTGAAAGGCATCATAACTTGTGTAATCAATCGATCAGTGTTTCAGCAGCGGAAAGACGCCAATAAAACGTCTTAGTTTGTCACATAGCCTTATATTTACCTCAGGCAAGTCATTCAGTGCCACAGCTTGTTGGTTCCTAAATAAACTGTTGCACTAAATAAATGCACTATATTAGCCTATATAATATATTTTACTTAACATGTTAATGATTGATATCTTGATTATTTAATGTAGCCTATGCTTTAAATATCGGTCATGAAAATGACAGCAACTGTGTAAATATTTATATTTCAATAACAAATTAGAGTAGACAACAGAAGTTAATGCGAAAACTGCCTTATGTGCAGTTTACATGTTTTCATACAATGTGTTGAGTGTTGATTATTATATCTAAAAATAAATAGTATCTGAAATTAGGCTAAAAGTCTAGGCTCTGTTGTTAACCTTTAAGGTTATAGTAATGTGTGGGCTCTCTATAGTTTACAGCATTAGCAGATCTTTTTTTTTTATCCTTGCGAAAAGTTTAATTGTAATTGAATTAATTTAAAGACAAAGACAGAATTTGTTCATTAAACCACTGTAAAAAAAAGAAGAAGCAATTTTAGCTTTGTAAAGCTTCTGGCACATGTGGAAAGATGTTCTGGCCCACATGCAGCGTGGAATGACGGCCCTTGGGTGGCTCACTCCTGTTTGCCAGATCTGGGCCACAAGCAGGCCATAGCAATGCCACATGTCAGCTAAGAGCAAAGAAATAAAGCAGAACTGGACCTTATCTGAGCCACAAAGCCTGTGTATATTAGATATGGAGTCATCTCAGCCTTAATATGCCTGTTAAAAAGCAGAATCACTGAAGGAAAGAAGAGAACAGGAAAAGAAACGAGCAAAAACACAATAACTACAACTGACTTCCAGCCACAGCCTTCGATGATATCAACTGAAGAGAAAAGAAGATATTAAATCTCTCAAGATCTCAGTAGAGGAGGATTAAACAACTCCACAACAGCATTGCCAGCTTCACTTATTACTAACCAGACTGACTTTATTTCTGTCAGACGGCTACAAAAGTTTGAATTGGGAATTAACAAGGGTTTAACTCTAATGTGTTTCATTTGAAGTTGAACAGTGATTAGTGTTTCCATTAGTTGGGCTCTTAACTCTTATTATAGCTTTTGTCTTTTTTGGCCACTGTGATAGTGTGTGTGAGTCATACACATTTGACATTCCAAACACGCTTTTTTCCCCCTCAGAAAGACGGGGATGCGCATTCTGAACTACCTCGACGACTGGCTCATTTTGGCCCAGTTGGAGGAAGAATTAATATCTCACAGATTTGTGCTCCTCAGCCATCTGGAATGCCTAGGACTCAGATTGAATATAGCCAAGAGCTCACTGTCCTCCAGCCAGAGAATCTCTTTACTGGGGGCAGTTCTAGACTCAGCCCAGATGAAGACATGGCTAACCCATGAGCGTACTCACACAGTTCAGAGGTTCACCTCTTCGTTCAGAGTGGGGGGTTCCCCCCTCTCAGAACTTTTCAGAAGATGCTAGGCCTTATGGTCTCTGCATCACCAGTACTTCCATTAGGCTGGCTGCACATGCACCCTCTACATTACTGGCTGAAACCCCAAGTCCCAGCTCACGCATGACGTTCAGGTTACCTTCGCGCCAAGGTGGACCACGGCTGCATCAGAGCCCTGGCCCTTTGGAAGGACCCCAATCGTTATTAGATTGGTGTAAGCCTGGGGTCTTGAGGAGGAAGGTGGTCTTCACAGATGCTTCCAACACGGGTTGGGGAGCTGTGTGCGAGGGCAGACTGACTTTCGGCTCCTTGTTGTACACGGAAAAGTGGCTGCATATCAACTGCCTCGAAATGATTGCAGTTTGGGCAGGGAGACAACTCTCACTGCCCAATATTCTTTTCAAAGAGCACAAATGCGCTGGCCCACGAATAGCCCAGCCTCCACCTTTATGCCTTTCCCCCACTCACGTTGCTCCCTCAGGTCATTAGGTGATTACCCGAGCTGATCCAGCTGCTCATAGCAGCTCTGAGGCCAATTCCCCTGAGGAAAGACCCCCTTTCTCAGGCGAACAGGATAATTTGGCACTCCCAACCCAAGATGTTGGCCCTCCATGTATGACCCCTCGACGGGAACTTAAGGACCTGAGTACTATATCAGAGGCTAGAGCTCCGTCACAAGATGTCTCTACGCTCTTAAGTGGTCTGTCTTCTCCAACTGGTGTTCAGTCCGGGACCAGGACTCTTTCTCATGCGATGTGCCCCTGGTACTCTCTTTCCTACAAGAGATGATGGACACTGGTCGCACCCCCTCAACGCTCAAAGTCTACTTGGCGGCCATAGCAGCACACTATGCTCCATGGGACCTATCCACAGTCCTCAGGGCTCTCAAAGGTCCACCATTCAAGCCACTACAGTTGGCCAAACTCCAACCACTTACGCTTAAGAATGCATTACTGCTAACATTAGCTTCGGTCAAGCGAGAGGGTGACCTGCAAGCACTCTCTGTCAGCACTTCCTGCCTTGAGTTTGGGCCTAACGACTCCAAGGTATTTTTCAAGCCGAGGCACGGCTATGTGCTCAAAGTGCTCTCTACTCTGTTCAGAGCACAAGTGATTACACTGTCCGCTCTTCCCAATTTGGAAGACGACCATGAACCTCACTTTCTCTGCCCTGTACGGGCCTTAAAAGTATATATTCAGTGCGCTGGCAACTTTAGGCAGTCAGAGCAGCTCTTTGTATGCTTCGGCGACCGCACCAAAGGGCGTCCGGTCATGAAGCAAAGACTATACTGTTGGATAGTGGACGCTATCGCGTTGGCTTATGCTTCAGTGTGTCTTCAATGCCCCATCGGAGTCAGAGCTCACTCCACCAGAGGCGTGGCCTCATCCTGGGCATGGTCCAGTGGAGTGTCTATTGGCGACATCTGTTCAGCTGCTGGCTGGTCCTCGCCATCCACCTTCGCCAGGTTTTACAATTTGGAGGTCCCTGCGCTGCAGGCACAAATCCTCTCTGTTTAGCTGGAGTTGACCTCAGAGCTAGCTCAAACCGCTACCACCCTTCCAAAGGCTCTGACCTCGGCCCGAGCCCCCCCTTGTAGGCATATATTGCTCTCCCTTAGCCCTTCCATCTAGGGACCCTCAACGGCGTGTTCCAGGCTAGGGCCACAGAACATATCGTTCTACTCACATAGCACAGCGCTGTTGGATTGGTTCCCCATAGCGTCTAGCAGATGCAATACGAGTAAATGTTCAAAAGGGAACATTTCGGTTACTTGCATAACCTTGGTTCCTTGAGAGAACGGGAACGAATATTGTGTAGACGGCTGTGCTATGTCGCTGCACGACTGCCGTTCGTCGCTTCAGTCGAATTAACCTGATTCCTATGGCGAAATGAGCTGCTTTTATAGCAGATGCCCTGCTCCTTTTGGCGGGCTCTGCACTCACTCGACGGGATGTGCCACGGTCGGTTCGCGCAGACACACTGCCTCGCCATAGGTTCGTACAGTTTCCACTGAGCAGCCGATGAGCACGCTCAGATCGCCACTCTGTTATAGCTGTGCAGTAGGCACTGCCCTGTTAAATTTAAGGCTTCAGAATTCAGAGAAAAAGGAGTTTTCCCCATAGAGTCTAGCAGACGCAATACTCGTTCCCGTTATTTCAGGGAAACGAGGTTACGTAAGTAACCAAGACGTTTCTTTGTGTGCTGCTGAAGATCAGACACACACATTTATAGTTTTTCATCTGCAGCATAAATCTCAACAGATCTCATTGATTTATTGTTATTTAACTTTCCCAAAGTATGAGTTTCTATTGATGGACACAAATGTCTGAATCCCATATTTAATGTTTGTAGTTGATGCCGTTAAACACTGATGATAAATTTGAGCGTGAAACGAATAACAGCACTGACAGTGATCAGAGAATATTAATTCATAATAATCTGTGTTGGGTTCACTGTTGATCATTATATGAAGATCAGAATAAAAGCATCTGTTGATTGTGTCTCATCAGCTCCTGTGATTCTGGATCCAGACACTGCAAATCCATATCTCGTCCTGTCTGATGATCTGACCAGTGTGAGATACAGCGGGAACAATCAAACTCTTCCTGATAATCCAGAGAGATTTGACCGGTGTCTCTGTGTTCTGGGTTCAGAGGGTTTTAACTCAGGAACACACTGCTGGGATGTGGAGGTTAAAGAGAGTCAACGCTGGACTCTTGGAGTAACAACAGCATCAAACCAGAGGAAAGGACGTGTTTTCTTTAAAACTGATGTCTGGTGTATGACGTACGGATGGTCTTTAAGTTCTGGTTTTGCTGTTAAACAGAAGCTTGATCGTGTGAGAGTGAATCTGGACTATGACGGAGGAATGGTGTCGTTCTCTGATCCTGTAACTAACACACATCTACACACATTCACAACCACCTTCACTCACACACTCTTTCCATTCTTCTGGTGTTATGGCCCTCTGAGGATCTTACCGGTCAATAGTCAGTAAACGTCACTCCTGTACATCTGGATCTTCCTGCTTTCATCATGTTTCCAATATTTAATCCATATCTCATGAGTAAGAGTGCTGTTGATCTGAGTATCAGTACGCTGGCTGTGATTGGGCCGTGATGATCACATGACTGATATCCAGCTCTACAGCAACACTCACAGTGTACACAGTGAAGTTTGTCACTTTGCTAATTTTCACATAATTATATAAAAAAATCTAGAAACTGAGCCTAATTCTACACATGTACAGTTTCAATGAATTTGTAAATTAATAATTGTTTAATTCAGTTTAAATTATCGTTTGCTTATTTAAGTACACGCATGTGAACGATAAACACTTAGGATAGAAACACTTGATTAGCGCAGTTTACAGATCTGATTCTAAAAAACTAAAAGTCAACGTTTCTGTGACTCACTGAAATCTCTGACAAGGACTGAGTTTCAGAACAGAATTTGATAATCCCTAGTTTAAAAAGTTATTAAAGATTTGAGCTACTGCATCATTCAGACACACACAAACATCAAGAATCAGCGAATGAGTCTGAACAATGGTGACGATCAACATAACGCTTCATGCTGCAGTGCATGCTGGGTACCAGCTAGGACACAACCAGAGATTAGCTGTGTCCCAATTCAGGGGCTGCATCCTCCAAAGGCCGCATTTTAAGGCTGATTGCGTCACAGTGGCGTGGCAAAGACTGTCCAAATTCAAAGAATCCTTCGAATGCGGCCCACCGTCAGTGTTGCCAAGTCCGAGGTTTTCCCCTGAAGTTGTTGCCACGGGTAAACATTTTTTCCGCGGGTTGATTTCCACTCCTGTAAGTACGATTTCGGCGCGCCAACACCCCAAAACATCCCTCAGACACATATATCCAGTGGAGATTTCGGCCACCCGATGTAGAAGAGCCGGGCTACTTTTGTTGCACAGACCTGGCAACCCTGCCTACCGTCCTTCTTTCCCCATTTTTTTTTTAAATATCTAATATCAAAATATAATATCTATGTGTAAAAAGTACAATATTTGCCTTTGAGATGAAGTGGAGTTGAATAACAATCTAAAGTACTTAAAATTTTTACTTTAATCCAGAGTAAATGTATGTCGTTACATTCCACCACTGATTATTTGGAAAATGAAACTAACAAAATGTATTGTCACTTTAACAAATTGTTGCTAGCTGTGTCCCGTGTTGTGGCAAAAATTCATTAAACAATCATCAACTGCGTAAGAGACACTCTGAAATTCAAATGATCATTAAAAAGTATTTTATTCTTGCAAGAAGGCCCAGTTGCCACACAGAAGTCACCAGTACAGTCTGTGAAACAAGTGCGACGACGAGAGGGAGGGCAGAGGAGCCTTTATACTGCTTTCAAGGTCTCCTTCTTACAGGCCCTTATCTAAACAAGGGAAGGTTTCTCTGCTAGTCATCTAATCCTGCTGAGTTTATTCTTACAAACTCAGAAGTCCCAAATGGGACCACCTCTGATCCCAAGGGGTCAGAGGTTCCCTTTTCAGCTGTCTCCCGCTTTGTCTCACAGTGTTCACATTAGTTCAGAAACACAAGTCAGCTATAATATTATTTCAAAGTCTTACTGCAAATGGAGATTCATACTGCAATCAATGAAAATCAAAAATTTCCATTACACCCGGGAGTTGTTCAATGGGATGGTCTGGTTTTGTCGCCTACTGTATGTAGCAACTGGTGACAGCTGTTGTGACGAGCGGAAGTAACATTTGTACTGGACTTTATATATAAAATGTTAAATATATATATATATATATATACATATATAAAAATATAGTTATAACTGCCTAAAAACAAAACGGGGTTGAAAACCTATCTAAATATGTTCACCATGGTCAATTTATGTACATAATAAAGTTTAAAGAATATAAACTAGCCTATATAAAATCACATACTGGTAACATATAAGTGCAACATTTGAACCTCTATTGTATTTATTATTATTATTATTATTCAATTTTATCATTAGATACATTCGATTACTCGATTAAATTGAAACCCAATACTTATATTTAAGTATTTATGTAATCTGGCAATTTGTCTCCGGCGCGCAATACATTCTGGGGTAGGCAAGGCTGCAAAGGATCCTTATGATGTATCCTGCATTCACAGGAAAAGAAGGACTCATTTGCAGGCCGCATTTTGAAGGAGCCTTCGAAGGACCTTCAAATTGGGACAGCCTTGGTCGCGCCGTGATGACGCAGTCGGCTATGCTTTCCCCTTTAAACTCGGTGCGTCCTCCAAAGGCCGCGTCGGCCGTATACTTCAAAGGACGCGGCCTTCAAAGGATGCAGCCCCTGAATTGGGACACCGCTTTTATGGGGAGATGAGAGGTTTCTGTATCTCTTACCATTGCAGAAAGAGTAACGGCTAACTTGGATCATGTGACGCTCCTCAGCCTATCGTGTGACGGCAGTGATGTCAGCGCTTGCAGTTCAAAGTTTAATGACAGTCAGTTCCAGCTCGCGTTAATCACTTTCTTGTGGATTATAAGCGTGTTGGTCTTGTGAATAATGTCAAGTCAAGTCAAGTGTATTTATATAGCACTTTTCACAATACAGATTGCATCAAAGCAGCTTCACAGCATTAAACCAAAATAACACAACAAGGTTGTTTCTAGTGTAAATTTATTGATTGATAAAATTAAATTAATATCCCCAAAATATCCCCAAAATGTTCTATATTTGATGTTATTTCGCTAGTAAAGGTACAGTAGGACTGCGTTGCTTGTGGACTGTGCTTTACTGAGCGGTAAAAAGAGCGGAATGTTTAACACATTTATGATTAGATTTGAATCTGTTCATTGGTCATACATAACAGTGATACTAGTTACTAAAAATGTAATTGTAATTGAATTGTTGAAACCTGGAAGCCATAGAAAGAATACATTAATTTATTAAAACATTTTATATTTTGATTGCCTTCATTAAAAACCATTATCATTATTAGGCATACACAGCAGTCATAAATCATTACAATTCAAGTGTGATTAATTTGTCATAGAGGGAACACATAATTTTATTTATTTTTTCATTAAACAACATAATTAAATTATTCATTTTTTTTTTTTATTCATTAAAATGCAATATATCAGCATCATAGTGCAAGGCAGTCATAGTCATTCAAGTGATTAAACCTGAAAGCCAAAGGAAGAAATTATTGATTTTCTTTTCTTTAGACAATATACAATATCACTCAATATTACACAACACCTATTATTAAATACTAACTGCACATTTGCTGGTGGTAATGCCGATAAAATCTACATATAGTTCCCAACAAAAGTATTGTTTAGTGTAAAACTAACCAAATATTAGCGAACAGGCTATTGATTCATTAACCCTCTGAGGTCTGAGCTGTTTTCTGGGCCCTGGAGGTGTTCTGACATGCTCTGACATTTCTGGTTATTTCTGTTACTTGTGACATTTTCATGGCTAAAGTCTAATTACACTGTATTCAGCACAAACTCTGCTACAATAATATATCAGCAGCATGTATGTAAAAGTTTGTAGTTTTGAGATAATGACATTTATGCGTGGTTTGTGAAAATACAAAAAAAAAACTCACTGAAATAAGGCCATGAAACCCATACTGATTATTTCTTCACAAGACTTTTGAAAATTGTATGACATAGCCTAGAATATTTGCTGCAAAACTATGTGAAAATCACCCTGACTGCTCATTCAGATAAGACAATATATTGATTTAAAAATTTTACGACGTGTTTTGTGTTAGAAAGCTTTATGCGCAAGCTCATTAATATGTAAGCTTTTCTCACCTGAGAAAGACAAAGAACCTCCCCTAACGGCCCTATTAGGAGCTATCAGGCCCTATCATTCTGAGCAACCTTGCACAATACTGTAAATGAGGAGATTTAAAAAAGAATGGCTTTTAAATTGTTTGGATTTATTTACAACACAACATAATCCAAAGATACACAACAAATGCCAAAAAAGCACTTCAAAGACAGAGACCTTTGTGCCATTCCTAAAAACATTGTACATACCTTTCATTTCCAAGATTTTCACTTTACCGTGTTCACGTACAGAGACTCATGTAAATGTTGAAGTCCTCAGTGGCATCTGGGCCCTGAAAAAAAAAAAGTGAACATACTGATATCAAGAGAAAGGCCTGCACGATTTTGGAAATAAATATTAGATTTTTCTGGTTAAAATTGCTTTTTAAAATTCCTTTTTAAAATTCACAGAATACACACACACACACACACACACACACAAATGTTTCCAACAATATATAATATAATGATGAACACCAGCCCAGCTAGCATGTATAATCGGCCCGAGCGCGGCTGCCCCGCGGCGCCTGCGGCTTAGACTCGGCATCGGCGTGTGTTAACCGGGCCGGTGGTGGGCCGCAGCTCACTCTGGCACATGCATTTTTGTTACGGCTGTAAAGCACTGGGCCGATTCCTTTTCACCGTTCTGGTAAACAGGCTCTGGATGTATGAGCTGGACCACTTCTGGAAATGACTCGGCTTAGGTTCATTTTAGCAATAATTAACATTAAAATTATTTTAAAATTGACGTAAATTCCTGACCCCATCTTATAGTTCATTAATGTCTTGACTTGTCCAAAATATGTTTTGCGTATAATAATAATAGCCTAGTTTTACAGATCATTCTATAATATTAGGCTATATAGCAAAACTATTTAGTTGTCATGAATATGTATACGTTTATGTATTTTAAACATGCACAGTGGATAACAGAAACAAAAAATGCCGACTAAAATATTTTTCTACCGGCCAACATTTAATATCCTGTGTTTACTTGGGTTAATAGGATGGGTAGCCTACATTTATAACGTCTTGTTAGTAACACTGAGTTTGCATTTCACAATACAACATGCATTGACGGCTGAAGTTGAACTCGCTCGGCTCAGACCCTTTTGCCAGCATGAAGCCGATTTCAACGGCAGCGAGCGTCAGATCGCATCGCTGGAGTGACGTGTGCGGGTGAAATAAAACTTAACGCCTGACTTGGAATCCTCCCTTTTCGATCCAGCGCCATTGCGGGTAAGTCGTGTTCAATTTCATATATCAAATTTAACGCCGAGCAGAGTGTCAATTGAGTTCCTTTAACATCCTATATTATCTAGTTATACATTTTGAACTGTTGCTGATTATATGTTGATTATTATCGATCCGTTTAAACTGTTCATGGTCTTTGACATGCTTCCCTCCAGAAAAGGAATGAAATAATTTAGAATTAAATTAAGAATGAATAGGACCGTTATTAAATTCTTTATCATGTCAGAGTAGCTAAGCTAGTTAGCAGCTAATGAAAGTGGCTCCGATTTTTATGCCGCGAACGAAGCTAAACATTAGCTAGCTGCTACGGCTTGGCAAATTGTTAGGCTAGACGCAATTTTTATTGAATGTAATTTACGTGAATAATATTTACGAGCACAGTGATTTGTGAAGAACAAGTGGAACTAAATGTTAGCTGGATTAAGACAATTCACACTGCACAGTAACGGCAACAAAAAATCCCCATTTTGATTTTTTAAGAAAATGTTTATTATTTTACTTATGTAAACTGGTTGGGACTTGCTGGGGACTAACGTTATGATTGGTTAGTTTGCTCCATAATACAACTGCTGCGTTCCAGGCAGGATTTTGAGGTCGTAAATCACGACTTCAAACCAAGACTCACGACTTTGGTGCGTTCCAGGCAACCTAACCCGTGTTTTTACAACCTTAATTACCCGTGAAAAAGTGCACTGGAACGGCAGTCAAACCTGTGACTTCCCGCGTGAACTCGTACTAATCGATGTACTCCCAGTTACGAGCTCTGACGTCACATAGTCGGGTTACAGGTTGCCTGGAAGGAAGCATCAATGCTCCAAATATATTGTCTATTAATGTTCTGGGTTGTGAAGATATTGAAAATGTGCAGACCGTCCGCTATTATTGTGAACGCTGTGACATGACGTGGTCGTAAAAGGCATCTAATGGTCTTTTGCACGGGGCTGTATGACACTCTCGAGTCTCGACATTTAATAATACAAAACGAGAAGTCGTTTCTGAAAGCTGCCATCTTTAACTTGTATTGTTGGTTCAAATGAATGTACAATATCTTGTGTTTTCCCGTGGGTGGCTGACTGTTGGGGCAATTTGTGAACGTGACACTTATTTTTCATGACATTCTGAATAACGTTAACGTTACAACGGCCAACTTTTGTGAGATAGGGCTGAGTCTGACTGCAGCATGACAGTCTGAGGCCGGAAGTGAGCGCAGCAACGTTTCAAAGTTTAAAACAAAGTTATTATAAATATATTTTTAACGATTTTATTGAAAATATAATATATCTAAAATATAAGAATTATGTTTTTTCCTATTAACAAAATACAGGCCTGCAACAAATGTTAAGTTTTTTAAAAGTTAAAATTATACTTGATCCATTTGTTTTGTTGAGTCAAATGATTAATGATATATTTTGAAACAAAGAACAAAGCTTAAGCGTTATTTGAAAATATTTTTTAATACTCAAACCATTTTACAACTAACCTTTTTTTTCTTAGACCATAAATTATATGATAGACTGAAAACTGTGAAAAGTGAAAAAATAAAAACTCCATACAAATTGAGTTAATCCTGAGGCACCTTTCATCTCCTACCTACTAACTCCAAACCTACTCAAACTTATCCTGTGTGTTTGCATGTTGAATGGGATGCATTCATAGATCAATATTATAATAAAATATAAATACAGAAATATATAATTGGTTGTTTTGTAAGCTTACGTTTTAATGTGGATTGTTTATGTAACCTTTACGTTAATGAAGATAATTTAATATTTTGTCTACTCTATATCATGCAGAAAACCATCTAATTCCAAAGAGACTAAAATTAAATATGTGTATCTGATTCTGCGTTCCAGGCAACCTGTAACCCGTGTTTTTCCAACACGGCTATGTGACGTCAGAGCTCGTAACTGGGAGTACATCAATCTAGTACGAGTTCACGGGTGGGAAGTCACGGGTTTGACTGCCGTTCCAGTGCACTTTCACGGGTATAAGTTTGTAGAAACACGGGTTACAGGTTGCCTGGAACGCACACAGGTCGTGAGTCGTGGTTTGAAGTCATGATTTACGAGCTCAAAAACCTGCCTGGAACGCAGCATGAAATGCAATTCAAGTTGCTTTGAATAAAAGCGTCTGCCAAATAGATAAATGTAAAATTATAGGCTATCTATTGCCACTGTACAACTACAG
Source organism: Abramis brama (assembly GCF_963993115.1). NCBI lineage: Eukaryota > Metazoa > Chordata > Actinopteri > Cypriniformes > Leuciscidae > Abramis > Abramis brama. The sequence continues at coordinate 827,830 of NC_139983.1, forward strand.
ATGTTCACACCTCCATGAACAACAAAGTGGGCCTTTTTAAAGTGGATTTTAATGGGATTATTTAATTTGTCTGTTTAAAAATACCGCCATCACAAAAAGGGCAATGAAAATTTCTGCAACATGTTGTGCATTGCTCAAAGTGGTAGCGCTGAACCTTTCTAAATTGTTATGTGGTTCTCTAGGTGAAATAAAATACAATTAATGCTATTCTCATGGTCAGAAAATTTAATAAATGCTGTAAAATACAACGCCAACAACAAATTAAATCATAAATATTTGTGACTTAAAGTGATACAATCCAACAGTACATACAATCCTTGGACTAAAAAAGGGAAATCGTAATGCTTTAGTATAAGAAGACATTATGTATGGTTTTGTACAATGCTAATCTTTTTTTCTTTTTTCCTCAGGTAATTTGCGTTTGCAATTCAATTTAGGCAAAAAAACAACAACACTGCTCTGAGGTAAGAATGGCTGATCAAATGCATGATTTCAAATCAAATTTGAGACGCAAGGCAGTTAAATCAGTGTCTAATTTGCTGCAGGGTATTGAGAACGACAGTAAGCTTGTTGACAATGATCTGACTGATGACCACACTGTACATGACTTGCATGTTGATTTAAACTGTGACAACAGTAATGACTTTATTTCTGACTGGAACTTTGACAGTGACTGTGATGATAAAGAGGGACCTTCTGAGGATAGTCCTAGACCTGACCTGGCTGATGATTTAGTTAATTGGGCTTTGCAGTTTAACATCACCATGGTTGCACTTACTGCCTTGTTGTCCATCCTAAGGCTTCACCACCCAAATTTGCCAAGAGATGGGAGGACTCTCCTCAAAACAATCACAGACTACAAAATCCTACCTGTAGCAGGAGGTGCCTTCTTTTACTTTGGCATATTGAATGCTATAACAGGCCTTCTTGAAAATGTGTGGATGAAACTCCCTAGCAAACATTGCCTGCAGTTACAGTTAAACTTTGACGGGCTTCCATTGTTTAAGAGTAATAACCAGCAGCTGTGGCCCATTCTAGGTTTGTTGAAGGAAGTAGGTAAATATCCATTCATGATTGGTGTTTTCGGAGGGGATTGCAAACCCAAATCACTCACTGAGTACTTGAGGGACCTGGTGAGTGAGTTGAGTAGTCTTCAGTCTGGGTTTTGGTTCAAAGGAAAGCAGTTTTTTCTGAAAGTCTGTTCTGTTGTGTGTGACGCTCCAGCCCGGGCTTTTGTTAAAGGCATAAAGAGTCATTCAGGCTATTCAGCTTGTGATAAATGTGTACAGACTGGTGTATATATAAGCAACCGCATGACTTTTCCACAGACTGACTCCACCTTAAGAACGGATGCTAGTTTTAGGCAAATGTTGGATGAAGATCATCATGTAGCACAGTCTCCTCTGACTGGACTTGGCATCGACATGGTACTTGATTTTCCTCACGATTATATGCATTTGGTGTGTCTTGGGGTTGTACGTCGGTTGTTTGACCTGTGGTGTAGTGGGCCTTTGCCAACTCGCTTGTCTGGTCAGCTGGTTAAAGCACTATCTCAGAACCTACAGAAACTGAAGAATCACATTCCGTGCGAGTTTGCTAGAAAGCCTAGAGCTTTTGAGGAAAGAGGGAGATGGAAGGCTACGGAGCTACGGCAGTTCTTGTTGTATACAGGCCCTGTCGTTCTTGTAGATATTCTGGCTGCTCCAGTCTACTACAACTTTATGCTGCTGTCGGTTGCTATTTTTATGCTGGCTAATCCTGAGGTTGATGTAGGGATATGTGACTATGCAAAGACACTACTTGTGTCATTTGTTGAACATTTTGGCAGACTTTATGGTGAGGGCTTTCTGGTGTACAATTTGCATGGCCTTGTTCATTTGGGAGATGATGTTAAGAGACATGGATGTATTGATGAGATATCTGGGTTCCCTTTTGAAAATTTTCTTGGCGAGGTAAAGCGCATGGTGAGAGGGCCAAATTTCCCAGTTGCCCAGATTGTCCGTCGCTTGTCTGAGCGTACCAATAACAGAAGGGTCCATGAAGGCGATGTGAAAGCTGGAACTGTATTAAAGAAAGAGCATGTCGGTGGTCCCTTACCACAGGCTGTTAGAGGAGGAATACAGGAGTTTAGAGAATTGCACAGGGATCAATTTTGTGTTAAAATTACAGAGGGGGATAACTGTATTAAAATAGGTAATGACATTGGCTTGCTTCAGAATATCATCTTGCTTGAAGGTAATGTGCACTTGGTGTATTATCAGTTCTGTGCTGTTGAGCCATTCTACACATATCCCCTCAGTTCATCTAGCCTAGGTGTGTTTCTTCTCTCACAGTTGTCAGAGAGTTTGAAGTGTGTTAAAGTTGACGATGGCCTTCGTAAATATGTCCTCCTCCCTTTCAAAGACAAACATGTTGGAATGCCTTTGTTGCATTTACATTAGGCTTAATTGTTGCGTTAAGAGATTAAAGGAATAGTTCACCTCAAAATGAAAATTGTCATCATTTACTCACCCTCAAGTTGTTTGAAAACCGGTATGAATTTCTTTCTTCCGCTGAACACAAAAAAAAATATTTTTAAGAATGTTGGTATTTATCAGACAGTTGATGGTACCTATTGACTTCCATAGTATTTTTTTCCTACTGTAACTTTCCACATATGACAGTGACTGTTAAATGTCACATGAATCCAAAATGAAATAACCCAAAATACTCAGAGAAACGTTAAACACAATACTATGTACAGACAAATATACCCACCCCATAGATGGTACAACCCATTAAATAATATCAGAAATACAAAACCATCAATCATAAATTACTGCACATATATGTTAGTTAACATCTTTAACAGTAATATATATCTTTAAATAACATGGATGGCAAATATAATTAAAGAAATGTAATAGATGCAACAGTGAAAACCCTCCTCACCTTTTCACAAGGAAAACAGAACTGCTCCACCCATGTGAAGAAGAATGAAACCCTCTTAGAGCACAGCTCTCCCTTAAGGCTGGGAGAAACACAGATCTTTCCCTACACTACTATGGAAGTCAATGGGCTCCATCAACTGTCTGGTTACCGACATTCTTCAAAATATCTTTCTTTGTGTTCAGCAGAAGAAAGAAATTCCTACAGGTTTAAAACAACTTGAGGGTGAGTAAATGATGACAATTATCTAGGGCTGTCAAACAATTAATTATGAATGAGAACTCTGGTTAGTTAGAGTGTATCCAGCTGGGTTGTGTATACAATCCTTCCGACGGAACACTATTTGTTGTTTTGTTTATTATTTTGCCTTTTTTATTTTTAAGGGTTATCCTGGGTGGAGATTTAACTCTCTGTAGGGGGTACGCTTTCGGACTTTCAGTTCAACTGATTGTTGCGGATTTCAGCATTTAATGACGCCCCGAGCCCAGTACACCTTTGAAGACTAGGTAGTAAATAGTTAAGTGTTTTTTCATAGATAGGAGCTGGAGTTTCTCAGATTATAGAGGTGAACCCATTCTACAAATATTTGTAAATAATTTTGCTTGTGCGTGTGTATAGTCTTCTCTTCTTCTCTTTGTTGTTCTCTTCTTTTTTTTCGTGCCTACAATGTGTTTTGACTTGCAAGTCTTTGGAACCTAGGTTACATAATCTGACATTTCTTTTTTATAGAATGTATCATATCGTGGAATTTGTAAATTCAAAGGAGGTTGAAGTTGTCCATTCTAATTGGCTGAAAGAAGGCGAAAGTTTCTGGCCCCCTTTTGTTTCTCTTGCAAAGCTGCGTAGGGCAGCTAAAGATGGAGTGATGCCAGGTGCTGACTGGACTCGATTCAAAGTCCGTGTGATGTATTCGCATGGTATAGTAATGCTTCATTTTCAAATAATACAGTTTTACACTTAAAGGTGCATTCAGCGATCTCACACGTTTTTTAAATCAGAACATTTCTGTTCACCTACCGCAAACATCTCGTCACTATCCGCTAGCTGGCTGTCTCCTGAACACACTGTAGAGAAACGAGGTCTCTGCAGTCAGTCTAGTCTCCACAAACGCAGCTCAAACAAACTGAGCAACAAATAGTTTGACCCTCAAGCATAAAACATAATAGACTGTTCCAGCCAATCACTGACAAGAATGATGTGGGGTGGGATTTGGGGGGTTTGAGGAGGAGGGAGGGGCTAGCTAGCCTCTGTTTTGTTTGATAATAATTCAAACATCAACAAGAGGTTACGCCAACTGGGTTCGCTGATAGCACCTTTAATGAATTGAAACTTTTCTGCACAAGTAACACAAGGAGCCCTTCCATTTCGGGCTGGGCAATATTATCAATGACATTGTTATGCACATCTCATCAGTAAAGCCGGTTCCTTGATTAGTAGTAAATCACCATCACCTGCTTTCAGATGGAGCGGTATTTACTACACAGAGCCGTAGTTCACTCACTGACAAGCTGAGCCATATCACATTAATTATCGCATGTGTATGTAGTAAATGCCACTCCATCTGAAAGCAGGTGATGGTGATTTACTACTAATCAAGGAACCGGCTTTACTTACGAGATGTGCATAACAATGAAATCGATAATATTGCCCAGCCCTACTTCCATTTATACCTAATCTGCATTTGTGTTGTTCACAGATGTGTATGAGATTGCCTGTGCAAAGCTGCTAGAGGCAACAATTACCTCTGATCTAAACACTGAAGAAGAAGAGGATAACAGGCCAGAGTACATGAAGAGAAAGAATAGGTAGGAGTGTCCTATAATTTCCTTTTATGGCCGCTTCAAAAGTTACAATATAACTGGGCAAACAATTAGGCAATGCCTTACAATGCACTCCTGACAAAACAAACTTCATCATTTATAAATTAATTTATTATTCATTCCAAAGAAAAACTGACATCCCTATGTAATTAATGATAGAGGCTGTAAAAGAATCGTATCCAGCAGTGAAGAGGAGGAAGAGGAGCAGGGTAGGACTGCTGCACCTTGTGCTCCAACCAAAAAAAAGAAATCTTACACTGCACTTGCACCAGTCCCCTGCATCCCATATCTTGGTGGTAGGCCTGTTACAATTGTTACAGTGGTTTAGATTAATCTTTTATTAAGCATCTGTGTGAAACTAACACAACTGCCAATTGTACCTTTGTGACAGCTCTAGGTGATGGGAGTCAGCTAGCTGGTCAAGGCTTTTGGTCACCAGGCCATATTTCAGAGACCACAGTTGATCTCCCTTCTGATGGAAACAGCTCAGCAGCTGGTCCGTGGGCTTCTTCCCCGTCAGTGAATATCACAGCAGCGGCTAGTCCACCACCGTGGTCTCCAGTCTCAGTCTCCACTACCAACAGCCTGAGGGCTCCTACTGACACCCCAACTTATGCAGCAGCTGGCAGTAGTCGGTCATCAGGCCAAGATAGATATCAAGTAAGAAGGGCAAGAAAGCTATGCTAAAGCTTATGGAAATAAAAATTCACTTTGGTATGTGTGTAATGAGATTAAAACTTTTTTTTTTTTCATAGAACACTCCACAAGTACATGACCCTCAGAACAGGTCTTCTCGGGAGGCGGTGCCTACAGGTAGAAATTTTACAAAGCGATCCATCTCTGTTTACTCTGACATATCTACGTACAATGTTTTGCTACTTTATCTGCTTTGCCTGCTTTTTCATGTCTTACAGCAATTGCCAAGGAGATCCTCATCCAGCTCGACTCTATCAGAGAGCAGCAGTTGCTCATCCTGGTGCAGCTCCAAAAAATCACCAGCAGTCAAGCTGTTCCAGACGTCATACCAGACCCAACACATTTTGGGCTCCCGCTTTCAACTATAGAGGAGCTACAATGCTTGGAGGAGACATTAAAAAATCCAGATGAGAAGAAAAATCTGGTGAGTTAAATTATGCATTAATCAAATAATTCCTAAAAGTCAGTCCCCACTCTCACTCGCGCTATATTCCTTAAATCACTAATGATGTACATGTCTTTTATTTCAGACTGTTCTCCTTGGAATGATTGGAGGCATGACTCTTAAAGACACTGTGGGAAGGGTCCTGAGAAGAGCAATGAACACTTCACTGGCGAGACTCATTAATTGGAGTGGGGCCAACCGAAAGCCTGCGTTCAAAGGGCTCACTTTGAAAAATGTGGTTCTGGGTAAGTGTCGGTGCTGTATTTGTATTGAAAAATTGTACTGACCATGTTTTTTTACTCCAAGCGACAGTGAATAAAGTATGTAGGTGCACCAGTGCAACTGACCCGATCAGGTTCTATGGGTGCACACTAGGGCTGTCAAAATTACTCAAATGACGTTAGAATATTCCCTCTAAAAAAAACACACATTCCAACATCTGGTTGCACATTTTGTCAATGTTGCGTTACGTCAATAACAAGTAAGGGTTGCACGACTACTAATTTCTGCTAGTCGATCTCTTATCAAAACAATGATTGTTGTTTATTTTGCGCGCTCAAGTTTATTTCATATGTTCATATAAGTTTATCCTATCGTTTATGTTCATATAAGTTTATTTCATATTGTGCAGCAAGCGCACTCATAATGGAAGCGATGCGGTCACGGCTCGGTCGTTTTTGCCAGGCACGCTCAGGTAAAAATTTAAAAGGAACTGAATAAGATGTCAAATATAACCCTCATGAATAAAATCAAGTAGGCTAATATTTAGGCAGAAAGAACAGTTCACCTAATAAGTGGAGGCTTTAAATCATTTTGTGGCAAGTGTAAAACTACATGTTTACTGGTCTAATTTGCCATTTAAAGGCATTTCAAAGAAGTAAAATGACTGGCTAAGATATATCTGTCAAATATAATAACCATGAGCGAAATCAGGTCATTTACCCCAAACAAAATATCATGACTTATGTCTATTTACAGGTTATGCCCATTTGTTTCTGATAAAAGGAGTGTTAGATGTGTATAAACTGGGGCAATACAGCTTTAACACGATGCACGCTGACTTTCGGCTCATTCAAGCCAGCAAATTTGCAACGAAATACGCTTCAGGTGTCTTTCACATATAACGTACCCATGTCTTAATGCCAGACCCGCAATATATCTTTTTTTTACATAACTAATTCAAAGAAAAATGTTGTTTCATCAGTCATCTATATCTCCAACTGCTGTTGGCTCACAGTGTGTACGTGGTTAAACATAACTCGTGGCCACAAGAAATAGATGTTTTCTCAAAATATGAAGTCGATGCCACAAGATAAATATATTGTTCCCTCAACATATGATCTCGAGGCCACGACTTTGCATCGTGTGGCCACAACATGATGTCGTTACCGCAACAAAATTATCTCGTGGCCACAACTTAATATCCCACGAGATATTATGACGTTCCCACGACTTAATATCAGGTTCCCACAAGTTTATATGTTGTGGCCACGACAAAACTAATTGAACCGAACATGTCCCTTCCCGGTCACCATACAAATCAACTCAGTCAAAATCAAGTTTGTTTAGTTATGCAAGATCGCAAATTATCTTCTAACAATATTACAGACATGACATGATTGTGCAGTGATATATTAAGGGACTTACATTTTAGGGACAGTGGTCAGATTTATGCTCTGTTTCAACAAAAATAGTTCAAAACAAAATCAAAGCTAAATGTTTGGGCATCTCTAAACAAGTGTTTCGTTAATGAATGAATGCGTTTTCATATTAATCTAGTGAGTCTATGATTCAATCACCCATTCATAAAGACAGTCGCTTGCTTTTGTCACTGAATATTCAATCGATTTGTTTAAACTGGAACTAAGTGGCAAAGAAAAATGGGGCGTGGCAACTGCAGGACAGAGAGGAAAACTTCCAAACACTACTGATTTCATTTGATTGGTAACTTTTGTGTCTTATTATTCTAACTCTATTTATGAATTTGTCATAAAAGATGAAAATTAATGATGTTAAAAATGCAATTTGACAATTTATAGTAAAATATAAATCCCCTTATAAAGGGAAGGTGGATTTGTCATTGATCAGAAGGTGCTTCTAAACTTTTTAAATTAAAAATAAATGTAAGAGGAGAGGAGAGCCCTGCATCCAAATTAAGTTTAGGATCTCACATGGTAATGCTGCCCTCTTCTATCTTGTGTTTTTCTCAGATGCAGTCCGACGGAATGCCCTGACCAAGGATTCCACAGAGAAGGAAATTGAGATCCTCATCACCAGATGGCTGCAGCTTGCCTCTGATAGGGATGGTGGCCGGAGCCAGAGGGCAAACAGGCAGACAACATAGACCAAAGTGTGTGTGTGTGTACGTGCGAGCGAACGTGTGTGTGTGTGTACGTGCGAGCGAACGTGTGTGTGTGTGTGTGTGCGTGTGCGAACGAACGTGTGTGTGTGTGTGTGTGTGTGCGAACGAACGTGTGTGTGTGCGAACGAACGTGTGTGTGTGTGTGCGAACGAACGTGTGTGTGGGTGTGCGAACGAACGTGTGTGTGTGTGCGAACGAACGTGTGTGTGTGTGTGTGCGAACGTGTGTGTGTGCGAACGTGTGTGTGTGCGAACGTGTGTGTGTGTGCACACGTGTGTGTGTGTGTGTGTGTGTGCGAACGAACGTGTGTGTGTGTGTGTGTGTGTGTGTGTGTGTGTGTGTGTGTGTGTGTGCGTGCGAACGAACGTGTGTGTGTGTGTGTGTGTGCGAACGAGCAAGCATGATGAGCCGACTATGGTTAAGTGTGATCCAATAAAAAAATGCATTTAATGAACCTGTCTTCCTTGCGCTGTTTTATTTTCAGTTTATCTTGCATAAATAACGGTTGCTAAGATATTTTATTAGGCTATTATCCTGACATGAATGAATTAAATAAGGTTTAAATAAGCCCTCTCACTCGGGGTTCCGCAATCGGGCCGCATTAAAACCGAGCGCTCGCAGAGCAATCGGACCTGCCGAGGATCGGCCGAGTGTTTAATCGGGCCGCGTCAAAACCGAGCGCTCGCAAAGCAATCGGACCTAGATTCATGCCGAGGATCGGCCGAGTGTTTTTGCCTTAATGGGGCCGCTGTAGGCCCGCGCCTTTTTTGCTAGCTGGGAGGTTTGTTGTGCCTGTAGGCATAAGGTATATGTGCAGTGCCAGATAAAATAATAATAACAATAAATAACCTATAGCAGTATAAATCTTCCAAAAGATTTCAGTAACAACTAAGCTAGAGAAAAATATATTGATTATCATGTTACTTCAAATGTTTCCATCCGTTATGATGATATGAAATGAGATAATAATAAAAACATGAAGCCGTTTGGTGCGTTTTGCTTTCATCCAAAATATGATGTGTACATTCAAACGCGATCGCGCAGGAAAATATGATACATTCAAACGCGATCGCTATCAAAAATATGATACATTCAAACGCGATCGCGCTCAAATATAAAACATTATGGTTACCATATACATATCTACGTTTGAGCAGATATCCACAAACACAGTAACAGTAAACATGGGTCTAAATATTATAATATTCCCCATATATCTAGCAACAGTTCAACTGCAATGTGACATTTATGCAACAATAACAAACTAATATGTAAGAATTTCTTACCTTACACCTTTCTTGTCTTCAAATCGCGTTCTTCTTCTTCTGAGGTAGCCTAAATCCAATGTAAGCTCAGGCACGTCTTTCAAACTCGACGAAAAGTGAAGTGAAGTGTTTTGTTGTTGAGGTAATGAGCGAGACGCGGTCCATGTGGAGATTTGCATGTGAATATCTTTTGCGCGAGTGGGCGTGGCCAAATTAACTGTAATGAGGAAGCGTTTGAGAAGCTGGACATCTTGTTGGTTTTATACAAATTACTTAAACAGAGAATATTTGTTTTCGTTTTGAATCCGATCATTTAAAAGTACACACTTAAATGTTTATAAAGGTATATGGCTCATAAATGTGTGACAAGTATTCACTGAGTTTTGTTTCAGTTTATAGACGTGCTCAAGAAAAAAAAGTTCACTGCGACGGAGAGGCAGAACGCACACCCTGTTTATTTTCTTTATTTTACAAAAGCACAATGTTTGATTTGATTGTAAGTGGACACATACAAAAGGAGAAATATCACAGATTCTTTTTTTATATTTCTTTTTTCTGTATATTTCTTTTTTCAAAAATTCATTAAATATTTCCTCTCAAAAGCAGTTTATTCAGTGTAGTGAAGCCTCTTCTCTACTGACATCCATTAAAAGCAATCGTCCTCTGCTCTCCTTCCCTGTGTACCAGTGTTAGCGTTAGCCATTACGCTTTTCTGACTCAAGGTGGCAGGCTTGTCATCTAGTGGCTTTGACAAAACTCATCCATGTTGTGTATAAATGTTGTGTTTTGCAGTGTGTATAAATTATGCAGCTGAAATGTCCCATTTTTATATTTTATTCTTTTGATCTGTTTATCTGAATATTTTGTTGATTGTCTCCGTTGTTGAGGTTTGTATGAGTGTTGATGTCTAAATGTGTCTCAATGCCTAGTTGCCTAACATTTCAGCACATTTGAGAAATAATCTCTGTTTAACTTTTTGCTGATGTGATTCAGTCAGCTTTCTAATAAAACTTTTTATTACAACGTGTTTTTCTTTCTTTTTTTACCATTTCACTAATGTTGGTTTTAAATAATTAGTGTTTTGAACCAGTTTATGCAGTGCCCAATGCCCAAAGGCCATACACACAAATACCTGTCGTGCAAATGCTGAGAGCAGCTATGACATAAGTACTTGTGATCCAGGGGTACCCAGGTCCAAGTCATAAAACCTGACGAATGTGAGCGGCGAGGACCAGCCTGCCGCATCACAAACTTCTTGAAAGGAGACCCCAGAAATTAAGGCCTTGGAGGCTGCCATACTTCTAGTGGAATGAGCTCTAATGGCCAAAGGTGATGGCTGGCCAGAAGCTTCATAGGCAAGAGAGATAGCCTCAACTATCCACTTGCTTACAGTCTGTTTAGTTGCAGGGAGCCCTTTCTTATGTGACCCAAAACAGACAAACAGCTGATCAGACTTCCTCCACAGGGCAGCTCTGTGGACATAAGTATCCAATGCTCTGACTGGACTAACAAGGTTCAGCTTTTCCTGGTCTTGACTCTTAAAAGGAGGAGGACAGAATGCCTGCAGAATGTAGCCCGGCTTAGGATAAAGGCACCATCCCTGGTGCAAATTCAAGGCACGATGGGGGTACCGAAAGGGCCTAAAGATCTCCTACTCTCTTTAGTGAAGAAATGGCATGACATGGTAAGCCGCTATGGCTGCTACATACACCTTTAGTGTGGATGGAGATAACCCTGCAGAAAAATGATCTTAAAGGAACTCTAGTATTGAAACCCATGGGGCAATTAACTGGATCCCAATGTCATATAGTACACCAAACTTTATATAGTATAGTATAGTAAAAACTTTCCACTTCAAGGCATATAGTTTCCTAGTGGACAGACCTCTGGGGTGAAGTATGGTCTCTACAACCTTGGGAACCTATGAATTAAGCCCCCTCAGAGGCCAACCCCACAGGTTCCATATTTCTAGTTGGGGATGGAGGATCACTCCTCCTGCCTGAGATAGAAGGTCCCACCTGACCGGAATCTCCAGGGGAGAGCCATCGAGGAGGAATACTAGGCCTGAGAACCAAACCCGGATCGGCCAGTACGGTGCTGCTAGCAGTAAACTTATTCCGTCCCGGCTGACCTTCTCCAGAACACCTGAAAGCAGAGCAATCGGGGGAAAAGCGTACAGACGCAGCCTCAGCCACGTCTGTACCATTGCGTCCAGTCCCAGCGGGGCTGGATGTGTGAGAGAGAACCACAGTGGACAGTGCGTCATGTTCTGAGACGCAAAAATATCTACTTCTGCTTGGCCATAAACCTCCCATATCTGCTCCACCACCTCGGGGTGAAGTCTCATTTCTCAGTGCCCCTGTCGACAGGATGTCTGCTCCTACATTCTCATGTCCCAGAATATAAATTGCTTTTAGTTAGAGCATCTTCCCTAGGGACCACAAGAGAATCTGGTGCACCAGTTTGCATAGTGGAAACTGGTTCACCCTTGGGTGGACCGCAGACCCCTTGGTGATTTATGTACCAGACCACCGATGTGTTGTCTGTAAGGATGTGCCACGAAAGATGATGACTCCTCCACAGACCCTGAGCTGAGCGGCCATCCATTACCGCTCCCCAGCTGGTGAGAGAAGCAACTGTCAAGAGAGTGACTTGACAAGAACCAGGATTTCCTCACTATAACCAAGGCGCGGAGACACCACCACGTGATCTTGATCATGTGAAGTGGGTTCCCCCTAGGGGAAAACCCCTTGGGTCTTGAGCCACCACTGCAGGGACTTCATGTACTGCAGGCCGAAAGGTATCACATTGGATGCAGCTGCCATCAGACCCAACAGTCTCTGAAACCGTTTTACAGTGAGTGACTGGCCTAGCTTTATCTCTTTTACGACTTTTACGAGTGGATCGTGGGCATGAGCAGGAGATAGGATGGCCTGCATCATTACTGAATCCCATATCACACCAAGAAAGGTAATCCAGAGCTGCATCTACACATTTCATGAACGTTTGGGGGATAGAGCTAGACCGAACGAAAGAACCTGATACTGGTATGCTTTGCGTCCATCTATCTGTCTATCTATCTATCTATTAGGGGTGTAACGATTCGTTTTAACAACGATTCGATTCGTATCGCGATTCGTGGTTGTTGATATGATTCAAGGACGATATTGGTTCATTTAGAACGATACGATTCAGTGACTTTTTTGCTAAAAATTCTTGTAAGGGAATCAGGTATCAGTTAATTATGGATATAAACAAACAAGTAAACAACAATTAATGTCAAATGCATTCACATTTTATTTGAATAAAGTAGGGCTGCACGATTATGACAAAAATCATAATTGTCGATTATTCCCTTGAAATTGTAATTGCGATTATTAATTACGATTATCACAACATTGAATTATGTTTTGAATAGTTTGGCCATGGGACCCACATTTCCCCATGGTCATCAAGCCGCGACCCACCTTTTTAGGAATTAAATAGGCCTATTATAATACATTTGTTTACGCAAAAATTGTTGACACACAAGTTCTGTCCCCCTTTACTTAACATACAAAAAAAAATTGTACGAATATGTCAAATACTGATAAACAGTAGGCACTGCAAGGTTAAGCTATTAAATAGCAGTCCCAAACTAGTTTTTGTTAATACAATCTTGGTATGAGCCACCACAGTCATATAAAAATATACAAAATAACCAGTAAGTGGCATTTTGTTATGGAAACAAACAACAATTAGGCTACCATGGTGATACACAATACTTAGAAGAACTGGTAAAGAAACATGGAAACTGCTCCTGATAAATAGCAACACACATGACGTACCAATAACGTAATTTATTGGTATTTTACTTTTATTTCGTAACTTACTAATTTCCGAAGTTGCATGCTCGTATTTCTTTTGCGCTTTAGTGAAGTGATACAGCGCGCGCCGGTGCATTTGCGCGTGCAATTAAAGAGTGCACTCTACAAGCACAGTATAACGATGACAGGACATGAAATTTCATTTTTCTGAGGTAAGAGACTTTATTTCGTTACAAGTTATGAAAATAATGATAGAATAATGACACGGACATATAGCCTGACAACATCATCTGACCGCAGATACTGAATCTGGACAACACGGGGTTTTTTTTTCTAATTTAAAATGTAACGACGTTGCATGCTTGTAGTTTACTTCATGCTTTATATATAGTGAAGCGATATAGGCCTACAGCGCGCTCTGCCGCATTTGCGCGTGCAATTGAAGAGTGCGCGGCGCGCTACTGCAGTATAGCGGCTGAGAGGACAGGAAAGTCAGTTTTTCTGAGGTGAGAGACTTTGCGCTGCATGTTGTCTTTGCGCTGCTGCTGGCGCGTCACGCATGGCAATGACGTCACAGATAGGCAGACTGAATCGAGTAACGTTTAACGCCTTTATCATTAAAAGTGCTAAGAAAAAACATCCATATAAAGTCTGACGTGCTTAAATCCAATGCGTTATTTCCTAGTATTGATACAATCGATTCATTACCTTTTAAAACGATATTAGATCGATATATGTCATCCGGAAGGCCAACTTGCCGAGCACAGATCGATGTAGTTGGATCATAGGAATATAAATCGATACATCGATGTAGTTGATGAATCGTTACACACCCCTACTATCTATCTATCTATCTATCTATCTATCTATCTATCAATATAATAAATGGTTTAACAGTATATTTGAAAATATTCAGAATAATACATTGTGTTATATATCTTCGCCCCTGAAAGCATGTTTTGGAAGGATGGAGACATGGATGTATGCGTCCTTTAGATCTATCATGACAAACCAATCCTAGGATCTGATTCTACACCTGGATCGGATTCAGAACAATGGTCAAAACATAGATGGAGTAGATCAAGTCCATCAACACACCTAATGCTTGCACAGTCCTATAGCTCGTCCTGGGTCAACATTTCATTCAGTAATATTAGGCAGTTTTGATTTATACGCTGCAGATGACACAACAGTCATCAGCCTTATCCAAATCTTTGATTAATCTACTTACAGACTGGAAGCTAAAGAGCTGGCTGTCTGGTGTAGTTATATATGGTGTAGTTATATATGGTGTATCTATATCCTTATGAAAAGAAAATATATTTCCCATATGAATGATCAATATATTAAATGGTTTAACAGTATATCTGAAAATATACACAATAATATATTGTGTTAATATATAATGTAACTCCCGTCAGGCGATTTAGGGGTTAAATCACAGTAAAAGGGACAATAGCTCACTAGAATTAAGATGATTATTTATAGGAACACTGTAGACCAGATTAATACCAATCAGAAGACACAAGAATTCGTAAGAGGCAAGGGCACTGTAACGATCACCAGCTGGAGTGCCCTTGAGAGCCACCAGAGGGCACTCCACATAAGACTCTCCTATTCACTCACAAACTACAGTTCCCATAACTCACTGCCTGGACTCATCACTTATCACTGATCACATTCACCTGTACCTCATTCACTGATTGCATTCACCTGTCTCATCCTGTTAGTCTGTCTATTTATACCATGTTCATTCATTTACTCACTGCAAAGTCTTGTTGTACTGTTAGTCTGCATTTCCGAGCATTTTCCCTGGTTTCATGTTTCTTGATTTTCTGGATATCTTGCCTTGTTCCCTGGATTACTCTCTTGCCTCTGGTCCCTGCCTGTTTTGTTTGTTTGTTTGTTTGTTTATTTGTTTGTTTGGACTGCTTACCTGTGTTTCGACCATTGCCTGTTTTTGGATTACGATTCTGGATAACCCTTAAAATAAAGCTGCATTTGGATCTCTCCCTTCGTGTCTCCGAGCAGTTCGTAACAGAAGACTTCGCCACACCCAGATCCAGCAGCTATGACCTCCAGGAATCCAGCAGTACAGATCTCGCCTGATCTTCCCAGCATGAGCCGGGAGTTCGCTGGACAGATTGCGGCCTTGGCCCTGGATAGCCTCGATCTGTTCCAGTACACCAGGGGGTTTGTTCCTCTCGCTGCCTCTTGCTCTCTGGGTGACGAGGCAATTAAGTTGTGTTACCGGCTGGGAGCTAAGGAGGTCGACCCGAGGGAGCTCCCCGATCTCTCTGGTCTGGATTGGAGAGAGGCACTCTCCAGATGTCTGGAGAACTTCCTTCCGTGGCACCCCCGTCCAGCCGAGCCTGCACTTCACGCCAGATCTGCCGAAGCCAAGACAGCAAGCGACATGCCCGCCAAGCTAGAGTCTTCACCGCTGGTCCCGTCCAGCACAGAGCCCTCTTCACCGCTGGTCCCGTCCAGCACAGAGCCCTCTTCACTGCTGGTCCCATCCAGCACAGAGCCCTCTTCACCGCTGGTCCCGTCCAGCACAGAGCCTTCACTGCTGGTCCCGTCCAGCACAAAGCCTTCACTGCTGGTCCCGTCCAGCTCAGAGCCCTCTTCGCCGCTGGTCCCGCCCAGCTCAGAGCCCTCTTCGCCGCTGGTTCTGTCCAGCTCAAAGCCGCCTTCATCGCTGGTCCTAACCAGCTCAGAGTCCTCTTCGCCGCTGGTCCTACCCAGCTCAAAGCCCTCGCCGCCGCTGGTCCCGTCAAGCTCAGAGTGCGCTTCTGCTGATCCAGAGACTGTTCACGTCGCTTCTGCTGATCCAGAGACTGTTCACGCTGCTTCTGCTGATCCAGAGACTGTTCACGTCGCTTCTGCTGATCCAGAGACTGTTCATGTCGCTTCTGCTGATGCAGAGACTGTTCACGTCGCTTCTGCTGATCCAGAGACTGTTCACGTCGCTTCTGCTGATCCAGAGACTGTTCACGTCACTTATGCCGATCCAGAGAGTGAGCTTCACGTCACTTCCGCCCGTCAAGTGTCTCGTCCCGCCGAGACTGAATCTGTTCCTGAGCCTGAAACTGATCTGGATACTGAGCTTGAATCTGTTCCTCTTCCTCTTTCAACGCCTGTGTCTTTGGACAAGATGGCCGACTCCACGCCTGTGTCTTTGGACAAGATGGCCGACTCCACGCCTGTGTCTTCGGACAAGATGGCCGACTCCACGCCTGTGTCTTCGGACAAGATGGCCGACTCCACGCCTGTGTCTTTGGACAAGATGGCCGACTCCATGCCTGTGTCTTTGGACATGATGACCGACTCCACGCCTGTGTCTTCGGACAAGATGGCCGACTCCACGCCTGTGTCTTCGGACAAGATGGCCGACTCCACGCCTGTGTCTTCGGACAAGATGGCCGAAACCACGCCTGTGTCTTCGGACAAGATGGCCACCGCCGAACCAGTGTCTCCGGACAAGATGGTCTCCGCTGAGCCGGTGTCTGGTCCTGAGCCGGTGTCTGTTCCAGTTCCTGAGCCAGAGCCATTGCCTTTGTCTGTGTCTGTGTCTGTTCCAGTTCCTGAGCCAGAGCCAGTGTCTGTGTCTGTTCCTGAACCTGAGTCGGTGGTGCCGGTTCCAGTGCCAGTTCCGGTGGTGCCAGTTCCAGTTCCTGAGCCGTTGGTGTCTGTTCCAGTTCCTCCGCCGTGGTCGCCCGAGGGGTCTTCACCGCCGTGGTCGCCCGAGGGGTCTTCACCGCCGTGGCCGCCCAAGGGGTCTTCACCGCCGTGGCTGCCCGAGGGAAAGTCTCCGCTCCGGCCGCCCGATGAACTGTTGTCTCTGCCTTGGTCGTCCGATGGACTGTTGACTCCGCCCTGGCCGCCCGAGGGAAAGTCTCCGCCCAGGCCACCTGAATGGTCGTCTATGCCCTGGCCGCCTGAAGGTTCGTCTCCTCCCTGGCCGCCTGAATGGTCGTCTCCTCCCTGGCCGCCTGAAGGTTCCTCTCCTCCCTGGCCGCCTGAAGGGTTGTCTCCGCCCTGGTCGCCTGCACAGCCTGCTCCGCCCTGGTCGCCTGCACAGCCTGCTCCGCCCTGGTCGCCTGCACAGCCTGCTCCGCCCTGGTCGCCTGCACAGCCTGCTCCGCCCTGGTCGCCTGCACAGCCTGCTCCGCCCTGGTCGCCTGCACAGCCTGCTCCGCCCTGGTCGCCTGCACAGCCTGCTCCGCCCTGGTCGCCTGCACAGCCTGCTCCGCCCTGGTCGCCTGCACAGCCTGATCCGCCCTGGCCTCCCATCCTGCTGCAGTATCCAGGTCCTCTGCTGCTCCACGGGCCTGGCCCTCCATCCCGCCCCCAGGTCCACCTCCGCTCCACCTCCCTCCTGGACAGTTTAGGAGCGTCTGGAATCCGCTCCTTAAAGGGGGGGCTATGTAACGATCACCAGCTGGAGTGCCCTTGAGAGCCACCAGAGGGCACTCCACATAAGACTCTCCTATTCACTCACAAACTACAGTTCCCATAACTCACTACCTGGACTCATCACTTATCACTGATCACATTCACCTGTACCTCATTCACTGATTGCATTCACCTGTCTCATCCTGTTAGTCTGTCTATTTATACCATGTTCATTCATTTACTCACTGCGAAGTCTTGTTGTACTGTTAGTCTGCATTTCCGAGCATTTTCCCTGGTTTCATGTTTCTTGGTTTTCTGGATATCTTGCCTTGTTCCCTGGATTACTCTCTTGCCTCTGGTCCCTGCCTGTTTTGTTTGTTTGTTTGTTTGTTTATTTGTTTGTTTGGACTGCTTACCTGTGTTTCGACCATTGCCTGTTTTTGGATTACGATTCTGGATAACCCTTAAAATAAAGCTGCATTTGGATCTCTCCCTTCGTGTCTCCGAGCAGTTCGTAACAGGCACACACACACATGTAGATGATTTAAATGCACTTATTTATGTAAGGTAGAATAGTTTGTTGGGATTTAACAGAATACACAAATTGAGTGTATCAATGACATTGTAGAAGCAAAAACTAAAAACTAAAATAAAATAATAAAATAGTATAAATCCTTAAAATAAAAATAAAAGTTTAAATTGGACTTTTAACCAAATAAAATAACCAAAATGAATTTGAATTGCATATGACTCGAATGTTCAGTTCTAGGTTTGATTCCCCCTTTCTTTTTTTTATATGATGACCTTGATGCACTTTAGAGTTCAAACTTATACAAAACTCAAATATGTATACTCAAGGTAAACAAATATAAAACAATAAACCCAAAATATCAGTAACTCTTAGAATGCAATACAAAATTCAAATATAATGCACAGTTCAATAATGTCAGTCCGAATAATAACGAACAGTATTTTCTTTCCTCAGTTCCTTAAAGAAAGATCCAGGACTCAATTTTTTTTTAATAAATACTCCAAACCTTCAAGAATCCAATGAAAATATTTTGTTGGGAATGATGCAATGCTACGGAGCCCGGGAAGTCACCTCTGGGAGAAAAAACAAAATCCGTGGCGACAGTTTTGCAATCCGTCTGCTCAGTTTATGAACCGTACTGACGAATTCTCAAACCTCGGTCTCAATTCCCTCGGTTTAACAATTCGTGTCCACGGATTAATAAACCGTACCCACGAGTTTCTAATCCGCGCTCTCAGATTTGTAAACCGTGCCTTCAGTTTTTGCAATCTGTACCCACAAATTCATAAACCGTGCCCACTCTTTCGCAATCCGTTCCCACGGGTTTGTAAACTGTACTCACGGATTTGTGTCTCGCCCTCATTTTAGAAGAACACCAGGAGGTACGTTGTTAAAGGTCCCGTTCTTCGTGATCCCATGTTTCAAACTTTAGTTAGTGTGTAATGTTGTTGTTAGAGTATAAATAATATCTGTAAAATTATAAAGCTCAAAGTTCAATGCCAAGCGAGATATTTTATTTAACAGAAGTTGACTACATCGAACGGCCCGTTTGGACTACATCCCTCTACTTCCTTCTTTAATGACGTCACTAGAACCGTTTTTTGACTAAGCTCCGCCCACAGGAATGCTCCCTCAACTCTACCGAAATTCGTTTATGTACTTGCGCACTTCTTATAACTTACTGTGTTTACTGAGCTCTTACGGTGATTTTCTGAAGTAAAACTGACGCTTCATCTTTTGTGTGATGTACAATAAACTTTATTAAACTCATCAGTATATGTTTGATCATCATTCAGACAGCAGACTTGTAGGCTATTAATAAATAATGGATACATACAAGCAGATGACAAATACGTTATAATAACCGTAATTAAACTACTAAACTATACCTGTTTCATCTCTATACAGCACTCTGACTCTGTAGGCATTATTGTCCGACTCGAAATGAACACCGTTACTGAGAGTTTCTGATATTATCATCATTCCATGAGATGAAATTGTCCTGAGAGACTGAGCGCGAGCTCCGCCCCCTGGGTCGTCCAGCAGCAGCTTATTTGCATTTAAAGGGCACACACTAAAACAGCGCGTTTTTCTGAGCCCCAAAAAATGACAATTTAAACATGCTGTAAAAAATGATCTGTTGGGTATTTTGAGCTGAAACTTCACATACACACTCTGGGGACATCAGAGACTTATTTTACATCTTATGAAAAGGGGCATAATACGGGACCTTTAACATCAAAATCATCAAAATCTTTTGTTTATTTGTGATAATCGTAGCACTTTATTATTATTGGCTAACCTGTATTATGACCAGGCGCGTAGCCAGTAATGGGCCAGGGCGGCACTGGCCCGCCCACATTACTCACTGGCCCGCCCAGGCAAGTTTGATCAAAATACATTTTTAGTTTATTTTTATTATTCAAATGTATTTAAGAAAATATATTAATATAAACCTGATTTATTGTTGACTGGTGTGTGTGTTTAATTTGTTTTCCGAATAAAATGGAACTGTTGAAGCAAGTTGTATAAACCCTCTCTCCGGAACGTAATTGTTTGCTATGGTTGCTATAGACTCTCTGGGCGGCGGGCTCTGGGCTAATTTTGGTAGCTGCTTTTTAGCCAAAAAGTTATTTGAAAAAGAACTCTGTGACTCTTTGGACTATGATGAGATCATTTCTGTTTTCAGCACTAAACCCAGGCACTTGCGTCTTGTTTTGTAGAATGAAAACAACAAAGGTAGGCTTGTTGTTTAAGAAAAAATTACATGTATATACATATATACATACACACCTGTGCACACATATACATACACACACACAAACATAGTAATATGTTGCAAAAGAATGTAGCGCGTGTATACTCACGGTCACCGTGATTTTGCCAAGTAAGATGTGTTCCTGGATCAACAAATTTTGTTTAATCAACCAATCACAACAAACATTTAATCAACCAATCACAAGCCTCTGATGTCATCAGTGTGTGCCGACCAAATCCAATCAGTCCATTTTGAATGTTCCCTCCATTCTTGCCTCGGCTGACTGACAAAGGTAAGTTATTTTGTCTGTCCTCTTTCTTTGACCCTTTCTGCAACTAAAAATCTGACTTTGTAAATGTATTTATTCACTAAAAAAACCTGAAATAAAACACTTGAATGGCATAATGTAATGCAACTCTGAACATACATACAACAGCCATGTGCCGTGTAGCTAATAGCTAAGCTTACTTTAACCCCTAAAAGTCTCCTTTCTCTCATACCTTTGCACACAAATACACATTTAATATTTAATCAAATGTTATAATAATGTTTAAAATGTCAATAAATTCCAGGTCTTTAAAAAAGATTACTATGATTTTAGTCTGAATAAAGTGTGCAAAAATTATATGACATTTAAAAAAACAGTAGAATAATTGCTTTTTGAATCTGATTGTAATCAATATTTTGATAATTGATATCATCATCATTTCAATATGGGGTAGATTCGCAAATGTTGATCCTGGACCATCATGACCATTTCAATATGGGGTAGATTCGCTAATGTTGATCCAGGACCATCATGATCAGTTCAATATGGGGTAGATTCGCTAATGTTGATCCAGGACCATCATGACCATTTCAATATGGGGTAGATTCGCTAATGTTGATCCAGGACCATCATGATCATTTCAATATGGGGTAGATTCGCTAATGTTGATCCAGGACCATCATGACCATTTCAATATGGGGTAGATTCGCTAATGTTGATCCAGGACCATCATGACCATTTCAATATGGGGTAGATTCGCTAATGTTGATCCAGGACCATCATGATCATTTCAATATGGGGTAGATTCGCTAATGTTGATCCAGGACCATCATGACCATTTCAATATGGGGTAGATTCGCTAATGTTGATCCAGGACCATCATGACCATTTCAATATGGGGTAGATTCGCTAATGCTGATCCAGGACCATCATGACCATTTCAATATGAGGTAGATTCGCTAATGTTGATCCAGGACCATCATGACCATTTCAATATGGGGTAGATTCGCTTATGTTGATGCAGGACCATCATGACCATTTCAGTATGGGGTAGATTTGCAAATGTTGATCCTGGACCATCATGATCATTTCAATATGGGGTAGATTCGCCAATGTTGATCCAGGACCATCATGACCATTTCAATATGGGGTAGATTCACCAATGTTGATCCAGGACCATCATGACCATTTCAATATGGGGTAGATTCGCTAATGTTGATCCAGGACCATGACCATTTCAATATGGGGTAGATTCGCTAATGTTGATCCAGGACCATCATGACCATTTCAATATGGGGTAGATTCACCAATGTTGATCCAGGACCATCATGACCATTTCAATATGGGGTAGATTCGCTAATGTTGATCCAGGACCATCATGACCATTTCAATATGGGGTAGATTTGCCAATGTTGATCCAGGACCATCATGATCAGTTCAATATGGGGTAGATTCACCAATGTTGATCCAGGACCATCATGACCATTTCAATATGGGGTAGATTCGCCAATGTTGATCCAGGACCATCATGATCATTTCAATATGGGGTAGATTCGCTAATGTTGATCCAGGACCATCATGACCATTTCAATATGGGGTAGATTCACTAATGTTGATCCAGGACCATCATGACCATTTCAATATGGGGTAGATTCGCTAATGTTGATCCAGGACCATCATGATCATTTTAATATGGGGTAGATTCGCTAATGTTGATCCAGGACCATCATGACCATTTGAGTATGGGGTAGATTCGCTAATGTTGATCCAGGACCATCATGATCATTTCAATATATTGTAGATTCGCTAATGTTGATCCAGGACCATCATGACCATTTCAATATATTGTAGATTCGCTAATGTTGATCCAGGACCATCATGATCATTTCAATATATTGTAGATTCGCTAATGTTGATCCAGGACCATCATGACCATTTCAATATGGGGTAGATTCACCAATGTTGATCCAGGACCATCATGACCATTTCAATATGGGGTAGATTTGCCAATGTTGATCCAGGACCATCATGATCAGTTCAGTATGGGGTAGATTCACCAATGTTGATCCAGGACCATCATGACCATTTCAATATGGGGTAGATTCGCCAATGTTGATCCAGGGCCATCATGACCATTTCAATATGGGGTAGATTCGCCAATGTTGATCCAGGGCCATCATGACCATTTCAATATTGGGTAGATTCGCCAATGTTGATCCAGGACCATCATGATCAGTTCAATATGGGGTAGATTTTACCAATGTTGATCCAGGACCATCATGACCATTTCAATATGGGGTAGATTCGCTAATGTTGATCCAGGACCATCATGATCATTTCAATATGGGGTAGATTCGCTAATGTTGATCCAGGACCATCATGACCATTTCAATATGGGGTAGATTCACTAATGTTGATCCAGGACCATCATGACCATTTCAATATGGGGTAGATTCGCTAATGTTGATCCAGGACCATCATGATCATTTTAATATGGGGTAGATTCGCTAATGTTGATCCAGGACCATCATGACCATTTGAGTATGGGGTAGATTCGCTAATGTTGATCCAGGGCCATCATGATCATTTCAATATATTGTAGATTCGCTAATGTTGATCCAGGACCATCATGATCATTTCAATATATTGTAGATTCGCTAATGTTGATCCAGGACCATCATGACCATTTCAATATGGGGTAGATTCACCAATGTTGATCCAGGACCATCATGACCATTTCAATATGGGGTAGATTCGCTAATGTTGATCCAGGACCATCATGACCATTTCAATATGGGGTAGATTCGCTAATGTTGATCCAGGACCATCATGACCATTTCAATATGGGGTAGATTCGCTAATGTTGATCCAGGACCATCATGACCATTTCAGTATGGGGTAGATTTGCAAATGTTGATCCAGGACCATCATGACCATTTCAATATGGGGTAGATTCGCTAATGTTGATCCAGGACCATCATGACCATTTCAATATGGGGTAGATTCGCTAATGTTGATCCAGGACCATCATGACCATTTCAGTATGAGGTAGATTCACCAATGTT
Source organism: Abramis brama (assembly GCF_963993115.1). Taxonomy (NCBI): domain Eukaryota; kingdom Metazoa; phylum Chordata; class Actinopteri; order Cypriniformes; family Leuciscidae; genus Abramis; species Abramis brama. The sequence continues at coordinate 851,672 of NC_139983.1, forward strand.
GATCCAGGACCATCATGACCATTTCAATATATTGTAGATTCACTAATGTTGATCCAGGACCATCATGACCATTTCAATATAGGGTAGATTCACTAATGTTGATCCAGGACCATCATGACCATTTCAATATGGGGTAGATTCACAATCAGTTCAATATGCGGTAGATGCACTCATCTTGATTCAGGACCATCATTTATTCGGAACCAATGAATCACCAATCCATTTACATTCATGTGTAGAGCTTTAAAATGTTTTAAAATGTAATCTTTCAACTTATCAGCTCTTTGTTAGTGTTTCCTCATTTAAAGTTAGTAAATGTGTTTGGTGATGCTGATTGAAAATGAATTAACTAAGTATAATTTTTGTGTGTATACATTTCAGAAATGTTCCATGATGGAGGAGTTTATCAAAAAGTCTGTGGAAAATGAAGAAAGGAGAAAAATAAGACAGAAAAACATTAAACTCAAGGTGCATGTTCTTAAACCAGATGATCAAGAAGAGAACTTTATCACAGAAATAATAAACAAAGAGCACACAAAATCATTCAGGACCACAAATTGCTCCAGTTTAAAAGATAAAAGAAGAGGATATTATATTTTCCATTGCAGAAGATCTGGAAATGTATATGAAAGAAGTCACAGAGCTGTTGGGTGTAAAGCATACCTCTCTTTTAAAGTAAAAAATGATTGGAAAGGACACAAAGTTGTTGTGCAGAGAATATTTGACCAGCACAATGGACATGATGTTTCTGTAGAAGATGGTCATTTTCAGCAGATTCACCCTCAGCTGGTGGATGAGATCAAGAAGTGGATCACATTAGGCGTAAAACCAGATGTCATCCTCCTTCAAGCTCATGAGTGGTCAAAAGCTCATGGAGAAGTTAATTATCATTCCAGAGAATACTTTGTTACACCAGAAGACATACATAATATCCGTACCTGTATGCTTCGAGGGAAACATCTTGATAAAGATGATTGTAAGAGTACAGAGAAACTATTAGCTGGTCCTTTAAAAGATAATGTTGTATTTTATCAGCCACTGGGTAAGGATCAGGACCTTATAATTGTTCTCCAAACGGAGTGCATGAGAAAAGACTTACAGGACCATGGGAGTAACATTGTGTTTTTTGATGCCACACACTGTGTGAATCAATATTCCTTTCCACTTTTTACACTGCTTGTGAGAGATGACCATGGTCATGGAGTTCCTGTTGCATACATAATAACAAGCAGTGAGACGCAAGAAACCCTTAAGCTTGCACTTCAGAGGCTACGCCCTTTGTTCCCTAAGCCACCAAGGTAATTTATTAAGGAACTGATCTATTGGGGGATCCACTGCTGGAATGGGTACAGCAGTGCTGAACAAGTTAACCTACTTTTCTTTTTCTTTAAAGGTGCTTCATGGTTGACAAAGACATGAGTGAAATAAATGCTTTGAATGACGTTTTCCCTGAGTCTGATGTTCTTCTTTGCTGGTACCATGTACTCCAAGTAAGAAGTTTTTTTTCCCCTTAAATTTAATGATTCATAATTTAATGATACTTGCCTAATCCATTACATATGTCCTGGTTCACAGGCCATAGTTCGGTGGTTGATGAAGTCAGATTCCGGTGTTAGTGGGCCACAGCATTCAAGTATCCGGAAAGAAATTATTGATTACTTCAAAAAAATGAAAGCTTGTCCTATGGTATTTGAATTTTAAATTGTAATGGTTATATTATTGTAATATGTACATAATGTATTTTTTTTTTATAATTTTAATGCTTAATTTTTTCACCCCAAAACAATTTTTTTGTCATCATTTACTTACCCTCATGTTGTTCCAAACCTGTATGAGTTTCTTTCATCTGTTGAACACAAAAGAAGATATTTTGAAGAATGCTGGTAATTAAACAATTGATGAACCCTATTGACTTTCATAGTAGAAGAAAAAAAATACCAAGAAAGTCAATGGGTGTTGTCAACTGTCTGGTTACCAACATTCTTTAAAATATTTTCTTTTGTGTTCAACAGAAGAAAGAAACTCATACAGGTTTGGAACAACACAAGGGTGAGTAAATAATGTCAGCATTTTCATTTTTTCTGTGAATTATCCCTTTCAGAAAGTCAGAAATGTTTGAATTTATACCATTACATTTTTTGACCAAGAGGGTTTTTTCACTATACATTGTGTACTTTTCCATTCATGTTCCATTCATCCAATGTTTTTTAAAAACCACAGAAAAGGCAAAATACTATAGATATTATATAATCCTATAGATATTTTATCTTGTATATTATTAAACTTTTATGTTGTTGCCTTTTTTGCTTGTAGACTCACAATACCTCTTTTTGTTAATTGCAGCAGGCTGACTTTGACAGAGTGGCAAAACAATTCCTAAAGGAATTTTCTCACTACAAAGAGCTTTGCAATTATTTCCAGAGGTACTGGGAACCAATAAGTCATAGATGGGCTGATTATGGACGTTGTTATAACCATGGGAATTCAGAGACCAACAATTTGATAGAAAGGTAGGTTCCACTTTATTTTGATAGTCCACTTTAGACATTCTACTAACTATAAGTAACTTTGCAACTACATGTCAACTAACTCTCATTAGAGTATTAGTATACTGTAGTAGACTGTCAGTAGACTGTCAGGTTATGGTTAGGTGTTAGGGTTCGGATTAGTAGAATAAATTGACTTGTAGTTGCCAAGTTACTTATAGTCAGAAGAATTGCTGTTGGGGGACCATCAAAATAAAGTGTTAGCAGATATTAAGCATACAGTGTACTAATACTCTAATGACGGTTAGTTGACATGTAGTTTCAAAGTTACTTATTGTTAGTAGAATGTGTAAAGTGGACTATCTAAATAACGTATTACCGAAAGGTAAAATAAGATCCTAGTGAATTTAAATTGATTTCTGCTTTACAGCCTTTAATATCATTAAACTGTTGCAACTTTTCCACATACAATTATGAACTTGTTTTGGCATTATAAATTGTTTTTCATTTATTCAGGTTCTTCCATCGACTGAAATACCAATTCTTATCTGGGATAAGAAATCGACGTTTGGATGACTTGCTTGACGTCCTTCTTTGCAAGACAGAGACTTACTTTCAGGTGATAAAACACTTGCAATCAGCAGGAAGAATGGCAAACTGTGTTGCCATGAAGTTGGAGGAAACATTTAACAAAGCAACTAGAATGATGGAAAAAGGTTGGATTGACCACATTACAAGAGAATCATTGGAAATATATGTGTATAATGTGCCATCCGAACAAGACTCCTCACTTTCCTACAGAACCTGCCCAGCAGAGTGTTTCTGCAGTTGCCCTGTGGGTTTGAAAGGTGAAGTATGCAAACATTTGGTGTTGCTAGATATACTCAAAGATAAGGATGATGCATTCCCTGAACTTGCTCTTCAGCTGGAAGCTCATGCAAGAGCTGTACAAGACAAAGGTCACTTCAGTGTCTGTTCAGAGGTGAAGATGGAAATCGACGTGGAAAGCCTTTGTGGGAGAGGAACATTTCATACAGATTTGGAAACCTATTCTTGTACCTGTTGCACATTCTCATATCATGGCATATGTCCCTGCCTTATTTTAGCACAACAGTTGTTTGGCATGACCATTAATGAAAAAACGTGCTGTTCTGTGAATCAATCTGACAATGCTGATGTGTATTTTGAGAAACAAGACACAAGTTCAGACTTCCGGAGACTAGAAGATGTTCTTGAAATTGTCAAAAGATGGCAGACTGTTCCAGAGAACATCAAAAGCCAAATAAATGATCTCTATATTAACGTGCAACAAGAAGACAGAAGTCTTTTGTCAAAAAGGCATTGTACCAATGACACTTCAAGGAAGATACAGCCACTCTTTCCATGCAATGCAAAAAACAGAAAAAAGACTTCCAAGGTTTCCAAGAAAACCTGCATTTCTGACACAAATTCAGGAGGATTTAAAAGAAGAAAGAGACAACCCAAAAAAAGTAAGAAAATGAAAGAAAATGTGAATACAGGATTGGGTGCAGAATATCTTGTATGAAATTTTGGGATCAAATGAAAAGCTGATTTTAGTGTGGCCAAATGTTTTGTTTAACTTGATGTTAATTTCAAAACAATACTGTTTTCGGAAGAATCTGCAAAGCTGTTTTCAATGTAATGTATTTTGTGTGCTAAAAAGAGATTCCGTAAATGTACATTTTAAATTTTAGATCTATTATTAATTATTACCGTTGCAGTACCATTGCAATGTGGCTAGATGACATGTGGTATGTTTCTGTTTGTGTTCATAAGAAAGAATCATACGCCATTCATCAAATAAAACATGTTTAATTATTCCACATATTAAAGATGTAAGTAGCTTATTTTACACTGAGCATATTGATATAACAAAATTATTAATATAACACAAATATAAGGGTATTTTACAGAAATAAAAGGCCCCTGATTCAATTAGTTGGGAACATTTTGAAGAGATGAACCATCTGTATAAACAAAATATCAAACATAAAAGGTTATTGTCAGATTTAACAACCTTAACATTTCACATACAGTTTGGTGCTGCTTTGTTCTGCTTTCATTTTAGACTCTCTGAGATGAAACCTAACACTCCATCCACTGCCTGTGGACCAAATGTGTGGGTTAATAAACTGAAAGCTGATCTAGAATCCAGGTTTGATTGCAAGTTGTCACGCACACTAGCCAGAGTTGTCCTTTAATGAAAAGAAAAAAATGAAACAATTAATAAAAATACATCAAATATCAGCAATACAGTAGCTCTGCATTAAGAAAATGTACTGTACCTGGTTACTTCTGCATTGTGGTCACTTATGTCTTTACGTACCAACTTTGGACTGACATTTTGACAAAGGCTTTTAGTCAAACCAGTGGCTAGGTCTGAAGCCTCTCCCTCTGTTAGTGCACTAAAAATGCTTGTCTTAGTCTTCATTTTCTTGGGAAGATTGAGGACTAATTCAGGCAGATTTTTTTTGCGCCCCTTAAGAAAAATGAACAGTAGTGCATTAGAACTAAAATAAAACTAATAGAGAGATGAAAACAAATATAAAACACAACTGATAACTTAATATATCAACCTTATCAATTTAAAAATGAACTAACTCCTAGCAGATCTCTGAAAACATTAGAGGACATATTCTCCCCTTCTATTCTGCGCTGAATTTCTTCTTTTGTGACAACATACGGGGACTTTCTCTGACCAGTGAGGGCTAAGCGTCCAAAAACTTTGATGCCTTTAATGTTGTCTGTGGGGTTATTCAAAGGACAATCTCCACTGTCTCTTGCCTCTATTTCCTCATTTTCAAAACCTGCATCCTTGCCAGTGTCAAAGGTTTGTGGCTGTCTTTCTTCCTTGCTGTCTTGCTTTTTTTCCCTGTCTGATGCATCACTTGCCTTTCTTTTTTTACCCTTTGATTGTTTTGTTTTTACTTCCACTTTTTCTGTTTTGTGAGTTTCCCTTTTCTCTTCTTCCTCTTGTTTCTTCTCATCATCTGGAGGTCTTGTTCTTTCCTCTGTCTGCTTACTTTCTCCTTTTTGTAGATGTTCGAAGATATTGTTTCCTTCACCTGCTATTTGAAGCATCAGCATAAACAGCAATGCCATTCTAATCTCAGGAGGACTAATTATTACATCTATAGAAAACATTAAAATGGGTGTACAACTAAACTTGTACTGGGATACATCATCCTCTATACCTCTACAATGAACAACAGTTCTGAAGTCACACATTATAAGGAACAGACCCAAACATATTATTAACTAATAACATTCCCCTCTTGCTTCAGCGAAACATACACTTGTAACTTTCTGAGTCTAAATGCATAATTGTATTTTTTTCCTAAGACAAGAGCTATGATGTAAAAAGATAGCATGCACTCAACATTTTTAATGAAAAAAAGTGCATCACCAGAGGTCAAATACCTTCAGTAGTTGAAGCACTATTAGAGTATTAAAAAGACTGTTCCAAAAACAAACTGGACAGCACTGCATAACATGCATATAAACATACCCTTATTCAAACTTCCCATTTCATTATAAAAATATCCTTTAAATTTGCTTTGAAATATAGTATGTAACAGTATATACTTGTTTTGATTTTTGTGGGAGTTTCACTACAGTTTGCACAACTTGCTTTTTTAGCCTGCACATTTTATACAGTGTGTTGAATAACTGTTTGTTCTTAGAATTTACTTACAAATTACACAGATGCCACATGGTTTTCGCTGACATCTCAAATGGCTGTGTGCACCGCATTCCTGACAGCACACCTAAAAGTGAAACAATGCTTGTTTTTTTGTAATTAATTACAGTATTAAACAGATTATTCCATTTACCTTCTCTTTCATCAGGACACTCCAGCACACTGTGCACTTTACACCTCTATCTGCAGGGGAAAAAATTATGATTATATAGATATATATATATATATATATACAAAGCTTCACTTTGAACATATAATGTAGACATGATCTTGTGGTCATGACATATCACATTCCCACTAATTAATATTAATTAAATAACCCTTGCTGCTGTCGCTTCTCGCCACTGGCTTGCTCACTGTAAAGCTGCTTTTACACAATGTGCATTGTAAAAAGCGCTATATAAATAAAGGTGACTTGACTTGATCTAATAACTCATAGTCACAACCAAACTAAGTGAACCGAACATGTCCCCCCAAATGTATAATTTGTATGTTTTGCTTTAGTTTTTATGAAAGGGAGCACCTAAAGAGGAGAACAGAATGTTGCAGAACTGTGCCCTTAGCTGCGGTATATCCACTGAGGCATATCCATCCACGAAATCTTTTCCCTCAAGCAGGGCCTGAGCAAACTAAATATATATAAATTTTAATGTGAATTTTAAATACTTTATCAGAATGCATAAAAATAAAAGTACATCGACAGATTTTAGAAAATGAGAAAAAAATACCATTAGCACATGGACCCCACAAGAATGTCCATCCTCTTGTCGTGGGTGGGGCACATCATTCCATGTCCATTTCAGGGGACATCCTTTAGCTTTGGCAAAAGAACTGAAAAAATAAAGCTTAATTATTAGGTATTTGTTCTGAATGTAGTGCTGATACAGTATGTTGTTGTTTTTTTCATATTGGTCATTTAAGGTAATGTTTCACTATAATAAAATCCATTAGCAGAATAATTTTGTTGTGAAGCAAGACTCTAAACACAACACACTTTGGCAAGTATCAAGTATTAACTAAATGAAAGTAGACTGTGGACGGGGGTATTTTTCATAAATATCTGGTCAGGACGTGTCTCAGTTTTTTGCGGTGTCACTTTTAAGTCATGACTTTTAAATGTTAGAAATTTGTACAATTAATTAAAGGTGAAGTGTGTATTGAGTTTATTGATCATTGACAACCCATTCATGGGTTTACCTCCCCAAAAGTTTAAATATTGAGCTTCCCAGGCACTATACCCATCTCTATAACATCTCTATAACTCAAGAAGTTATAGACCTTAGTCAGGGTAGTGACATTTTTTTGTTGTTGCATTTTTATGTATGTATGTGTGCCTGTCAAAAGTTAAAAAATATTATAACTTTTTAATTGTTTAAGTTTCTTCTGCTCACCAAGGCTGCATTTATGTAAGAACAATAATGTTGTGAAATATTATTTCAATTTAAAATAATTGTTTTCTATAGTAATACAGTTAAAAAGGTAATTTATTCCTGTGATGCAAGGCTGATTTTTAAGCATCATTAAATAATGTTATGAGACAGTAAAGGCATCATTTTCAAAACCATACACTTTGAAATCCGTTTTCAAAAGCTTATGTTTTCAGGCTCCCAAAACGCTGTTGTCATGTAACTGAACGGACAAATGGACCAAATGATTACAGCCTTGAAATAAAGGGATACTATCAAAATCTTAATGTTATTAATTGTTAATCTACTACCTCCAATTCTTCAGAATCCAATTTTTCTTGCCATTGGTTTCACCAAATGGATCCATGTATGTGACTTCTTGTTTTGTGAGGTCACAGAACTACAAAATAAGATCAGAAAATTAGGAGATTAAAAATTAAAAAAGAAGATTAAAAGAATCATCTAATACCAAACCTATAATATCCTATAAAAACTGTTATAATTATAATATATATTAGAGTTTGCACAAGGTATGTCAGAAATGTAAGAAATTGTTTAGTCTGGTATGGTTTCCTACTGAACCAAGCCTGGCGTATTCAGAATGTTATGATTTGGCCTATACTTACAAAAAGGGTCCAGTGATTTTCATTTTCCAGGAGGGCACCAATAACTTTAGCGTAGGTTTTAAATAAGTCTTTCTGGAAAGATATAATTATTAATTTAATCAAAAGAAACCAATTTTATGTGGAACATCATGTGTGCTTTTTTTAAAGGGGCTCTAGGAAGTGAAGGGGCTCTGTGGCCTGAACTCCAGCCAGCAACTTATTGCTTGTGCTTGCGGTCATGCACGCAATCCATAGTGATTTGAGCAAGCCTTGGCCAAAATAGTAGCCGATATCACGTCGACAGATGACGTTCATTAAAATTACACTGTTAAGATTTTCCAGGCAAAACTGCCCTGAGTCGTTAAAATCAGAATAGAGACTTTCATAGACAACCTAGGAAGTTATAAAAAAAAATTAAAACATGAAAATTATTACGTATAGCCCCTTTAAAATAATATAAGGCTGAAGGTTGTAACTTTTTCAAAGTTAAAACATTCTCCTTTTGTAGCCGAATATGCAGAGACAATTTAGTATGCAAACCAGCTGTGTTGATTCTGATGTAAACAATTGCATAAACATTATTATAAAATAGTAATATTCACAAATAAATGGAATATGGTCAAAGACAAGATGCTTTTGCCCGTAATGTTTAATAGTGCAGCTTCCATATTTCTATTTTGCACTCCATATCATGGTGAACCTTGCTAAATTCAGACTGTACTGTATGTCATTGCTATGAATATTTAGTGCCTCAGTGCTAAGTAAGCACTGTATCTGCAGTGCAAAGCATAAATGAGTAAATCCCCTCTGAACAAATACAAAAGATGTATTTTCTAAATGACCGCTAATATAACTTGAAATGTATTAAACATATGCTTTCTAAAAATAGAGAAATATGTTATTAATATCCGTAAAATAGGACAATTAGCCAATTTTGTGCAGAAATGAGTACACCCTAGATTTAATTCCACAAATGTATAATATAGTAGTACTTAGTATGTCTTCCTTCATTTTAAGTAAACTGCTCAGACACTTTTTGGAACAGAGTGAACAAGTTCATGACAAATTATCACATGTCTCCTGTTGAACTCCTGGATGATGACCTCCTTAAATGCTCTGATCTTTAATGAGGAGTGTTGCTCAACTTGTCTCTACAAAATCCCTCACAGGTGCTCAAGTGTGTTAAGATTGGGTGAAATACATGTCCATAGAAGGTTTTCACCTTGAGAGAATGTTACGTCATTGTCATGTTGAAAAAATGCCCAACAACGCAGGGAATAAGCAATGAGGAGAGGGTAGCACCTTATGTTTCAAGCTTTTGTATTACATCACACTGAGAAGTGTGATTTCATGATAGCATTGATTAAGCACAACTCCCTCACACCTTCAGAACTCATGCATCACTATATAAGAGCTTTACTACCACTGAACTTCACTGTGGGAACCAGGCACTTCTCACTGTACTCCTCCAGCAACAGCATAATATTTTGGATGCTGTTAGATCCAAAATGATTGACTTGGTCTCATGAGACCTGAATAAGGATTCACAGAAGTCTATGTTTTGTAAATATGGTCCTTGGAAAAGGCTAATTAACTTTATTGTGTTTTAGCTACAGTAAGTCCAGTCTTGACAATAACCATGCATGTAACTTCTGCAGGCTGCATCTAACTCTGTGAGATAAAGACTCACTCTTTTCATAGCTTTTGCTGGCTCTGAAACACTCGCTTTGTATTTATCCTTACAAAGTCTCCTGAGTCTTTCCCAAGTGGAACCATTGTTGTCAGAATTACTGTAATTCTGAGAATGATTCAGTGGGCTATATAACACTTTTAATTGTCAAGAAATGACTTCTCTTTAAATGTTTTGGTTCAACATATGTTCAACATACTTAATAAAAAATTGCCTTAAACTGACACCAGAATTATTATTATTATTATTATTTTTTTTTTTTTTTCAGAAGTAACTTTCAGGAGGGTGTACTTATTTTTGCAACACAACATTTTATCACTTTGATAAGAAAATCTTATTTTCCTGAACAATGTTGTCATGCTTCTTTGGTAATTGATCAAGCAGACTTCCTGGAACGTTATATATCCAAAGAACCCTAATATGTCTTCCAAGTAAAGAGTAATTGCTGAATTTGTTAAGTTTATACTTATTTATGCTATGCAATGTATGTCTTCACAAGTCCTGGACATTTTCACCGTTGCTCAATTTTTGTGTGTGAAAACTATCAGTTGCTAGTCCATGTTAGAGTAACATTAGAATCTGCAGCTTTAATATTTAGATGGGCAAATGTCTTTGATTGCATTTTTTTATGTTAGATAATATATTCTTGAGTATGTAAATATTATTTACTGCACCTTGCAGAAGTAGTGGCTTTTAACCCTCTGCGATCCAGACAGAATCTTAGTCATGGATTGTGTACAAATATTGTACACATCCTTGAATTTCTTAAGGAGAAAAGGAAAAGCCGATAAATACATACATACATATATATATATACATACAGACATACATTATATATTGCATACCTTGCAGATGATACTCATGAGAGCATCCATTACCTATTGATAATAACTTTAGTTAGAACCTGAAGAAAATCATAAAATTCTGAAATACACCTGCAATTAATAAATACACTTATAGCTCACCACATCTGGTATGTAGCCTGGCTCATACAGTGCTTTTAAATGGGCAGCTGAAATGCTATTTGGCCCAACACAGCCCACTAAGGACTCCCAAGGTTGTATATCTGTATATAGGGTATGTATATAAAAGTCATTAGCACAAATTTAAAAGGGTATGTGTGTATATGTGATATGGAATGTGCAAACTTACTAGTCATGTTGAATCATACGTTGAAAGCTGGAAAACAAGAATGTCACAGTTCATTAGGAAGCATTTCTGTAAACAATTTAAAGGGGCTGTAAGAATATGTAAGAATTTTCTTATATTAATCACTTTTTTATTGCCAATATTTACTATGATGCTTAAAAAACAAGACCTTCCCTGACTTCCTAGGTTGTCTGTGTAAGCATGTAGAATAACAAGGGTTAGTGAATTCCACATATAGCCCCTTGAAGAATAAAATAGAAATGTGGGTTAAGCTAATTAATTAATATAAGTTTTTTACCAGACACTGTAAAATGTGACTACAGTGCAGGGTGCAGCATAGCTAAGATATTTATCCTTAAACTAAGTATTAAGATTTACAGTTACAATTAAAGTAGCACTTCCTACAATACAAAATAATAGATTTAGATTTAATCCAACACTGTAATAAGTGATAAAACTTTTCAAGATTTCAAGTAACTTATAATTTGACCGTAACTACAGTAGAAATGTTGGAGAATTTGCTAATTTATGGGAATCATAATAGATTTTGGTTGTTTAATACAATTTATTATTTAATTATTACGCCATAATAAAATGGTCATGATGGTCCTGGATCAACATTAGTAAATCTACCCTATATTGAAATGGTCATGATGGCCCTGGATCAACATTAGCGAATCTACCCCATACTGAAATGGTCATGATGGTCCTGGATCCATATTAGCAAATCTACCCCATATTGAAATGGCCATGATGGTCCTGGATCAACATTAGTGAATCTACCCCATATTGAAATGGTCATGATGGTCCTGGATCAACATTAGCGAATCTACCCCATATTGAAATGGTCATGATGGTCCTGGATCAACATTGGTGAATCTACCCCATATTGAAATGGTCATGATGGTCCTGGATCAACATTGGCGAATCTACCCCATATTGAAATGATCATGATGGTCCAGGATCAACATTTGCAAATCTACCCCATACTGAAATGGTCATGATGGTCCTGCATCAACATAAGCGAATCTACCCCATATTGAAATGGTCATGATGGTCCTGGATCAACATTAGCGAATCTACCTCATATTGAAATGGTCATGATGGTCCTGGATCAACATTAGCGAATCTACCCCATATTGAAATGGTCATGATGGTCCTGGATCAACATTAGCGAATCTACCTCATATTGAAATGGTCATGATGGTCCTGGATCAACATTAGCGAATCTACCCCATATTGAAATGGTCATGATGGTCCTGGATCAACATTAGCGAATCTACCTCATATTGAAATGGTCATGATGGTCCTGGATCAACATTAGCGAATCTACCCCATATTGAAATGGTCATGATGGTCCTGGATCAACATTAGCGAATCTACCCCATATTGAAATGATCATGATGGTCCTGGATCAACATTAGCGAATCTACCCCATATTGAAATGATCATGATGGTCCTGGATCAACATTAGCGAATCTACCCCATATTGAAATGGTCATGATGGTCCTGGATCAACATTAGCGAATCTACCCCATATTGAAATGGTCATGATGGTCCTGGATCAACATTAGCAAATCTACCCCATATTGAAATGGTCATGATGGTCCTGGATCAACATTTGCGAATCTACCCCATATTGAAATGATCATGATGGTCCTGGATCAACATTAGCGAATCTACCTCATATTGAAATGGTCATGATGGTCCTGGATCAACATTAGCGAATCTACCCCATATTGAAATGATCATGATGGTCCTGGATCAACATTAGCGAATCTACCCCATATTGAAATGATCATGATGGTCCTGGATCAACATTAGCGAATCTACCCCATATTGAAATGATCATGATGGTCCTGGATCAACATTAGCGAATCTACCTCATATTGAAATGGTCATGATGGTCCTGGATCAACATTTGCGAATCTACCCCATATTGAAATGGTCATGATGGTCCTGGATCAACATTTGCGAATCTACCCCATATTGAAATGGTCATGATGGTCCTGGATCAACATTAGCGAATCTACCTCATATTGAAATGGTCATGATGGTCCTGGATCAACATTAGCGAATCTACCCCATATTGAAATGATCATGATGGTCCTGGATCAACATTAGCGAATCTACCCCATATTGAAATGATCATGATGGTCCTGGATCAACATTAGCGAATCTACCCCATATTGAAATGATCATGATGGTCCTGGATCAACATTAGCGAATCTACCTCATATTGAAATGGTCATGATGGTCCTGGATCAACATTAGCAAATCTACCCCATATTGAAATGGTCATGATGGTCCTGGATCAACATTTGCGAATCTACCCCATATTGAAATGATCATGATGGTCCAGGATCAACATTTGCGAATCTACCCCATACTGAAATGGTCATGATGGTCCTGGATCAACATTAGCGAATCTACCCCATATTGAAATGATCATGATGGTCCAGGATCAACATTTGCGAATCTACCCCATATTGAAATGATCATGATGGTCCAGGATCAACATTTGCGAATCTACCCCATATTGAAATGATGATGATATCAATTATCAAAATATTGATTACAATCAGATTCAAAAAGCAATTATTCTACTGTTTTGTTAAATGTCATATACTTTTTGCACACTTCATTCAGACTAAAATCATAGTAATCTTTTTTAAAGACCTGGAATTTATTGACATTTTAAACATTATTATAACATTTTATTAAATATTAAATGTGTATTTGTGTGCAAAGGTATGAGAGAAAGGAGACTTTTCGGGGTTAAAGTAAGCTTAGCTATTAGCTACAGGGCACATGGCTGTTGTATGTATGTTCAGAGTTGCATTACATTATGCCATTCAAGTGTTTTATTTCAGGTTTTTTTAGTGAATAAATACATTTACAAAGTCAGATTTTTAGTTGCAGAAAGGGTCAAAGAAAGAGGACAGACAAAATAACTTACCTTTGTCAGTCAGCCGAGGCAAGAATGGAGGGAACATTCAAAATGGACTGATTGGATTTGGTCGGCACACACTGATGACATCAGAGGCTTGTGATTGGTTGATTAAATGTTGATCCAGGATCAACAAAATTTGTTGATCCAGGAACACATCTTACTTGGCACTCACACCACCATACACACACGGTCGTGCGCACGCACATGTAAAGTTGCATATCCACACCCACATCTCTATAGTCGCATAAGCATAGCTGGTAACATTAGCTGTTTATGGCTATAAGTCCTGGAGCAGTCTTACCAGCTCAACAAACGATAAAGCAAGTGGGTTGATGTGTCTTAGCCATCCAGTAGTTAAAAGTGGACCACATCCGAGGGACCTCAATTTACAGTAGCTCTTGGAAAGGGAGTGAAGCTGGCAGTAAACCACCAGTCGTGCAGGTCTAGCTCCGCCGTCACAAAGCTAAGCGAGTTACGTTACCCGTCCTCCGTGGGTCCCGCGCTGATTTGACGTTGAGAAGCGATGAAGTCCTGAGCAGCTTTCGGGGAGGGGAGGTGGCGTCGCGGCCCGGTTTCGGGCCTGATGAACAGCCTGGCAGGGAAAAGGAGAGTCGGTTTAAGGCCCAGGTCGTATAGCTGTTTCATCATGGCCCGGTATTCAGAGCGTTGTTCTGCCACTTCAGGCGAGTAATCCTCGAAGATGTGGATCTGAGAGCCCCTGTAGTTTAATTTGCCCCGTAAACGTCGAGCTTCACGCACAACCAACTCCCGCTCTTGAAACTTAAGGAAGCGAATGATGACGGGCCGGGCTTTGCCGCCAGGCCCCGGCTTTGGAGCTAGGGTGCGGTGGGCTCGGTCGAGTTCAGGGGTAGAGTTCAATATTTGATCGCCGAGAATCTCCACCAAAACCTGAGAGAAAAAAGCCGTGGGGTGGGCACCTTCAATGTTCTCTGGAAGGCCCACTATCCTTATGTTGTTTCTTCTAGAGCGGCCTTCCAGGTCAACAAGCTTAGACTGTAGCTTAGCGTTCGCTTCAGACATTGCGGTCAGCTTTGCTTCCATGGCCTTCATGTCTTGGCTCGTGGAATCTGCAAATGTCTCCAAAGACGAGAGACGCTGTTGGTGGTCGAGTAAGGTATTCTGGAATTTATCAACCCGCTCCTCGAGTTTGGAGAACACAGTGTTGAATTCCGCCTGGAACTTAGTCATAAGAGAAACCTCGTGTTTAGCTAGCATATCTGCTAGCGCGGGTAGCACGGTGTTCGGAGGGTCGTTCTCTCCTTTGTGGTCCCCTTTTTTCGATCTACTGGTCATTCTCTCAAAGCGGCGATGCACTGTTGAATATATTTAAACGTTGGGGATCGTTTTTAACACTTTAGTTGGACTGTAATAAAAGTTATAAACGTAGAGGTTGGGAGCAGGGCAGAAACGCGACTCACTCCGTCATTTCCTACACCGGAAGTGTATAGAACCAATTCTTAATGCGCATGTGAACGCCATCAGCGTTTCTCACAGGTTCGCGTTTAAAGTCTGTGTAGAGAGAATGGTGTCGTCTTGGCGCCCCCTAATTTAATAACAAATGATCGTTGCGACGGAACGAATCAATCAAAACTAACTTTAGCTGGAAAATAAAATTTAAATTACTCCGTCATTTATGGTCATACAGAAAAAAGAAATATAAAAAAAGAATCTGTGATATTTTTACTTGTGTATGTGTCCACTTACAATCAAATCAAAACATTGTGCTTTTGTAAAATAAAGAAAATAAACAGGGTGTGCGTTTTTTTTTTCTTGAGCACGTCTATAAACTGAAACAAAACTCAGCGAATACTTGTCACACATTTATGAGCCATATACCTTTATAAACATTTAAGTGTGTACTTTTAAATGATCGGATTCAAACTGAAAACAAATATTCTCTGTTTAAGTAATTTGTATAAAACCAACAAGATGTCCAGCTTCTCAAACGCTTCCTAATTATTTTTATTTTGAACACGGCCACTCGCGCAAAAGATATTCACATGCAAATCTCCACATGGAACGCGAACGTGCTCGTTACCTCAAAAACAAAACACCAAAACACTTCACAAGTCTCAGCTTTTCGTCGAGTTTGAAAGACGCGCCGTGAGCTTACATTGGATTTAGGCTACCTCAGAAGAAGAAGAACACGATTTGAAGACAAGAAAGATGTAAGGTAAGAAATTCTTACATATTAGTTTGTTATTGTTGCATAAATTTCACATTGAAGTTGAACTGTTGCTTGATATATGGTGAATATTATAATATTTAGTTTACAGTTTACTGTTACTGTGTTTGTGGATATCTGCTCAAATGTAGATATGTATATGGTAACCATAATGTTTTATATTTGAGCGCGATAGCGTTTGAATGTATCATATTTTGGATCGCGATCGCGTTTGAAAAGCACCAAACGGCTTCATGTTTTTACTATTATCTCATTTCATATCATCATAACGAATGGAAACATTTGAAGTAACATGATAATCAATATATTTTTCTCTAGCTTAGTTGTTACTGAAATATTTTGGAAGATTTATAGGCTGCTATGGTTATTGTTATTATTATTTTATGCAGCACTGTGCATAGCCAACAAATAGGCACAACAAACCTGGTGTTCATTATATTATATATTGTTGGAACCATTTATGTGTGTGTGTATTCTGTGAATTTTAAAAAGAAATTTTAACCAGAAAAATCTAAAATGTATTCCCAAAATCGTGCAGGCCTATAGTTTCTCTTGATATCAGTATGTTCACTTTTTTTTTTTTTCAGGGCCCAGATGCCACTCCTGCTGACTTCAACATTCACATGAGTCTCTGTACATGAACATGGTAAAGTGAAAATCAAACACCTTGGAAATGAAAGGTATGTACAATGTTTTTAGGAATGGCACAAAGGTCTCTGTCTTTGGATAATTGTTTTCAATGAGTGCTTTTTTGTCATTTGTTTTGTATTTTTGGATTATGTTGTGTTGTAAATAAATCCAAAAAATCTAAAAGCCATTCTTTTTTAAATCTCCTCATTCTTTGTGAAAGGTTGCTCAGAATGATAGGGCCTGATAGCTCCTAATTGGGTCGTTAGGGGAGGGTTTTTGTCTTTCTCAGGTGTGAAAAGCTTACATATTAATGAGCTCCCGCATAAAGCTTTTTCACACAAAACACGTCGTAAAATTTTTAAATCAATATATTGTCTTCTCTGAATGAGCAGTCAGGGTGATTTTCACATAGTTTTGGAGCAAATATTCTAGGCTACGTCATACAATTTTCAAAAGTCTTGTGAAGAAATAATCAGTATGGGTTTCATGACCTTATTTCAGTGAGAATTTTTTTTTTTATTTTCACAAACCACGCATAAATGTCATTATCTCAAAACAACAAACTTTTACACACATGCTGCTGATATATTATTGTAGCAGAGTTTGTGCTGAATACAGTGTAATTAGACTTTAGCCATGAAAATGTCACAAGTAACAGAAATAAGCACAAATGTCAGAACATGTCAGAACACCTCCAGGGCCCAGAAAACAGCTCAGACCTCAGAGGGTTAAAAGCGCTATATAAATGAAGATGACTAGACTTGATTTCACAGCTTTAAAATTTACAACATTTTTTTGAGCGTAATAATGTGTCACCAAAAAAATTGAGTAAATAATAGTTAAACTTTTTAGAGTGTAAAAACCGTCCCACAAAGGTTATTTCAAATATATTCAGAGGTTGTGTCTTGTGAAACACCTCCCACACTGTTGTTTTCCGACATTGTTCCTCCAGGACACAAAAACAGATATTTTAAAATTTAATTCATTAATTTATTTATGTTGTTGTTGTTTTTACTTCAAATAATGAATGTTGTATTTTTGTCTTGTCTCACTCTGGGCATAATGGTTTATTTAAAGCACTTTATTGTTGACCACCACAAACTTTACAACTTTATTTATGTACTTGTGTCCACATAATAAAATATGATACTACATTGTAAAAACTTTTAACATATACAGAAAATGTTGGTTGCCAGCAAGCCTATAAATTAAAGAGTACTGTAAATCAACTACAATTGTACTGTAAAAACACAGTATAACTGTAAAAACAGTGAAACAAGAGCAGCTGTGAATTTACATGTAACATTTTAGTCGAATGATGATGATGAACAGTTCCAAAACGGATTTAAATACATTTATTCATTTAGCAGACGCTTTTATCCAAAGCGACTTACAAATGAGAACAATAGAAGCAGTGAGACTAACAGTAGGACAACAAAATGCAAGTAAATAACAAAAGCATTAACAAAACTCAGATAAGTCATTGGATACTTGAATAAATAAACTATGTACAAATAAAGAGCAATAAATAAAACGCACCAATAAAGTGTCTTTGAGTATTTTTGTTGTCAATATTTGTGTTTTTTCATTGTTCTTTAGTCTTTGGTTCAAGGTTTTATTATCCTGAGACAGTTTCAATGCAAGTTTTGTTAAATTTTAACCTGAAGAAATCCTGATGTTGGTCTTTGAACCAAAGGTGATCATAAACTCCACCCTCTGACAACACTTACCAGGAAGAGACTGACTTATTATTCCTCTTTTCTGTCATGCTCTCTCTTCTCTCTCGACAAAAGCAATAAAGAAGCAGCGATCAGTGGAGAATGAAGACAAACACTTTCAAGAGGGATTTGTGAGACATTTGTTTCTGAACAGACAGCAGATCGTTGTGATTCTCAAGGTTATTCACTTTTAAACCCGTCGTTCAGAAAGTGAAAGTAAAGTTTGTGTTGCTGGAGCTCAAACGGTGAAAATGGCTTCACTAAATGTCTCTGCTGAAGAGCTTTCTTGTCCCGTGTGCTGTGAAATCTTCAAGGCTCCTGTTCTTTTATCATGTAGTCACAGTGTATGTAAAGAGTGTCTTCAACAGTTCTGGAGAACCAAGAACACTCAGGAGTGTCCTGTCTGCAGGAGAAGATCCTCAAAACCGGAACTTCCAGTTAATTTGGCGTTAAAAAACTTGTGCGAGTCGTTCCTGAAGGAGAGAAATGAGACACGTTCATCAGGATCTGAGGAGATCTGCAGTTTACACAGTGAGAAACTCAAACTCTTCTGTCTGGAGGACAAACAGCCTGTGTGTTTAGTGTGCTTTACTTCACAACAGCACGACAATCACAAATTCAGACCCATCAGTGAAGCGGTTTCATCATATAAGGTAAGACAAATGTCTCGTGTCACATTTAAGTGAAAGTGACGGGAACCCGTACTCAGAATTAGTGCACACACATTCAGTGAGTTGTGAACACTCACACTCACACTGACACTCTCACACTCACACACAGAGACACACACAGAGACACACACAGCCACGACTTCCCTTTACTTTGACTTAAAGTTTGTAAAACAAATCTTGCTCCATCCTTTATCTTTACTCAAAGTAGTAAGAACGACAGACAATCTGCATTAATAGACACAGTTTTAGGTAACAGAGTCGAGACAAGATGGCGACCAAGATCGACGTATGTTGAAACGCTCTGTAGGGTTTTGCTTCTATCCTCTTTGAAATGACTTGTCATATGTTAAATCTTTTAAAAAACCTAACTTGAAACCATAGTGTAAAATACTGTCATAGCAAAACTTTATTTTTCTCTAGCAAAAAGCACTAAGGATAAGTTGCTGATCTAGATAGCCGTAACCGTGTGGCTCACAACAAGCGATTAAAATGAGCGACTCACTCAAGCAGATGATAAATACCAATTCCAACACAATTGAGGACCTCAAAACATCCTTAAATCATCTTTATGCTGAGATTCAGGATCTTAAGGATGACAAAACCAAGCTGGGTGAGAATTTCGCACGGCAGCAAAAATCTCGTTAATCTGGAAGAACGAGTTGCCGATGCTGAACGTTACAAAAGACGCTGGTGCCAACGTCTCTATGGCCTCTCTGAGCAACCAAACGAAGATGTAAAAGCAAAAGTTGTCGAAATTTGCAACGTAGTTGCCCCGCAGTCTTGCAAAAAAGGTTTTGAAGTCATTGACATTGCTCACAGGCTTGGTAAACCGCAATCGGGAAGGATTCGTGCCATCATTGTTCTATTCGCTTTACGATCTGTGCGAGATGCCATCTTGAAGAATGCCAAAAACAAAGAATTCCTGAAACAACACAAGCTTCACTTCTTGGAAGATCTGACCAAAGAGGAAAAGGACAGGAGATCGCTTTTATGGCCACATGTAAAGAAAGCATGTGAAGACAACAGAAAAGCCTACTATGTCGGGTCCAAGGCTTTCATTGAAGGTATCGAAATCAAAGGCCAAAAAATAAACTGAACAGTACTATGGTTAAGCTGATCCTTTAGATGCATGGCCACACACACATGAAATGTTTTATAGTTTAAACCTAACAAAGTTTCTTTGTTCATAATTTATATTCGTATATAATATATTGTCCATATTGACTTCATATTGTGGCCTAGCTATAATTTTAGTGATTCTCGGGAATTTGGATAAAACAGGTTTTAATTTTGAAAATAAAAAGTTAGTTAAATTACAAAATCTGAAGGTATATCATTATAGACCAAGGTCTTGGCTGTTCAGCAATGTACCGGTGCAACCTCCTCATTTTGTATTTTTTTCATAAAATAGGCAGTTTTTGCAGTTATTACTTTGTTTTTGTCAACACCGTCAGACACAATAAAAAAGCAAATTATTTTTTATTTATTTGGTCTAATATGAATTTAGAATTTTTAAATCATTATCTGGCATTCTTAGTACACATATATATGCTGTTAAATGTTGAATATTCACTTTTGTTCATTTTTTATTCTGTTTCATGTGTACTCCTTTAAAGTATCTAACATCATACAATGTTTACTTTAAGCCTAAAGAGAAAAAGTAATGTTTTTTTTATTTAACAAACATATTTTTGTATTAAAAGAGACTATTACTTTAATAACTCAACAGCACTGAATAAACATATTGTACGCATATTCATTTAAAACAAATAAAACTCCCTCTGACTGTGGTGACTTTAGAACTGACGGTGGTGACAGTGGCCTCTTTACAATATACAATTCCAAAATTTATACCACTCAAGTCAATGGCTTCTTGCTTAACAGCTTTATTTAACTATTTGATCCAAAAAATAACAATCCTGAGCACTGGAATAAACATTTTTCAAGGAATATAAGGTACAATTAAGCAATATCTAAAAGTACCCCATCCCCATATCATCAAATATCAAATTATCATAGTAAAAAAATGGTTATTACCAGTAGGAATAATGTACAATGCATCACTGACATCATCTTAAACTGTCATCTAGTGCCCCCTACTCATAAAATATTACATTATATTACATACATAGCATCCAATGCAATAACGACCTAATCAAACACAAATGTAATCAATTAAGCATAAAAATAAATAATAAATAAATAAATTTAAAAAAACAAACTACAGAAAAACAAACTACAGAAAAATACAGAAAAGTAACCAACATGATAAAAAAAAAATAATAATAATAATAATAAAAAAATATAGCTGCGAGCAGCGATTACGGGCCCAAGCCGGTGGCACCGCAACCCCGGTGCCTTTAGTTACCTAAAGGCACCGGGGTGGCGGTACCGCCGGCTTTGGCCCTCCATCGCTGCTCGCAGCTATATTTATATATATATATATATATATATATATATATATATATATATATATATATATATATATATATATATACACATACATACATACACACACATACATATATATGTATATATATATATATATATATATATATATATATATATATATTATTGTTCAAAAGTTTGGGGTCAGTAAGATTTTTAATGTTTTTAGGAGAAGTCTCTTCTGCTCACCAAGGCTGCATTTATTGATTAAAAATACAAACAAAAACAGTAATATTGTGAAAACAGCTGTTTTCAATTTTAAAATATTTTACATAGTAATTCATTTCTGTGATCAAAGTTGAGTTTTCAGCATCATTACTCCAGTCTTCAGTGTCACATGATCCTTCAGAAATCATACTAATATGATGATTGATGCTCAATAAATATTCATTATTATTTTCAATGTTGAAAACAGTTGTGTACAGATTTTTTTTTTTTCAAAATGCTTTGATGAATGTAAAGTTCAAAAGAACAGCATATATTTCAAATATATATATTTTTAACATTATAAATGTCTTTACTGTAACTGTTGATCAGTTTAACTCATCCTTCATAAATAAAAGTACTGATTTATTTTATTTCTTTCCCCCAAAAATAAAATTTTAATTATTACTAACCACAAACTTTTGAGCGGTAGTGTTTAACGTTACAAAAGCTTTAGATTTCAGATAAATGCTGTTCTTTTGAACTTTCTATTCATCAAAGACTGTACACAACTGTTTTCGACATTTAAAATAATAATGAATGTTTCTTGAGTATCAATCATCATATTAGAATCATTTCTGAAGGATCATGTGACAGTGACGACTGGAGTAATGATGCTGAAAACTCAGCTTTGATCACAGGAATAAATAACAGTTTAAAATATATTAAAATAGAAAGCAGCTGTTTTAAATTGGAATACTATTTTACAATATTACTGTTTTTGTTTGTATTTTTAATCAAATAAATGCAGCCTTGGTGAGCAGAAGAAACTTCTCTGTTATGTGCGCGCCACAGACTGCACGCACGTCCGCTTAGAGTTCCGCCTTTTGCCTTCCGTCAATATTACGTTATTAGAAAAATATTTTTTTAGAGAATCGATTTTTGGACATTTGTGAATCGATTCAGAATCGTCCACGTCCGCATCGCGATGCATCTAAGAATCAATTTTTTCTCCCACCCCTAGATTTCATACAACAGGTTAATAAACAGTTACAATTAAGTCACTTACATTTTAGATGCAATGTTGACTGTTTTTGTTCTGTTTCAGCAGCGAAAATAGTTAAACAAAGATCACGGCAGAACCATCACGCATCACGTGTTTTCTCATAACTGAACGATTCAGCATTTTTAACGAATCGGTTGACTCAAAGATTGAATGATCAATCCATAAACATCTGTCTTAATCATGATCGACTCATTCGAACGAATCGTTTGAACGAATGAATCAATGACTCGCTTATTAAGATGGATGCCTGGCGACACCTAATGGCGGTTTAGTGTTGTTTAAAAGCATCATTCTTTCCCACATGTGTGTGATTTGTGTGTGCAACATTATTATTATTTTTCTTTCACTATTATATTAGCGATTTAAAAGCACCCACTCGTGTCACACGTCGATTAACCGGTGGGAAAATATCCTCAGACACATACCTAATAAATGTATATTTAAATACAATATTGGCCTACCTGGTAAAAAGTTTTATATACTATTTTGATGTCCTTTTGGACACAAGAGGGCAGTATAGCCCTATGTTTGCTTTTTTGTTGAACCAAATAGCACTAAATAGCCTGTTTTTAACTTTTTCATTCTTCTTGAATTGCAAAAACAGAATAAAATGGGTTTAGTTGTGATATTTGTATACTTTTATATAGAAATAAATGGTATATAATTACATTTTTAGAAGATTTTTACTTTAATCCCTCGCCATAGCAAAACCGTTTGAGATATTTATTATCCATTCACAATTTAGCATATTTAATGTAGTTTCATCATGTTGAAAAAGTTTGGTACGAATAAAATAAATAGTTTAAGAGGAGTGGCTAAAAATTCAGAGGCTGATTTTGCAAAAAAATTCACATTCAGACCAAAATATCTGACTTCCTGATGGCCAGAGCTATTGAATGTAAATTAGAAAGTTGTCCGGCTTGATGAGAACAATATAGAAACTATTTTTTCTTTACTGTAGTTAAAAGTAACCCCCCCACTTTTGTCAAAAGCATGTTGAAAGTGACACACTTCCTGCTGCCAGTTGGTGGCGCTATAACTTTGACTCACAATAGCTACATCCATCTGATCGGCCTCTTACCACGAACACACTGCTGAAGTTTCATCAAGATCAGTTAATGTATGCAGAAGTTATTCCACTTCCGTGTTTCTCTTTTCTCGCCATAAATTCGATTCCTCGCCACAGCCAAACCGTTCGAGATATCAAAAATCCGTCCGCAATTTAGCATCCTCAAAGTCTTGACTACATGCACACCGAGTTTGAAGGGGACACGGTGAATTTTCTAGGAGGAGTATTTCACATTCCACAGCAAGCGTTTTCCAAACAACCCATAATAGCCGACTTCCTGTTGGGCTGGCGTAAAACTTGACCGGGGTAAAGTTGTTCGGCCCGATGAGATCTATATGTGTACCGAGTTTCATATTAATTCATGCGAGCGTGTTTGATATATGGATCAAGTTTTAGAACCCCGTTCAAGGGGGCGCTGTTGAGCCCCCCAGCCACGCCCGGGTACCAGCTTCAGCCCGGCCCTGATGGCCGTGGGTTCTGACCTGTGTGCAAAGTTTCAAGAGTTTTTGAGCACGTTAAGGACCCCAAAAGCCCCTGAAACCTTGATTAACAATATAAAAGCAATAGTCAAATCCCCCCCTCCCCTCACACACACACAGACACAGAGAGAGGGAGAGAAAATTCTTCAGAAAATCCACATTCAAACCAAAATATCTCTCTTCCTGTTGGTCGGAGATGGTTCATGTAAATTAGAAAGTTGTCCGTCTTGATGAGAACAATATACATACCAAGTTTTGTGATTCTAGGAAAAACTAAACCCCCATTTTTGACTAAAGGTGGCGCTACTGAGCCATTCCACCACCACCGTTTCTGAAACTTTGCACATGTCTACTGGCTAATAAATGTGATGTGTCTGTTGAGTTTCATGCAATTTCAAGTATGTTAAGAGTCTCAAAAGCATCAAAAAAGAATATTAAAGTTTGATGCGTTGCCACGGCAACAGTATCTAAGATATCAATAATCCTTTCACAGGTTTACATCTGCCGTGTGTCTACATTGTACACATAAAGTTTGAAGCAAATCGGGTAAAAATAAGACACTGATTTCAAAGCATTTTGAAAGTGATGTACTTCCTGCTGCCTGTTGGTGGCGCTATAACTTTGACTCACAATAGTCACATCTGTGCGATCGGCCTCTTACAACGAATACACTGCTGAAGTTTCATCAAGATCAGTTAATGTATGCAGAAGTTATAACACACTTCCTGTTTCATTTTTTCGCCATAAATTTGTTTCCTCGCCACGGCCAAACCGTTCGAGATATCAAAAATCCGTCCGCAATTTAGCATCCTCAATGTCTTGACTTCATGCACACCGAGTTTGGAGGCGAATCGATGAATTCCCTAGGAGGAGTACATTAAATTCCACAGCATGCGTTTCCAAACAACGCTAAATAGCCAACTTCCTGTTTGGCTGGCGTAAAACTTAGAGCACGAAAGTTGTTCGGCCGGATGAGATCTATATGTGTACCGAGTTTCATATTATTACATGCAAGCGTGTTTGATTTATGGACACGTGTTCGGATCCCGTTCCAGGGGGCGCTGTCGAGCCCCCCTGCCACGCCCGGGTACCAGCTTCAGTCCGGCCCTGATGGCCGCGGGTTCTGACGTGTGTGCAAAATTTCAAGAGTTTTCGAGCATGTTAAGAGCCCCAAAAGTGCCCGAAAGGTTGACAAAATAATAATAATAATAATAAATATAGCTGCGAGCAGCGATTGCGGGCCCAAGCCGGTGGCACCGCCAACCTGGTGCCTTTAGTTACACTAAAGGCACCGGGGTGGCGGTGTCACCGGCTTGGGCCCTCCATCGCTGCTCGCAGCTATATTTATATATATATATATATATATATATATATATATATATATATATCAGACAAGTAATATTCTTTGTCTTGTCACTTAAAAAAAAAAAAAAATATATATATATATATATATATAATTACCTTTTTTTGGATGCTAAACTATTGTTTATTATATGCTTTGTACTTCACTCACGTTCCAATATCGAAGGGAAAAATGATCCTCTTCACATGCGCAAAAATGTCCTTGGAAAATTCACAGTGGAGCGGTGCTTACTGTGATTGTACGAATTGTACTACTGACTATTTAGAGCAGTGTAATCTTTATATGTTAGGTTGACCATTTTATTATTATATTTTATTAAGTCTATAATGAACAGGCTGCAATGTCAAGATTGCAATGCTAGTGTGTGTGTGCGTGTGTGTGTGTGTGTGTGTGTGTGTGTGTTCATGTTTTTCTGTCCCGGTGGGGACTTTAACCTGAATGCACACAGACTCATGGGGACTCGTATCACAGTGGGGACCTAAATAGAGGTCCCCATGGGTAAACAAGCTTCATACAGAATGAGTTTTTTTGGAAATGTAAAAATGCAGAAAGTTTTCAGTGATGGGTAGGTTTAGGGGTAGGGTTAGTGTAAGGAGATAAAATATACAGTTTGTACAGTATAAAAATCATTAAATCTATGGAGAGTCCCCACAAAGATAGTAAACCGTGTGTGTGTGGGTGGGTGTGTGTGTGTGGCGTGGGCGCGTTTGAACAGTGGACACATAAAAACATACTCCGTCATTATACAGGACGACATTCAAACTGCAAAGTGTTAACTTATATTTGTGTACAGTCGCAATAAAACACAACATTGTGCTTTTGTAAAATAATTTCAAGCAATCAACCCCCGAAAGGCGCTAATTTTAAAATTAAACTAAAATGCTCATGGCTGCACGGGCATTCATAACGGCGCACATCCACGGCGAGGAACGAGCAGAACAGAGTGAACGTTTTTCAGTTAATTCCTACTTCCATAGGAATTAATTTGAAACGCTCGCTCAACCACTATCAATGTCAGTGTGGACGAACATATTTTACTTTCGTTTTTAAGTTGGCGATTCAAAAGCCCCCAGCGGTGTCACATGTCGATTAACCGGTGGTAAAATATTCTCACCGTCACATACCTAGTATATTTTTAAGTAGATACAATAGGCCTACCTGATTTTGAACACAAGAGGGCAGTATAGCCCTATGTATGACTTGACTTTTATGGGACTAAATAGTACAATTACTATTTTTAAACTTATAAATATTTATTAAATTGAAAAAAAAAGAATAAAATGGGTTTAGTTGTGATATTTTTATACTTTTATATAGAAATAAATGGTGTTTAATTACATTTTTAGAAGATGAGGCTTTAAGTGTTACTTTACTTTAGTCCCTCACTATAGCAAAACCGTTTGAGATGTTTAATATCCGTTCACAATTTAGCATCTTTAATGTATCTTTATCATTTTGAAAAAGTTTGGTGTGAATAAAATAAACCAGTTAGGAAGAGTAGCTAAAAACTCAGAGTCTGAAATATCCAAAAAATCCACATTCAAACCAAAATATCTGACTTCCTTTTGCTCTGAGCTAATAACTGTAAATTAGAAAGTTGTCCGGCTCGGTGAGACCAATATATATACTGATTTTTGTAACTGTTGGTAAAACTAACCCACCCACTTTTGTCAAACGCATGTTGAAAGTGACACACTTCCTGCTGCCAGTTGGTGGCGCTATAACTTTGACTCACGATAGTTACATCCATCTGATCTGCCTCTTACCACGAACACACTGCTAAAGTTTCATCAAGATCAGTTAATGTATGCAGAAGTTATAACACTTCGTCTCCTCTCTTTTCTCGCCATAAATTTGTTTCCTCGCCACGGCCAAACCGTTCGAGATATCAAAAATCCGTCCGCAATTTAGCATTCTCAATGTCTTGACTTCATGCTGACTGAGTTTGGAGGTGATTGAATGAATTCTCTAGGAGGAGTACATCACATTCCACAGCAAGCGTTTTCCAAACAACCCATAATAGCCGACTTCCTGTTGGGCTGGCGTGAAACTTGACAGAGGGAAAGTTGTTCAGCCCGATGAAATCTATATGTGTACCGAGTTTCATATTAATTCATGCAAGCGTGTTTGATATATGAACCAAGTTTTCAGACCCTGTTCAAGAGGGCGCTGTTGAGCCCCCCTGCCACGCCCGTTTCTGAAACTTTTCACATGTCTACTGGCTAATAAGTGTTATGTGTCTGTCGAGTTTCATCCAATTTCAAGCATGCTAAGAGTTTCAAACGCATCCGAAAAGAATATTAAAATTTGATGCGTTGCCACGGCAACAGTATCTAAGATATCAATAATCCTTTCACAGGTCTACATCTGCCGTGTGTTTACATTATACACATAAAGTTTGAAGCAAATCGGGTAAAAGTAAGAGGGTGACTTCAAAGCATTTTGAAAGTGACACACTTCCTGCTGCCAGTTGGTGGCGCTATAACTTTGACTCACAATAGTCACATCCATGTGATCGGCCTCTTACAACGAATACACTGCTGAAGTTTCATCAAGATCAGTTAATGTATGCAGAAGTTATAACACACTTCCTGTGTCCCATTATTCGCCATAAATTAGTTTCCTCGCCACGGCCAAACCGTTCGAGATATCAAAAATCTGTTCGCAAGAATTCATCCTCAATGTCTTGACTTTATTCTCACCGAGTTTGGTGGCGATCGGATGAAATCCCTAGGAGGAGTATTTCACATTCCATTGTATGCGTTTTCCAAACAACGTATAATAACCGACTTCCTGTTGGGCTTTTGTAAAACTTAGAGCACGAAAGTTGTTCGGCCCGATGAGATCTATATGTGTACTGAGTTTCATATTATTACATGCAAGCGTGTTTGATTTATGGACCAAGTTTTCGGACCCCATTCCAGGGGGCGCCGTCGAGCCCCCCTGCCACGCACCGGTACCAGCTTCAGCCCGGCCCTGATGGCCGCGGGTTCTGACGTGTGTGCAAAATTTCAAGAGTTTTTGAGCATGTTAAGGGCCCCAAAAGTGTCAAAAAGGCAAAAAAAAAA
Source organism: Abramis brama (assembly GCF_963993115.1). NCBI lineage: Eukaryota > Metazoa > Chordata > Actinopteri > Cypriniformes > Leuciscidae > Abramis > Abramis brama. The sequence goes on from NC_139983.1 coordinate 880,544, forward strand.
ATAATGAAGAAAAAAATAAAAAATAATCCTTACGGAAACAATAGGGCCTTCGCCCTTTCAGGGCTTGGGCCCTAATAAATAATCCTACCGGAAACAATAGGGCCTTCGCCCTTTCAGGGCTTGGGCCCTAATAAAAAAAAATATATATATATACACAAAGAATGTTCACAAGAAAAGTTTCAAATCAAACTCCATATTCAAACCTTTTGGAAAAAGAGTATTAAGTGTATGTATATAAAAGGCTTCCCTCTGTAGTAAGATCTTATTGATGTCACCACCCCTTCTGGGTACTCTTATTAGTTCTATACCGAAGTAGTGAAGAGTCGACAAATTGTGTTTAAAAACATTGAAATGAACAGCAATGGGGTTCTTCTGGTCATTCAAACGTATATCACTTCTATGTTCTGCAATGCGCGTTTTCAAACAACGCTGCGTTTTACCTATGTATGCTAAACCACATGGGCATTTGATCATATAAATTACGTTTTTGGTGTTACACTAAATTATTCCCTTACTTTTTAACTGTTTCCCAGAATAAGGATGGCTAAAAGTGTGACATTTATTTGTGAAATTAAATTGTGCACATTATCCACATCTATAATTACCATCAGTAATTGTAGTGCCCCCCACTCATAAAATAATATAGATCATATTCTTCTGTAAACTAGACTATAAACTGAAATAATAAATGAATAACTACGTCTTACAGTCTCTTTTGCATTAACTGAAATGTTTCAAAATACAGAAATCATTCTGTGTAAATACCACAAAAAACACATCTGGCACAAAAATAATAACAATTCATATGATTTCCTGTGAGTATTCCCTGACTGAGTTACATCACTCCACCACTCATTTAGCTTTATCAGGAAGTATATGGTGTATCTTCCTCGTCCTGCTTGCACGTGTGAAATTGCACTAGCATAGTTTAAATCATATTTATCTGACCGTTATCAGTTTGTAGCAGTAAATGAAGAGATGTCTCATCGATCACAAGTTCAGTATGGTGTACCACAAGGCTCAGTACTAGGACCGTTGCTGTTCACTCTGTACATGCTACCCTTGGGAGATATCATTAGGAAGCATGGAATTAGTTTTCACTGTTATGCTGATGATACTCAACTCTATATTTCTTCACACCCTGACGAAACGCACCAATTAGCATTTTTGTTAGTGGGACATGTTTTTGCCAAAGTTTCAAGAATCAGGGATTTATCGAGATTTTTTTCAAGTTTGTTCTGCTCTTGAAATTGAGAATAGATCAAACCCTCCTCATACTTCTGTTCTTTTTTCTCTTGTTGTTATTTCATAACGGAATTATCACTTATCTCACTTAATATAAAGGGCATTCGAGATATTGTTAAAGGGGTATTAAAAAATGCCATTTTTCTACAAGCTAATATGATTCTTTAGGGTCTAAATTAAAAAGTTTATAATATACTTTAATTAAAAATTCTCATTAGTATTGTAAGAAAACACTCATTTTACCTGGTCAAAAACAGCTCTGTTTTCAGCTCACCGTTTCAGTGCATGTGTCTTTAAATGATAATGAGCTTTGCTCACCCCGCCCCTCTGTTCTGTGAGTACTGCGTACACAGTTTTAATAACACAATAACCATAACGCGTTGTTCATTATAAACGTGGGATTATGAATTATATTGAGAACGTCGTACATAGAAAACATGCCGTAATGTACCCTGAGTGTAAAAATAGCCGCATTCATCGTGAAGCGTGCTAGCGATTTGCAAAGATTAATATAAATATTAATATAAAGGTTAATAAAACGTTACACTCACTTCTTCTTCTGGAGGTGCAGCAGGAACACGAATAGTTTGTACTGATCCTTTTTTCAGGAGCAGCTTCTTAGCAAAACCAGCTTTATACTGACCCTCGTTTGTAAAGTAGTCAGTTGTGAGAAATGATTCGCGCAAACATGAAAGCATTGACGTTGATCGTGGGGAATATTCCCTTCGAAAACAAACTCAGCCACTGCGTCTTCAGCGGTTCGGATTTAGGAACATCAAAATGACTGCTGTGTTCCTTATTACACCAAAGAACAGAACACCACAATCGCTTAGACGCCATTCTGCTCATAGACAGTGCTCCAACATTTCAACAATGACCGCGGCGCGTCGGTCCGCGTGGAGTATGATTGACAGCTCGCTCACGAGCGAGGGCAGATCAGTGTTGAAACGCTGCTGTCAATCAACAATCGTGGGAGGGGCGTCGATTTTGTGACGTCACAAAATCGAACGGCTTGATTTGAGAGAGGGGAAAACATATAAGAAGATTTAAAAAAAAAACACTGGATGGATTTTTATCATTTTATGATGGTTGTGTACAGGCACTGCCAACACACATGTCAGTACAATCAACTTGTAAAAGTGCATGTACCATTATATGACCCCTTTAAAAGAAAAGCGATATTTTTGTTTTGCAAAGAAATTAAGGCAGATTTTTTTTTTTTTTTTTTACAAGAATCCCACTCAAGTGCAGAAAATGTTTTGTTTTGGAAAAACCAGTGGGGGGATGATCTCTTGTTAGCACATGGAAATAATCATTCAGCCGGTGTGAGCACTTTGAAAGGCAGCTTTAGAGAGAAAGTTCTTTGTAACAAATGTGATGAGAAAGGGCATTGGGTAATTTTAGTTATTGAAACTGGCAGTAATTTGTTTATATTATGTAAGGTTTATGGATACAACTCTTCTTCTTTGAATTGTGATTTGGTTATTTGGCTGTGATTAGCTCTCATAGACATATGGAGATATAGACACACCCTTGTTAGACAATTCACATGGAGCAATAAGCAAATGACTCAGCAATCGAGAATTGACTTTTGCCTAATTTCCTCAGACTTGGAACAAAAGGTTTTGCAAACTGGAATTTCCCCAGCTATTCTCACTGATCACAAAGTTTTAACCTTAAGTATTACATTTGAAGAAATCCATTGTAACTCTAGAAATCTAGGCTATTAGATACTAAACAATTCACTTTTATACAATGAAGATTGTGTGAAACAAATCCAATACTGGAAAGAGGCAAATATTAAGAAGGAATATGGCATGGTATGGGAACTATTAAAGTCTGAAGTAAGAAAATTTAGCATTCAGTTTGGAAAAAAAATTGGCTATGAAAAAAAGAACACGTATTCAAGACATAATTAGAGATATTTCAAATTTAACTCAAACATCTACCCACCCATCCAATAATGATGTTTTAGAAAATTTGCTTAAAGTATTAGACCATATTTATCAAGAAAAAGCCAAAGGTGCCTTTGTAAGATCTAGTAGAAAATGGATGGAAGAAGGTTAAAGAAACAGTAAATACTTTTTTAGTCTCGAGAAAAGGAATGCAGAAATGTGCCTAATTAGAAAGTTAAAAATAAATGACATTGTTACTGAAGACCTAGGCATGATTTCTAAATTTATTTTTAAATATTATACATATATCTATTCATTAGGAGAAGATCAAGATAATTCAATTCTTCTTAAAACAATTAGAAATCCAAAAATGCTATCTTTAGAAAGTAAAATTGAATGTTCCAAAAACCTTTCTCTAAGTGAAATTGAGTTAAGTATAAAAACACTAAAAAACAACAAATCCCCTGGAAATTATGGCCTTTCTTCAGAATTCTATAAAGCTTTTATAGACGATATATCTAAATTCCTGTTAGCAATATATGAGGAGGCCATCAAAAAGGGATCCTTACCTACATCACTCAGACAAAGTGTCATCACATTAATCCCTAAACCTCAAAAAGATAAACTATTATTAGAAAATTGGCGACCTATATCATTATTAAATAATGATAATAACATAATGGCAGCAGTTTTTGCCAAACGTATGAAAAATGCTTTAAATTAGATAATTGGTGAAACTCAATGTGGATTCATGAAAGGACACCATATTTCCTCTAATATTCGTGTAGTTATTGATTTAGTACAATATAGCAATTTACTATGGAGACTTTTTTAGATTTTAGAAAAGCTTTTGATACAGTAAGCCATATGTTTATATTTGATTCCTGAAAACTCTTTGGTTTCAGGCAATATTTCATTAAAAGTATAAAAACTATATGTACTATGGTAGTAATAGCTCTATTAAACTTGCTAACAGAACATCTCCCAGATTTGAAATAAACTGAGGTATCTGACAAGGCTGGCCAATTTCTGCATTCCTTTTTTTAGTTGTAGCTCAAGTGTTAAGTAATATGATAAACCAACACCCCTTGAATTGAAATTCATGAAAGACAAATTAAAATATCGCAACTTGCTGATGACACGACAATCTTTCTTGGTGATAGTTCTGAGGTACCTTTGGCTCTGAATATGATTAATAGCTTCTCAAAATTCTCTTATTGAATTTAAATGTGTCTAAATGTAAGATCCCACAACTTAAAAACAATAACCTTTCCACTGTGTGTAATATTCCTGTTAAAAGTATCGTAACCTATTTGGGAATTAAAATCTCTAAAACCACTGATGTAATGGTCAACTCTAATTTCAGGCCTGTTATTGAAAAAATACAAAAAAAAATATAACTCATGGTTAACCGGAGATCTTTCTATTCAAGGGAATTCTATTGAGTAAGGCAGAAGGTCTTTCGAGAGCAGCATACCTTTTCTCTTCACTTAGTGCCCCAAAGGAAATATTCTGACAAATGGATAAATTACTCTTTAATTTGATCTGGAAAAACAAACCTCATAAAATTAAGAAAAGCGTCCTTGTTAACAAATTATCTGATGGTGGGTTAAATGTTCTTAATTTTACTATTTTCAACCAAATTCAAAAAATTAATTGGCTTAAAAACATTTTAAAACAACCAAACAAGTATATTCAACATAGTCCCATATTTTTTTATTTGAACTTTTTGTAAATGGTCTCTCCTTATTTGATAAATAAGGGAACTCTTTATTATTGCCACAGGCAAGGCACTCACTATTGTTATTGCTCATACTTATTAGTGGTGCTTGCCAAAGGCAAGGCATCACTATTGTTATTGCTCATACTTATTATTAGTGGGTGCTTGCCAAAGGCAAGGCACTCACTATTACTATTGCGCCTGGTTTGTTAGTGAGTGCTTGCCAAAGGCAAGGCACTCACTATTGTTATTAGTGGTGCTTGCCAAAGGCAAGGCATCACTATTGTTATTGCTCATACTTATTATTAGTGGTGCTTGCCAAAGGCAAGGCATCACTAGTGTTCTCTTGTATACTTACTTTTCTTATTATTCTGGACAAAGTTTGGCGCATAACTCACCCCGCACTGTTTGTCACAGACCCCTGAATGAGGTGTCAAATCGACCTGCTCATTGAGGAGAGGTGTACTATGACTTTTCTAAGCGATCCGGTGTACGATGTTCAAGCAGCCAATAAGTAATGGCCTAAAATCTTCATAGCCACACCCTAGCAACCAGTTACAGCACCCTAGCAACCACCCTAAACCAATAAATCAATTTTAAATGAGCAATATCACACTCGTAGCCTTGCGATATCGCTCCATGCTTGTGTCTATTCGGCCATTCGGCCTGTACTAAAGGCACTCGTTATTAAAGATTATAAGAACTCTATAAAAACTCCATAGTAACCATCTTTGACAACTACCAACCACCTAGTAACACCATAGCAACCACCAAAAATACCTTAGCAACCACCCTGAACACACGAGCAACGTCTAGAAACGCTCTAGTAACTACCAAAAATACCCTAGCAACCACCCAGAATATCCTAGCAACTGCCTAGCAACCACCCAGAACACCTAGCAACTATATAAGCAATCACCTATGAAAAACCTAGCTACTGCCTTGCAAACGCCCTAGCATCCACCCAGAATACCATAGCAACTGCCTAGCAACACCATAGGAACCACCCAGAACACACTAGCAACCACCTAGCAATGCCCTAGCAACCACCAATAATGCCCTAGCAACCACCTAGCAACCACCCAGAACACCTTAGCAACTGCCTAGCAACACCATGGCAACCACCCAGAACACCCTAGCAACTGCCTAGCAACGCCCTAGCATCCACCCAGAATACCATAGCAACTGCCTAGCAACACCACATCAACCACCCAGAACACCCTAGCAACCACCTAGCAACACCCTAGCAACCACCAAGAATACCCTAGCAACCGCCTAGCGACCACCCAGAACACCTTAGCACCTGCCTAGCAACCACCTAGCAACCACCCAGAACACCCTAGCAACTGCCTAGCCACGCCCTAGCAACCACCCAGAATACCATAATAACTGCCTAGCAACCACCCAGAACACCCTAGCAACTGCCTAGCAATGCCCTAGCAACCACCCAGAATACCATAATAACTGCCTAGCAACCACCCAGAACACCCTAGCAACTGCCTAGCAATGCCCTAGCAACCACCCAGAATACCATAGCAACTGCCTAACAACACCATAGCAACCACCCAAAACACCCTAGCAACCACCTATCAACACCATAGCAACCACCCAGAACACCCTAGCAACACCATAGCAACCACCCAGAACACCCTAGCAACCACCTAGCAATGCCCTAGCAACCACCAAGAATACCCTAGCAACCACCAAGAATACCCTAGCAACCGCCTAGCAACCACCCAGAACACCCTAGCAACCACCTAGAAACACCATAGCAACCACCCAGAACACCCTAGCAACCGCCTAGCAACGCCCTAACAACCACCAAGAATACCCTAGCAACCGCCTAGCAACCACCCAGAACACCTTAGCAACTGCCTAGCAACACCATAGCAACCACCCAGAACACCCTAGCAACTGCCTAGCAACGCCCTAGCATCCACCCAGAATACCATAGCAACTGCCTAGCAACACCACAGCAACCACCCAGAACACCCTAGCAACCACCTAGCAATGCCCTAGCAACCACCAAGAATACCCTAGCAACCGCCTAGCAACCACTCAGAACACCTTAGCAACTGCCTAGCAACCACCTAGCAACCACCCAGAACACCCTAGCAACTGCCTAGCCACGCCCTAGCAACCACCCAGAATACCATAACAACTGGCTAGCAACCGCCTAGCAACCACCCAGAACACCCTAGCAACTGCCTAGCAACGCCCTAGCAACCACCCAGAATACCATATCAACTGCCTAACAACACCATAGCAACCACCCAGAACACCCTAGCAACCACCTAGCAACGCCCTAGCAACACCAAGAATACCCTAGCAACCTCCTATCAACACCATAGCAACCACCCAGAACACCCTAGCAACCACCTAGCAACACCATAGCAACCACCCAGAACACCCAAGCAACCACCTAGCAACAGATAAAAACATAAAAACATGATAGCAACATGCTAATCATGTTAGCATCATGCTACCAACATACTAATCAAGCTAGCAAAACATGCTAATCATTCTAGCATCATGCTACCAACATGCTAATCATGTTAACATCTAGCTAAAAACATGCTAGCAAAATGCTAATCATGCTAGCATCTTGTTAAAAACATGCTAACAACATGCTAATCATAATAACAACATGGTAATCATGCTAACAACATGCTAATCATGCTACCATTTCTAACAACATAGCAATCATAGTAAATCATACTAGAATGTGGTAAACCATCTTAGAAACATGGTAAATCATGTTATAATGTGGTAAATCGTGGTAAATCATGCTAAAACGTGGTATATCATGTTATCACAACATGTTAATTGTGTTAGCATCTGCCCAGTGGCGAGTTTTACCACTGCAAGCACCACTCACATTTTCTTCAGGTAATGTACATTCTAGTTATTAGTGGGTGCTTGCCAAAGGCAAGGCATTCACTATTGTTATTGCTCATACTTATTAGTGGGTGTTTGCCAAAGAATTTGTAAGACATGTTTTGTGTATCAAAGTGACAGCTTTCCTGTAGCTCAAACAGTAGAGCTTGCAATGCCAAGGTCATGGGTTCGATTCCCGGGGAAAGCAAGAATTCATAAATCTGCCAAATGTAAATGTAAATGAGTGTAAGAAAGCTTTATGAGAGGAGGTTGTTTGGATTTATTTACAACACAACATTATCCAAAGATAGACAACAAAGGACCAAAAAGCACATTATTGAACACACTGATCTAAAGACAGAGACTTGAACAGTCACACACCTTTGTGCCATTCCTGAAACATAGTACATTCCTGTCATTTCCATGGTGATTGATTTTTCATTTTACCATGTTCATGTAAAAAGACTCATTTGAATGTTTAAGTCAGCAGGACTCATCAGTGGCATCTGGTCCCTGTAAAAAAACAAAAAAAACAAAACAAAAAAAAACCCGAAACAACTGTGAACATGCTGATATCAAGAGAAACTATAGGGCTGCATGATTTTGGGAATACATTTTAGATTTTTCTGGTTAAAATCGCGATTAAAAAATTACTATATATATATATAATGAACACCAGGTTTGTTGTGCCTTGTAGACATATACATGTAGGGCTGCATACAAATAATAATAACAATAGCCTCATATGTTACTTAACCCTCTGGGGTCAACAAACGCGCCCGCGCGTTTTGCTGGATTTTCTTCACATTGTAGCACAATAAACTTAAATTACTCCGTCATTTATGATCATACAGAAAAAAGAAATATAAAAAAAGAATCTGTGATATTTCTACTTTTGTATGTGTCCACTTACAATCAAATCAAAACATTGTGCTTTTGTAAAATAAATAAAATAAACAGGGTGTGCGTTCTGCCTCCCCGTCGCGGTGAACTTTTTTTTCTTGAGCACGTCTATAAACTGAAACAAAACTCAGCGAATACTTGTCACACATTTATGAGCCATATACCTTTATAAACATTGTAACGAAGTATGTTGTGATGGGAAGAAGGAGGCGGGAACCGGCGAACATTTAAAGACTTTTAATGACAAAAATAAAACAAATACAAAACGAAAGTAAAAGCCAGCAGCTCCTCACGGACGACTGCTGGCAACACAAAACATAAAATAAAACACAGGCCTGTTCCTCTCTCGCTCTTCACTGTTGTCACTCCTCCTTTATGCTTCCGCTCCTCCGTGAGAGATGCGAGACCGGTGCATCGCGCACGTGTCGCTCATTATCAATCATGCCACCGGCCTCGCGCTGTCCTCCCACGGCCCTCGACCTCGTCGTGCTCACCACAAACATTTAAGTGTGTACTTTTAAATGATCGGATTCAAACTGAAAACAAATATTCTCTGTTTAAGTAATTTGTATAAAACCAACAAGATGTCCAGTATCTCAAACGCTTGCTCATTATTTTTAATTTGACCATGCCCACGCGCGCAAAAGAGATTCACATGCAAATCTCCACATGGAACGCGAACGCGCTCGTTACCTCAAAAACAAAGCACGAAAAAACTTCACAAGTCTCAGCTTTTCATCGAGTTTGAAAGACGCGCCGTGAGCTTACATTGGATTTACCTCAGAAGAAGAAGAACGCGATTTGAAGACAAGAAAGATGTAAGGTAAGAAATTCTTACATATTAGTTTGTTATTGTTGCATAAATTTCGCATTGCAGTTGAACTGTTGCTAGATATATGGTGAATATTATAATATTTAGACCCGTGTTTACTGTTACTGTGTTTGTGGATATCTGCTCAAACGTAGATATGTATATGGTAACCATAATGTTTCATATTTTGGAGCGCGATCGCGTTTGAATGTTTCATATTTTGGAGCGCGACCGCGTTTGAAAAGCAAAACGCACCAAACGACTTCATGTTTTTACTATTATCTCATTTCATATCATCATAACGAATGGAAACATTTGAAGTAACATATAATAATCAATATATTTTTCTCTAGCTTAGTTGTTACTGAAATCTTTTGGAAGATTTATAGGCTGCTATAGGTTATTGTTATTATTATTTTATGCAGCACTGCGCATAGCCTATGCCTACAAGGCACAACAAACCTGGTGTTCATTATATTATATATTGTTGGAAACACTTGTGTGTGTGTGTGTGTGTATTCTGTGAATTTTAAAAAGCAATTTTAACCAGAAAAATCTAAAATTTATTCCCAAAATCGTGCAGGCCTTTCTCTTGATATCAGTATGTTCACTTTTTTTTTTTTTTCAGGGCCCAGATGCCACTGAGTCCTGCTGACTTCAACATTCACATGAGTCTCTGTACATGAACATGGTAAAGTGAAAATCAAACACCTTGGAAATGAAAGGTATGTACAATGTTTTTAGGAATGGCACAAAGGTCTCTGTCTTTGGATCATTGTTTTCAATAAGTGCTTTTTTGTCATTTGTTTTGAATCTTTGGATTATGTTGTTTTGTAAATAAATCCAAACAATCAAAAAGCCATTCTTTTTTAAATCTCCTCATTCTTTGTGCAAGGTTGCTCAGAATGATAGGGCCTGATATCTCCTAATAGGGCCGTTAGGGGAGGGTCTTTGTCTTTCTCAGGTGTGAAAAGCTAAGTACATATTAATGATGTGATCACACCTCCCGCATAAAGCTTTCTCACACAAAACACGTCGTACAAATTTTAAATCAATATATTGTCTTATCTGAATGAGCAGTCAGGGCAATTTTCACATAGTTTTGGAGCAAATATTCTAGGCTACGTCATACAATTTTCAAAAGTCTTGTGAAGAAATAATCAGTATGGGTTTCATGGCCTTATTTCAGAGAGAATTCTTTTTTGTATTTTCACAAACCACTCATAAATGTCATTATCTCAAAACTACAGACTTTTACATACATGCTGCTGATATATTATTGTAGCAGAGTTTGTGCTGAATACAGTGTAATCAGACTTTAGCCATGAAAATGTCACAAGCAACAGAAATAAGCACAAATGTCAGAGCATGTCAGAACACCTCCAGGGCCCAGAAAACAGCTCAGCTATCCACAAACACAGTATTTAACAGTTAACACTGGTCTAAACATTATAATATTCACCAAATTAGAGTAAACACTCATACTAGCCTACTTTTATATCATGCTGTTTTATTATCGAACATAGAAACATCCTTGTGTCGTACATGTATATAAATTTAGCATTGAAAGGTTGCCTACCTGTCTATAGTTCATATTTCAACATGTTTCTGTCTATATAGCCTATATATATATATATATACACATTTTAGTCTGCCACCAGTTTAACTAGTAGCTACAATGTAAAGTTTATGCAACAATAACATGCTTACTATTATGATTGGAAATTTCTTACCTTAAAAATCTTTTTCATCTTCAAATCGTGTTCTTCTAATTCTTCTGAGGTAAATCCAAGGTAAACAGCACAGCACAGTACAAACACAGTCTTCCAAACTTGATGAAAAGCAGAGGAGGACTGAAGTCTCTGATTCTTTGTTTTTGAGGTAATGAAGGCGTTTACAGGTCTGCGTTCTTTCACGTGGACTATTTGCATGTCAATCTATTTAAAAATAGAGACTTCAAGCTTTGTAATGACATGTCAGTGTGACAAGCATTTGCTGAGTTACAGATCATTTTCTGTCGCGTTTCAGAATGAACTTCACATTAAAAGAGACGGCAGAATGCGCATCATGTTTATTTTCTTTATTTTACGAAAAACATAACATTTTGTTTTTATTATGAGTGTACACAAATAAAAGAAGACATTTAACAGTTTTGAATGATGTATAACACTTGCCTGTATGACAATAATCGACTGAGTTATTTGAGTCTCTTTTGCACTGATAAGAAAAAAAGCGAGGCTGTCGCGCTGGTGCAAACTTACGCAACATAAAACACAAAGCTACGTATTCTGAACACCCAGTAGAAAATATATACATCAATAATTATTCATACTTGCAGGTTGTGATTCTGAGTAGCAAGTTGGTCAAAATAAAGTGGGTATGGTCCCATCTTTAATGGATAAGCATTTTGTCCATCTCATTTAGACCTCACAGAGATTTGAGAAGCAGTCGTCAGAAGGTTATACTGCTGTTGTATCGCTGTGGTCATTTTAACCACTGATTTAATTTATTCCTCATCTGTTGGAAGTGTTTACAAAAATAATTTGCTTTTGTAGCGCAGAAAACTGCATCTTCTCGACATGTACATGACACGAACAGCTAGAGCTTTTGAGGGCAGGGCAAAGTAGACGTTGTTCACCGGCAGCCAATGAAGACCATAGGCGTTAATTATGCAAATGTGTTACATTGTTATGTATGCAGGTCACAGAAGTGAGACTAGAGTTACTGACGACTCGTTTAGGCGGTTCTGACTCGATTCTTTCTTTTGGGAGACAATAACTTTATTTATCGTGCACTTTACAACTTTGCAAAACGTTTACATTTACAAACAGCTATATTACACTGCATGAAAGGGAACATTCGAAAAAGCATAATAGGGTAATTTTAAGACCTTTTAACCAACTTCATTCTATTGGAATTCTATTGCTTTTTTTCTTATCAGTGCAAAAGAGACTCAAAATACTCTGTTGATTTTGATCTTACATATAAGTGTTCATACATCATTCGATCCTGTTAAGTGTCTATTTTTTTGTGTATACTCACAATAAAAACAAAGTGTTGTGCTTTTTGCCAATTAAAGAAAAATAAACATGATGCAAGTTCTGCCTTCTCTCTGTCAGTGAAGTCTATTCTGAAACGCGTCCGAAAATGAACTGTAACTCAGCGAATACTCAGTCAAACAGGCATACAGACACACAGACACAAAGCTTGAATTCTCTTCTTTTAAATGGAGTAATTTATATAAAAAACAAATATTCTCAGTTTATGTAATCTGTATGAAAAGAGAGAGGTATCAGTCGTCTCAGTTCAGCTGACCTACGGAGAGCACGCTATTCAAATGCAAATGATCTGAGGTGATCCATGCAAATGTGTCAACGCCCACATCAGCTCGATAAAACACATCAAGTTTAATCAGATTAACGTACTTTACGTCGTCTTGCTTTGCTGTGAGGAATAATCCTGGGAAATTTACCTCAGAAGTGCTGGTTTAGTTTCATTTCGAGGAGCAACGGGTCCAGCTGAGGATTGTGAATAGTAAGTTATTTATTCTTAAGTGCTTTGTTCTAATCGCGATATGCAATAGTGTCTGTAAACTGCAAAAAGACTGTTTAAATATGAATCGCGTGTCTGTGTGTGAATGAATGAATGAATGACACAGATGTTTACTTCAGCTGTAGTAAACAAAAGTGCGCATCTGTGCCGTTCATTCACACTCGCACTTACAAGAGTAAACTTGTATGGCGAAAAATCAATGACAAAATTAACGGAGTGCACAACTGATGCTGGCACGCGCAGTAAATGACTTTCGCGAGAGGATAACAGATCTATACGCGAAGAAACAGGAACCCGTGAGCTCATTCAAACCCTGCGCACGTGCATGACATCTCCTCTGCACGCAATACAAGCCCTCACGCATGCGCGCATGATCATTCCTTACGCTCTCGTGCTTGATCTCCTCTCGCCTGCTGCTTTTGCTCGCTCTAACACTTTTATTTTTGGCAGTCGAGGGGCGGGTCTTACTGTTTTAATAACCTCAAATGTCATTGGTTACTTCCCCTTTTCCGGAAGTCAGTTGTGATTGGATGCCTGTCCAATGACCCATAATTCACTTGACTTCAGACATGATATTTGTTTTATTTATTTATATTAATGTGTAATGTGATTTAATGTATTAGTAATATAGAATAGATTCTTACCAGATACTTTATTAACAGAAAGTCATACTAGTGATTGCATTGTGTTGTTAAGAGATATTTACTGACTGTAATGACGCATTTCCATTGTTATTAGGATTGTAATACACTTTTACGTAATATAAATGGTTCATTATATTTTCTATTAAATGTAAAAGGGGTTCTGGCTTCTCAAGTTAAGATACAGCACACAGCATTAATTATAGCTTATAAATGCCATTTCAGAAATTGCTACAGAAAAGTGATGTCTCATGTCTGAAGTCAAGGACAGGCGTCCCATCACAACTGACTTCCAGAAAAGGGGAAGTAACCATTGACATTTATTATAGTGTTTGTTCCAATATTCAAACCAATGAATCCTTAACTTTGAAATACGTATGATAAAATGTATACTTTTTACAAAGAAAGATTACACTTGAAATATTGTTAAAATTGTAATTGTTGTTGATGTACATGTGAAAACTTTTTAATGAAATAGCAAATCATATATTTACAAGATATATTTAAGCAACATCTTAATAGGTCAATAAAAGCCTTCTCATTAAATTATTAATTATTGTTTTTTATTATTGACACATTTGGGGAGAGGATATATTCCAAAACTTTCTGAAAATACAGTATGAGAATTAACTGCACAATTACTAGAAATGTTTACCTTGGATATTATACAATTTGCATGCATACAAAATATGTCCTCACATTCTTTCTTGTGGTACTCTCAGTGACACACCTGAATGAAAGGCTCATTATGCAGCTCATTATGCGGGTCATTGTCTTCTCAGGTGTGAATCACAGCATTATTCATGATCACTCACGCCCCCACACATATTGTCTTTCCAAACAAAACGTGTCTTACAAAGTTTAAATCAATGTATTGTTTTATGTGAATGATTAGGCAGAATGATTTTCAGATCATTTTGAAGCGAAAACTTGACTTAACATTGAAATCACTCGCGCCAGATGCTCTATTCGCGTTTGGTGTGAACGCAGCGTGAGGGCGAGAGAGAGAAAAAGCGCCTGCGAGTGCGAGTGAGCGAGCGAGAGTGAGGTCTGCGGTCTTGGCCATTAGTTGATTTACTTGTTTTTTTTGTAGGTAATATGTTGTCAAATATGTTTAAACTTAAATAAACTACCTATACAAGTAGGTATGTCTCTTTGCATTAATTTGTCGTGTTATTGACGTAATGTGCAACCAGATGTTCGAATAGTTTGAATATTTGTGTTTTTTGTAGAGGGAATATTCGAACGCCAAAATCACCTTAGACCCCAGAGGGTTAAGTGTTGATTTGATTGAACATGACTGCAGTAATCAGGACTGGTTATGTTTAGTCCAGCTGAACCACATTATAAATACATTTCATAGATTTAAGGAATTAGTAACTACGGGGGAAAATACATTTTCACGTGGCCTTGTTGATATTGGATAACTTTTTGCTTTAATAAATAACATTGTCTTTTACAAACTGTACTTTATGTTTACTCATGTTGCCTTTGTTTTATGGTAGATTTTAATTTCTGAATCAATTTAGTATGAGATGTTGTGACAGAGTGACCTGTACCTGTTGGTTATCGCAGCACTTACACACACACACACACACACACACACACACACACACCCATCTTACCTCATTCCTCCATTCCCTGCTGGGGCGATGTGGGTGCACACACACCATTAGCATGCTGGTTTTCACACACGCAAACATATCCACTCCATTTCCATCCCTGACAGAAATCCACGCTGTGCATAACAACACACACATATCTAAGTTGTCTTTTGTTTCTTTTGATTTTCGTTTTGTTTGTTACATTAATACTTGCATGTGTTCAGTGTTTTTCAGCGTCTGTTTTGCCGGTCTTTCATGTTGTGTTATCTCTATCGGCTTGTCAGACCCAAGCGCCAACAGTGGCCTGGGTAAATAGTGCCACTGTCGGTGTGCGTTGGGGCAAAGCAACCAGAAGTCGGCTCATCCATTGTTTGTGTTAATAAGGGGGATTATGTAAATGTGGTGTTATTGTTATGTGTTTATTATTATTTGTCTATATTTGAATTTGTTATTTTGTCTGCATTTTGTTTCTGATTTTGTTATTTTATGTGTGTATATTTATGGAATATTGGATAAATGTACATACTTAACTTTATACTCACCAATGTTTGTAATGATTTTAACTAAAGGGGCGGGGCTTGAACTATAAAAAGGAGCCCCAAACTATTGTATGGAGTCAGTTAACCTGGCGAGTAAGCGTGCAACTGTAGTGCCGTGAGCAGTTCCTTACTCTTGACGAAGTTTGTGTGTATCTAGATAATTATATCTTTTCTTTGTTACTTTTGTATATAGCTTTGGTCATTTTTTTTGGACTGTTTAACCTCTTGAGCACTGTAAATAAAAAGCACTTTACACCTAACATCACTGCGAGTATTACCATCATTTTTTTTATTATTTTTTTCGAGCCCAGTTTCACCGGACAGCGGGCCTGCGGGCCGTTGTCTCACAGATGTGCACAAAAATTGAAGAAATCAGGATGGGGGCAAATACTTTTTCACAGCATTAAATGATCATATCACTGTTGTCTTCCCTTCTTCTCTTCACTGTAATCTGGTGTTTTATGTATTTTTGTTCAATTCTAGGAGGAGCTCAATACAGCACTGAAGTCCTTACAAGAGAAACTTCAACACAATGAAAAAATTAAAGCAGGGTTTGAGAAAACAGTTCAACACATCAAGGTGAGGAAACAGAATCAAGAGTCATGTATACTATCACTGTATGATTTGAAATTTAGTAATGTATGATTTGAAATTTTGTAATGGATTCCAGTTGATTATTTATGTAAATGACGAGCATCAATCTGCTTCTGGATCCATTATATGTCGGGTATCTGAGTTTATCTCTGATATGAATGATGTGAAGTGTTGATGTGTGTCGATTGAGATGATTGAAGTGAATGTGATGTGATTTCAGTCTCAAGCTGAGCACACAGAGCGTCAGATTAAACAGCAGTTTGAGAAGCTTCATCAGTTTCTCAGGGATGAAGAAGAAGCTACAGTCACTGCACTGAGGGAGGAAGAGGAGCAGAAGCAGCAGATGATGAAGGAGAAGCTGGAGGAGATGAACACACACATCTCAGCTCTTTCACACACAATCAAAGACATGGAGGAGATGATGAAAGCCAATGACTTCCGCTTTCTGAAGGTCTGATTTCAGATCATTGGTTGATCATTGGTTGATTGATTTGAGTTCTTGATGATAAATGGTGTGTTTATTCTGCAGGAGTTTCCCGTCTCAATGGAAAGGTGAGTGATCTGCTCCTGTCTCTGGTCTCTCTGGTTTTGATCCAAAGCCACTGCAGTTCTGACTCCTGTATGTTCTTCCAGAGTCCAGAGCTCACAGCCGGATCCACAGATGTCTTCTGGAGCTTTGATTCATGTGCCACGATACTTGGGCAACCTGCCGTTCAGAGTCTGGAAGAAGATGCAGGACATCGTCCAAAACAGTGAGTCTGACTGCAGCAGATCTGAGCTGGAAATTATGGATGGGTGGAGAGTTAAAGGCTCTTCATGACACAAACGGATGGATGGATGGATGGATGGATGGATGGATGATGGATGGATGGGTTCCCAAGAACGAGACAAGAATTTTGCACAGAATTTTTTAAGAAATCCTTGATGACAAAATTCATGACTGGAAAAGTAGACTGCAGGTGCCTTTTGAAATGTTTTAACTAATCATCTTGTAATGAATGTCATTTCAGTTCTACTTTCTGAGTATGACTTATCAAATGCATTGAAAGATAATAATATACAAGCACTGTAAATGTTTTTGCCACAAACTCAACTGACTGGCTTCTCTCCTGTAAGATTTTACACAAGTCTCTTCAGAACTTACTGTACATTAATTATGACCTTCCAGAACTTCTGATTGAGGCTGTGTTTGACCTCCTAATTTAACTCCTTTCCACAAATTGAACATAGAAATAAAAAGTATCAATAACAAAAATAAAAATATAGCTGCAAGCAGCGATGTGGTGTATTCAAAGTTGTCTGAATACACCACATTTGTCACAGACTGCTCCGAGACTTGAAGGTTGGGATCCAAATGCAGCTTTATTGGCTGGGGCAATCCAGAGGCGTAATCCAAAGTACAGGCTAGGGTCATACACAGGCAGGTAGTCAAAACAAAGAAACAAACAAAACAAACAAACAGGCAGGGACCAGAGGCAAGAGAGTAATCCAGGGAACAGGGCAAGATATCAAGAACCAAGAAACACGAAAACTAGGAGAATGCTCAGAAATGCAGTGTGACACAAACAAGACTTCGCGGTGAGTGAATGAATGAACATGGTATAAATAGACAGACTAACAGGATGAGACACAGGTGAATGCAATCAGTGAATGAGGTACAGGTGAATGTGATCAGTGATAATGAGTCCGGGCAGTGAGTTATGGGAAATGTAGTTTGTGAGTGATAGTCTTATGTGGAGTGCCCTCTGGTGGCTCTCAAGGGCACTCCAGCTGGTGACCGTTACATAGCCCCCCCTCTAAGGAGCGGATTCCAGACGCTCCTAACATTGTCCAGGAGGGAGGTGGAGCGGAGGCGGACCCGGGGGCGGGATGGAGGGCCAGGCCCGTGGAGCGGCAGAGGACCTGGAGACTGCGGCAGGATGGGCGACCACGGCGGATCAGGCTGTGCAGGCGACCAGGGCGGATCAGGCTGTGCAGGCGACCAGGGCGGATCAGGCTGTGCAGGCGACCAGGGCGGATCAGGCTGTGCAGGCGACCAGGGCGGATCAGGCTGTGCAGGCGACCAGGGCGGATCAGGCTGTGCAGGCGGCCAGGGCGGATCAGGCTGTGCAGGCGGCCAGGGCGGATCAGGCTGTGCAGGCGGCCAGGGCGGAGCAGGCTGTGCAGGCGGCCAGGGCGGAGCAGGCTGTGCAGGCGGCCAGGGCGGAGCAGGCTGTGCAGGCGGCCAGGGCGGAGCAGGCTCTTCAGGCGGATCCAACGGTTCAGGAACATGAACGGGCTCAAGAACAGGAACAGGAACGGGCTCAGGGGATGCGGTGGCCATCTTGTCCGAAGACACAGGCGTGGAGTCGGCCATCTTGTCCGAAGACACAGGCGTGGAGTCGGCCATCTTGTCCGAAGACACAGGCGTGGAGTCGGCCATCTTGTCCGAAGACACAGGCGTGGAGTCGGCCATCTTGTCCGAGGACACAGGCGTGGAGTCGGCCATCTTGTCCGAGGACACAGGCGTGGAGTCGGCCATCTTGTCCGAGGACACAGGCGTGGAGTCGGCCATCTTGTCCGAGGACACAGGCGTGGAGTCGGCCATCTTGTCCGAAGACACAGGCTCAGGATCAGTATCAGATTCAGGCTCAGGAACAATTTCAGTCTCGGCGAGACGAGACTCTGGACGGGCAGACGTGACGTGAAGCTCTGGCTCTGGCTCGGCAGGACTGACGTGAAGCTCTGGCTCGGCAGGACTGACGTGAAGCTCTGGCTCGGCAGGACTGACGTGAAGCTCTGGCTCGGCAGGACTGACGTGAAGCTCTGGCTCGGCAGGACTGACGTGAAGCTCTGGCTCGGCAGGACTGACGTGAAGCTCTGGCTCGGCAGGACTGACGTGAAGCTCTGGCTCGGCAGGACTGACGTGAAGCTCTGGCTCTGGCTCGGCAGGACTGACGTGAAGCTCTGGCTCTGGCTCGGCAGAAGCGACGTGAACAGTCTCTAGATCGGCAGAAGCGACGTGAACAGTCTCTGGATCGGCAGAAGCGACGTGAACAGTCTCTGGATCGGCAGAAGCGACGTGAACAGTCTCTGGATCGGCAGAAGCGACGTGAACAGTCTCTGGATCGGCAGAAGCGACGTGAACAGTCTCTGGATCAGCAGAAGCGACGTGAGGTGCGGGCTCAACCTCGCCCACTATGAAGGGAGACCCACAAAATAGCAAAACAAAATCTATATATTGAGCCAGAGTCCATCTGGGGTCAACCTCGGGCAAATAAAAACTCACGTCCTGATCCAGTCCCATCCAAAAACAATCCTTGAGTTCCCTGTCGTCCAGTGGGGCCAGGTGGCAACAAGCCACAAACTCACCCACATAGTCCTCTATGGGGCGACCATCCTGGAAGATGGAGCAGAGTTTAGTTACTGGGTCCATGTTTGTCATTGCTGCTGGATCTGGGTGTGGCGAAGTCTTCTGTCACAGACTGCTCCGAGACTTGAAGGTTGGGATCCAAATGCAGCTTTATTGGCTGGGGCAATCCAGAGGCGTAATCCAAAGTACAGGCTAGGGTCATACACAGGCAGGTAGTCAAAACAAAGAAACAAACAAAACAAACAAACAGGCAGGGACCAGAGGCAAGAGAGTAATCCAGGGAACAGGGCAAGATATCAAGAACCAAGAAACACAAAAACTAGGAGAATGCTCAGAAATGCAGTGTGACACAAACAAGACTTCGCGGTGAGTGAATGAATGAACATGGTATAAATAGACAGACTAACAGGATGAGACACAGGTGAATGCAATCAGTGAATGAGGTACAGGTGAATGTGATCAGTGATAATGAGTCCGGGCAGTGAGTTATGGGAAATGTAGTTTGTGAGTGATAGTCTTATGTGGAGTGCCCTCTGGTGGCTCTCAAGGGCACTCCAGCTGGTGACCGTTACAACATTTACTGCAGCAGCTGGTGCCACTATGACAGCCACATCCATGAGATCATTTAAATTTAGATGAATTTCATGTCATAAGATGTCATAGGTTACTTTGAAATAAATGCAAAGTTAGTGTTTTAAGGCGAGACACGGCAGGCAAAAACATCGTTTTTTTTTTACTGGTCAATTTTGAGATTTGGGGATATTTGTCTTCAATAACATGTCTTCTTTCAGACTTGTGTTGAAAAAAAGTCCGAAATACACATTTAGGTCTTTATTTTATTACACTTTGTCTGTTTGCGTCTGTAGATTTCTCATAAATTCAACAAAAGTTCCCGTTCTAATCAACGTGCTGCTCCGCGATCTCTGCCGTCAGCCTGTCATCAGAAGCACCGTTAGGAAGCTCTCTCTCTTGTGTACAATCCTGTCGGATCCAAATATGGTCATTTCCTTTCTATCAGCAACCAATCGTGAAAGTAAAAGGGCTGAATGCGCAATCTCATTGGCTGATGAAAAATCTTTAAAGCCCGTTTTCTCAAAATGACTTTTCTCTCATACTCTAAGGACGAAATCTCCACTTCAGTAGCACCTATATACACCAAACTTTCCAGACTTGTACCTAGTTATATTATGAAGACATTTACAGAGGGATTTGTAAATATATTATTCCTAGCCTGATTTATATAACATTTTATTCCAAAAAACATGGCGAAAATCATTTTTTTAAGGCTATTGACAGTATTTTCTGATTTACAGGATAACAAAAGTAGATATCCATAAATCCCTCTGTAATTTTTTTCCCATCTAATATGTGAACACAATGAAAAAATTATTTTTAACCTGGCTTTATCCAATACTCAGATATCGTTTTTTTAAATATATGCAAATTAGTGCATATTTGATTAGATATTGCCTGATTTGCATATTTAAACATTAAATTACAGAAAACTTGTAATACATTTTTTTCTCATCTTAATGTAGGTAATCAACTGGGAAAGTTTCATGGTGATATCTGCTAGTTAAAATTTTTACCCTATTCACCTGTAGTGTCTCGCCTTAAGTCCAGCATTCATCTTAAGGTATTTTTATATTTGTATTAACCTTTAATAAGGTCTTTATTAATATTTAACTATTAAACTAATTATATAAAACTATATTGTAGGTTCCCTTACAAATGAACTGTTTCTATGCATCAAACTAAGGCTGCGTTTACACTGGCACAAAAAAAAAAAAATCCCATCTTTTATTCACATCTGACACAGATCAAAATTTGTTGCACACGTGTAAACACAAAAATCCGCACAAGATCCAATTTCTTCGCATTTGATCTGAGCCACTTCCAAATGTGATTTTAAATCAGATACATATCCATTATCTGGACATCCGACCTACGTCTAAACGCATATATGATTCCCCTTTGAATTCGAAGCCACCACAAGGCGAGGACGACACGTTTATTCACATAGAGCTTTTTAATGTTATATTATGAGGCAGATGTGCCTGTATGCACTCACTCACTGCTTCTTATTGAGGTGGGACCTTTTTATTTATCTTTGTAAAGAAAAGAAATTGCACAGACACAGAAACATTCTGGAGCTGGTTCCCTTTCGTAAAGGGAACTCCCGCTGCATCGATACTCGATACTTTGGGGAATGCCCTCGGCATGACGCGTCTGAAGTCTGTAATGGAATTACTCCAATCTTGATTGGTGCTGTGTCTTTCGTCACTCGTGACGTTGCATGTGATGGTGATCCGGAAGCTATAAAAGGACAACGGAACATAGCCGCGTCAGCTTTTTTGTCTTCAGCAAGCGTTCTGTGTGACTGTATTGTCTTATTTGGTGTTGTCTGTCTATCTCAATATATATGGCGAATATAAAGAAACGACTCAGGCGGTGTGCGTCCCCTTGCCCACGCTATTTGAGCGAGGATGACACGCACTCGTTCTGTGTTGTTTGTCTGGGAGTGGAGCATGCACGGGCAGTGCTCGAGGGCGCTGTCTGTGCAAACTGTTTTCAGCTATCTATGAAAGAGCTCCGCTCCCGTTTGAGCTTGTTCGATCAATTAGATCAGGCTCGCGTTCCCAGTGCATCAGGTCCCGCGTCTGTTGAGGCAGCGCGCCGCTTGTATGCATGGGATTCGCACGTGGGGCTGGCATATAATACTGAGACGGTTGCGACCCTTTCTCAGTGTTTATTAACCAGCTCCACTGGTCTCGCGCATGGTTCGGAAGCCCGCGCTGCGGCTTCTTCCGACCGTGTTAAAGACACAGCGTTTGATTTATCTGGCTCCGAGGAGTTAGATATTATCAACACTGAATCACGTGGATATGGGGATTCGCCACCCCATATTCCCGTTATTGAGGAGTTGTTGGAGGTTGTGACCAGGGCAGTGGTTAAATTAAATGTTGAATGGCCATATAATAAGCAGGAAGCGACTAAGAAAAATAAAATGGATGAGCGCTTCCTGCAGACCCAGTCACAATCTTTGTGTCAGAGCCTTCCCTTTTTCACTGATCTCCATACTGAGGTATCGAGATCGTGGAAAAATCCATGTTCATCTCAATTATTTTCCCCCCATGTATATATTTACTCATCCATTAGGGAATCTAATGAGAATGGTTATGTGGTGATGCCTCGGGTTGAGGAATATTTTGCGAAATATTTTCTCCCCGACATTGCGTCACCCCTGATAGCTCAGACACTCCCCTCCAAATCTCGTACATCGAATTTTGTTAGGGAAAGCATATATGGCGGTGGGTCGAGCCGGTGCATGCCTACACACAATGGGGTTATTACAGGCATATCAGGCTGACCTCCTCAAAGAGGTGGATGATAACTGGGAGGTCTCACTCAACGGTATTACTGAATTTCGTAGAGTAGCTGACTTATCTCTCCGTATTATTAAAGAGACGGCCCGTGCTATTGGCCGTTCTATGGCAGCACTAGTTGTCTCAGAGAGACATTTATGGCTTAATCGCTTGGGGATCGGGGAGAAAGACAGGGCTTTCCTTCTCGATGCCCCCCTTTCGCCTTCTGGCCTCTTTGGCGACGCGGCAAGAACCGTTGTCGAGAGGCTTCAGGAGGCAGAGCGACAATCAGCTATCCCCAGTTGTCAATCCAGGTCTCATGGGGTTGCTGCCAGGGGGCAGTCTCATGGGACAGCCGCCAGCTCCTCATATTTTGAGAAGGTTTCCTCGTGTGCCCCCCCGTATAAGGCTTGGGGCCAGAAGAAACATTCTCGCATGAGGCCCTCTATATCGAGGACAGGTCTGAGGACTGTCTCTCGGGCTAAGATGGCTTCAACTAAGAGGTCTTGTCGTAACACGCAGACCCTTATGGCTGTTTCCCCAGGAGAGCGAGTACAGGAGTCTCGCCCCCTTATACAGCCCTTAGGAAATCGATGTTTACTTCCCACCGCCGACGGCGCTTCAGGACACATCGGCTTCCGGCGAACACAAATCGCAGTATCTGCCCGAAAACGTTGCGGCCCCGTCGAGTTCGCTGCCTCTCAGGAGGTCTGTAGAGAGCGTATTTCGGTCAGTTCCTGCCAGCTAGCTGCTTCAGGTCACCGAAACCATTTGGAAATTTTTAGCCGAGGCCAGTCTCGAGGGACTGGTCCCCATAATGGCATATTTAGACACCCCGAGGGGTCTTCAAAATATAGCCTAGGGGGTCCTCCTTTCAGGGGAGCTAATATACAAATATTATCTACTAAGGGTGGTTCACATGTCTGCCAGCCCCGAGCAGGGTCGGTTTTTGGAACAGGAAGTCTAGTCTCTCTTAACACAGGAAACCTCAAGGTGGGCTCTTCCTCGGTTTCGGGAGCCCGGGTTCTACAGCCGGTACTTCATAGTTCCTGTGAGGGAAGGGGAGTAAGGCCTTGTTTCGGATCTCAGGGTACTGGATCAACCTCTGAGGGGGTTCAGATTCAAGATTCCGACTGTCAGTCAGACCAGCTCCGAGGACTGGTCTGTCGTGATAGATCCACAAGCTCCTTAACTCCTCATTCCCTTCTAACCCCATCACAGGAAGTTTCCGAGATCCGCTTTTGGGGGAAAAGCGCATCAGTTCTGGATTCTTCCATTCGGCCTAGTATTGTATCCCCGCACCTCCTCGGAATGCATGGTCACTGTCCTAGCTCCATGGAGTTTTTAGGGCATCCTCATTCCTGTCCATTGACTACTAGAGCAGACGGTTCAACACCGAGGTGTTGTTCTGAGTCTCGTGAGGTGCTCGGGAATATGGCTCAGAGTCTAGGAAAAATCACCAGTGTCTCTTCAGAGAAACCGATTCCTGGGGGCGGTGTAGGTTATAGTCATGATGCAGGCACAATTGTCTCCAGCTCAGACATTCATCTTCCTGACCATAGTCATGAGTATCAAGCTAGGCCAGGCCACCACTATATGACCTTATCAAAGAGTGGGCTCGCTGGCAGCAGTGTTCAACATACTATTCTTTGGCCTGCTGTACGTGGGGGCCCTGTAGTAGTGGCTCAGGACCAATGGGTTACGGGCACATGCCCTCGTTTTCTGATCATGGGGAGGAAGTTATGGTTTCTGCTCCTAGAACCTGTGTTGGAAACACAGGGTCTGAGGAAACTTCAGAGAGACCATCAGGTTCTATTTTTGACAGACACTACGTCGGTGGTCTCTCTGATCAAAGAGGAGGCAGTCTTCCTGTCGAGGCAGGGGTTGCGGCCCGGGGATTTCAAACTCCACCCCAAGTTGGCTTTAGCCGGGATGGAGGTCGGTGTGTCGGAGGTGGTCCTGTTTCCCCTTCATGTGGACGGCCACCTTCTGCGCCACCTCTCCCATGCTCTTCCAGCTCTGCTGGGTCTGGATATCATAATACAGACATGGTTGAGGCCATGTCTGTGTATACTTTCCCCGATTGTTCTGCCCCCGGGGGTTCTAGAGTACAAGAGGGTTCGGCAGTACGGGATCAGCTTACTCTTAGTAGCCCTGTGCTGACAGGCCCAAATATGGCTTCCAAACATCTGGGCCCTTCTGGGAATCTGGATCAGGAGGGTCCTCCCTCCTCAGTCCGAGGTCGTGATATTTCACCCTTGGCTGTAGCCCAAGAAGCTGCTGGATTGGCCCCTGAGGGGGACCAATTCATAAATTCTGGTCTCTCAACCGGGGTTGTTGAGACCATTCTAAACTCTAGAGCCCCCTCCACGAGGAAACTTTATGCATTTAAATGGAAAATCTTCATTTTGCAGAGAACGTCAGTTGGACCCAGTTAACTGCCCAGTGGCTTCAGTACTGGAGTTCCTCCAGAATCGTTTCTCTGACGGGCTCTCCCCGTCCACGCTTAAGGTCTATGTGGCGGCTATATCAGCCTTCCACACGCCTTTAACCCTCTGAGGTCGACAAACGCGCCGACGCGTTTTGCCGGATTTTCTCCACATTGTAGCACTATAAACTTAAATTACTCCATCATTTATGGTCATACAGAAAAAAGAAATATAAAAAAAGAATCTGTGATATTTCTCCTTTTGTATGTGTCCACTTACAATCAAATCAAAACATTGTGCTTTTGTAAAATAAAGAAAATAAACAGGGTGTGCTTTCTGGCTCTGCGTCGCGGTGAACTTTTTTTTCTTGAGCACGTCTATAAACTGAAACAAAACTCAGCGAATACTTGTCACACATTTATGAGCCATATACCTTTATAAACATTTAAGTGTGTACTTTTAAATGATCGGATTCAAAACGAAAACAAATATTCGCTGTTTAAGTAATTTGTATAAAACCAACAAGATGTCCAGCTTCTCAAACGCTTGCTCATTACAGTTAATTTGGCCACGCCTACTCGCGCAAAAGATATTCACATGCAAATCTCCACATGGAACGCGAACGCGCTCGTTACCTCAACAACAAAACACTTCACTTCACTTTTCGTCGAGTTTGAAAGACGTGCCTGAGCTTACATTGGATTTAGGCTACCTCAGAAGAAGAAGAACGCGATTTGAAGACAAGAAAGATAAGGTAAGAAATTCTTACATAGCCTAGTTTGTTATTGTTGCATAAATGTCACGTTGCAGCTGAACTGTTGCTAGATATATGGGGAATATTATAATATTTAGACCCGTGTTTACTGTGTTTGTGGATATCTGCTCAAACATAGATATGTTTATGGTAACCATAATGTTTTATATTTGAGAGTGATCGCGTTTGAATGTATCATATTTTGCAAGCGATCGCGTTTGAATGTATCATATTTTGCAAGCGATCGCGTTTGAATGTATCATATTTTGGATGAAAGCAAAACGCACCAAACGGCTTCATGTTTTTATTATTATCTCATTTCATATCATCATAACGGATGGAAACATTTGAAGTAACATGATAATCAATATATTTTTCTCTAGCTTCTTTTGGAAGATTTATAGGCTGCTATAGGTTATTTATTGTTATTATTATTTTATCCGCACTGCGCATATACCTTATGCCTACAAGGCACAACAAACCTGGTGTTCATTATATTATATATCGTTGGAAACGTGTGTGTGTGTGTGTATTCTGTGAATTTTAAAAAGGAATTTTAAAAAGCAATTTTAACCAGAAAAATCTAATATTTATTTCCAAAATCGTGCAGGCCTTTCTCTTGATATCAGTATGTTCACTTTTTTTTTTTTCAGGTCCCAGATGCCACTGAAGACTTCAACATTCACATGAGTCTCAGTACGTGAACATGGTAAAGTGAAAATCTTGGAAATGAAAGGTATGTACAATGTTTTTAGGAATGGCACAAAGGTCTCTGTCTTTGAAGTGCTTTTTTGGCATTTGTTGTGTATCTTTGGATTATGTTGTGTTGTAAATAAATCCAAACAATTTAAAAGCCATTCTTTTTTAAATCTCCTCATTTACAGTATTGTGCAAGGTTGCTCAGAATGATAGGGGCCTGATAGCTCCTAATAGGGCCGTTAGGGGAGGTTCTTTGTCTTTCTCAGGTGAGAAAAGCTTACATATTAATGAGCTCTCGCATAAGGCTTTTTCACACAAAACACGTCGTAAAATTTTTAAATCAATATATTGTCTTATCTGAATGAGCAGTCAGGGTGATTTTCACATAGTTTTGCAGCAAATATTCTAGGCTACGTCATACAATTTTCAAAAGTCTTGTGAAGAAATAATCAGTATGGGTTTCATGGCCTTATTTCAGTGAGAATTTTTTTTTGTATTTTCAAAAACCACGCATAAATGTCATTATCTCAAAACTACAAACTTTTACATACATGCTGCTGATATATTATTGTAGCAGAGTTTGTGCTGAATACAGTGTAATTAGACTTTAGCCATGAAAATGTCACAAGTAACAGAAATAACCAGAAATGTCAGAGCATGTCAGAACACCTCCAGGGCCCAGAAAACAGCTCAGACCTCAGAGGGTTAAGGGTGGGTACGCTGGGGACACACCCACTCGTAATTCGTTTCCTTCGTGGAGCCAGGAGGATGAGGCCTGCTATCCAGCCTAGGGTCCCCACGTGGGACCTGGCAGTGGTCCTCGAAGGTTTATCCCTGGCAGCCTTCGAACCCCTGGATAAGGTGTCTGAGAAATTTTTATCCTTTAAGGTAGCCTTCCTGCTCGCTATTACTTCCCTGAAACGAGTTGGCGACCTGCAGGCGCTATCTGTGGCTCCCTCTTGCCTCGAGTTCTCTCCTGGCAGAGTGAGAGCCATTCTCCACCCTAGACCTGGCTACGTGCCTAAGGTGCCCACGAATGTGGCACGGTCTATAATCCTTCCGGCCTTTCATCCTCCACCGCATGTGTCGGCTGATCAAGCTAAATTACACTTGTTATGCCCGGTCCGAGCTCTTGAGGCCTATGTACATAGGACCTCGGGCTGGAGGAAGTCGGACCAGCTGTTTGTGTGTTTTGGGTTATCCAAGAGGGGCTCCCCGGTCTCCAAACAGACTATTAGCAAGTGGATAGTAGAGGCTATTTCTTCAGCTTACGAGGTGCGCAATCTGCCTTCACCTCTCCTGATAAAAGCTTACTCAACCAGAGGAGTGGCATCCTCTAGAGCCTTGCTAGCAGGGGTTTCTCTTCAGGAGGGCTGTGATGCCGCTGACTGGATCTCCCCACACACCTTCATCAAACATTACAGTCTGGATCTGCCCTCTACACCAGGTTCACAAGTTCTCATGTCTTGAGTGTGCCAGATTGCTTCACACCAGGGCGGGGTCTCTCAGTGTGGCGGCGTGGGTATTCGTTCTCCAAAGTATCGAGTATCGATGCAGCGGGAGTTCCCTTTACGAAAGGGAACGTCTCGGGTTACGTATGTAACCCTCGTTCCCTGAGTAGGGAACGAGACGCTGCATCCCTCGGCCACACTTTTCGCGCTCCTGAGAACAACTTGCTTCGACCCTTTAAAAGCTGACGCGGCTATGTTCCGTTGTCCTTTTATAGCTTCCGGATCACCGTCACATGCAACGTCACGAGTGACGAAAGACAGCACCAATCAAGATTGGAGTAATTCCATTACAGACTTCAGACGCGTCATGCCGAGGGCATTCCCCAAAGTATCGAGTATCGATGCAGCGTCTCGTTCCCTACTCAGGGAACGAGGGTTACATACGTAACCCGAGACGTTTTCAACCTCTGCCCGTGACTTTTATAAATAATACAGCTTCGCTACTGAAACCTACATTATATTTCTCAGCATTGAGGTGATAACTTCACTGCAATTAATTAAACCAACAAGCTTCACTATTAGGTTACTCACTCATGCACTCTCTCTTTCTTTCTCTCTCTCTGTGTAATTACTTTATTTCACTTCAGAATTCTAGATCTGAGCTGTAGATGAACGAAAAAAAAAAATATAATTCAGAACTATATGTCTTTTCCGTCAGACTTTTGACCAGCCAAACATTCATGAGTCATGACAGCTGTTATCTTGTCCATGCTGGCAAGTAATCATGACTACCCGACATGAATATTATAAATAATTTTAATAGCACGGCCATTCAAAACCAGGGTCTACCATGTGCATAGTAAAACGATCAAAGAAAATGATTTTGGGCAAAAATTAATGTAAAGACAGATATCAGATTCCAGTCCTGGCTGAAGTGACTTCCAGTGTAAATGTCTTATCCTTTAATGCAGTCCAAAGCACACAGCAATGAAAAGGTTAAACTCTTGTCAGACTGAAACCTACAACTGACACCCAACCAAAAACACACGCACACACACACACGTTTTCGTGGTATAGAAGGACTTTGATGGCCAAACCAGTATGGTGGTGGTATAAGGGGATATAGGGTTTTAATCTGCAGATCACAAATCTGACTTCAAATTTTCTATACACACAACAGAACAGAAAATATGACAATATGATATTTTGGGGGTACATGAGGACATTCCCGCCCATCTTAAAATGTTCCCGCCTGTGACATAATTGTGATTTTTGGGGCCCGACCTGATTATGAGGACACTCATTTTACAATACACTAAATATGTAATTTCAGTGGATTACAAGGACCAATGTGTTTTACAGGCATATGACCACACACAACACACAAACGCAACAACACTGTGTATTACCAAGACTAAAGTGATTTAAGAGTACTGGATCTTAAACACAATACACCACTAAGCCATATCGTGCTTTTGATTTTAGTTTGTTTCAGAGATGCTTTGCCAAAGCAATGGCGCAAAACACAAAGACAATTTATGTTATTACGTAATATGAATTGACAGATTAGATTAGATTGTGGTGGGTCACTGGAGTAAAGGTAATTAATGGTAAAACTATGTAAATAATCCTTGACTTTGTGCAGTGGGAGCACAAAAGCTCAAAATCAAAGGGTCTGTTTACACCTGGTCACTTCATGCATTTTCTCGGATCAGATAGCTATCTGATCGTGAAAAGACCAGGTGTAAATGCCCTCCGCAACGCATTCGAGACAGATTTAAATCTGGTCACTCAAACAACTTCAGGAGGTGGTCTGGGCCGCATTCCAGACGAAACGTCTCGGTTACGTATGTAATCCTCGTTCCCTGAAGGAGGGAACGGAGACGTAGTCGACGTGTCGACTGATTGGGATCAAGCTTAGGGAGCCTGTCATCTTCGAGTATTGATAAAACTGGCCAATGGACATTGGCGTGTGAGCTTTGCATCTCACGCTCCGCCCCGCAGCACTGGTATACACACGGAAGCGGATGCACGCACCACTTGTTTTCCGCTGAGGAGCCAAACAAAGCCTGGAGTCAGCGGTGGTCCAGCAATAGTGGCTACAGGGCTAGGTCTCCGTTCCCTCCTTCAGGGAACAAGGGTTACATACGTAACCGAGACGTTCCCTTTCAGTCGCTCACGTTCGACGTAGTCGACGTGTCGACTGATTGGGATCCCAATTAAAACGCCACTAGTGCTGCCACCTTCCAGTGCCTAGACAAAAGCCTTCTGATCCCCCCGCATTATTGAGGCAGAGATGGAACACGGCTTAGGCCAGGGAAGTCACTGCTGTTCCGCAGGACCCACTCAGTCAGACTTGGATAACACTGGGAAAGCGTGCCCTTTCGGTGGAAAGGAAGACGCTGCAGAAGCCACATCCTAAAAAGGAACTCTACTGAAGCAAGAATGGTGCACTTATCCAGTCCATAGGAATGGTACAGCAAGCCGATACTTTGAAGCAGGGCTTACAGTGTTGACTGGCTTCTATGTGAAGCACATGGGAAGCTACCGGCTCGACACGTAGGCTATAGAGTCTATCGAACGTGTTTGGTGTCGCCCAGCCTGCAGCCATACAGATATCTGTCAGTGAGGCACCCTGTGCCAGCGCCCAGGAAGAAGCTACACTCTGAGTGGAGTGGGCATACAACCCAGGGGGTCATGGTGCGTCTTGGGATTGATACGCCAAGACGATGGCATCCACTATCCAGTGGGCCAACCTCTGCTTGGAGACAGCCTTTCCCTTCTGCTGGCCTCCGTAACAGACGAAGACCTGGTCTGGGGTCCTGAGGCTTTGCGTTCTGTCCACGTACAGGCGCAGAGCGCGGACGGGACAGAGAAAAGCCAGGGCTGGGTCTGCCTCCTCTGGGGGCAGCGCTTGCAGGTTCACCACCTGGTCCCGAAAGGGAG
Organism: Abramis brama; assembly: GCF_963993115.1. NCBI lineage: Eukaryota > Metazoa > Chordata > Actinopteri > Cypriniformes > Leuciscidae > Abramis > Abramis brama. Next base: position 911,921 of record NC_139983.1, read on the forward strand.
TGGTAGGAACCTTGGGCACATATCCAAGCCGGGGTCTCAAGATAATGTGAGAGTTGGCCGGCCCGAATTCCAGGCAGGATTCGTCGACCAAAAATGCGTGAGTGTGCGGTGCAACACTTACCTGTCTCCTTGAACCGCACCCAGCTGCCGGTTGGCGACACAAGAGTGGGCTGAGGGGTGCAAGGCTTTACATGGTCGCACATCCGCCAGTCTGGCCCTCTTGGGACCCAGGAACGGAGGAATTTACTCTTTTGACAATTTGGGTACCACTGGACTCCGGGGAGCCAGCGGCGGAATGGTAACCATCTGAAGAGCTCGTCCCCCCATCCCTGGGTGGCTTGTCTCAGGGACGCTTGGTCTGACGCTTGTCACCTGGTTTGGCAGCGCCTGAGACGGGCTGGGCGGCCTGCCTGTGGCTGGCTCCACGCTGAGGCCTGGTTGAGGGATGCTGCGGTGGCCTAGCGGGAGCGGAGGTGGCGGCAGGGGGATGTCCTCGGCGACGAGCAGGCAGAGGATTTGCCACCGGCGGCGGGGTGGAGGCAGCAGCGGGCCACCGGGGCAGGATGTGTCTGCAACTGAGCAGTAGAGAACTGTTGGGTGTAGTTCTCTACTGCGTCGCCAAACAGCCCAACCTGGGAAATAGGACAGTCCAGGAACCGAACCTTGTCCGCATCCCCCATATCCCAAGTGGCAGTGGCCGCCGGACACAGGTGTGCCGCGACAGGCCGCTCCACTGGAGGGTTAGCCTCGTAACTCTTCACCGCTCCTCCGTCAATGGTAGTGAGGGGAGAGGAGCTACTCAGGCAGTTTCTGGCAGTGAAAGGTGCCGTTCACGACCTGGTAAGCTCCCCATGCACTTCGGGAAAGAAAGGCACTGGGGCGGTGGGCTGAGAACCAGCCCGCCCCGAGAAACCAATCATCCAACCGAGACTGTTCGGGACACGGTGGAGGGTTCCACTCGAGCCCGACAGCCTTGGCGGCCCGTTTCAGCATAGCTGACATCTCTGGATCTGGCTCAGTCAACGTTACACTCCCAGAGGGAGATAACGCAGCCGGGTCATTGTCTCCAGAGGTCAGCTCACCCTCCGATGCTGCAATTGGCATCCTGTCCCCTGGAGGGGCCCCGAATGAAACGGCTGGTCGGTCCGTTACAGAGGGACCAGCACGCTCAACGGGGGGCTCCACCGGCTGCGGTGTGATAGAGGAGTGAGGGGCCCACAGGGATTGGTTACCGGGCAGGGAAGCCATCACTATAATCCTCTGATCACCCATCCCACACGGCAGCCTGGGGTGGGGCGTGGTAATGGGGACTCCACCTTCGCGGACGACGGCGAGTCTCGATCTCAACACCGCGATAGTCATGTTTCCGCAGTGAGAACACAAACTATCCACAAAAGCTGCTTCAGCGTGCTGTAAGCCCAAACACGTGATACAACTGTTGTGACTGTCAGAGGGGTACAGGGAACGTCGAACGTGAGCGACTGAAAGGGAACGTCTCGGTTACGTATGTAATCCTCGTTCCCTGAAGAAGGGAACGTAGACCTAGTCCCGTCGCCACTATTGCTGGACCACCGCCGACTCCAGGCTCTGCTCGCCTCCTCAGCGAAAAACAAGTGGTGCGTGCATCTGCTTCCGGGTTTATACCCGCGCTGCGGGGCGGAGCGTGAGATGCAAGGCTCTCACACCAATATGCATTGGCTCGTTTTATTAATACTCAAAAATGACAGGCTCCCTAAGCGTGATCCCAATCAGTCGACACGTCGACTACGTCAAACTTGAGCGACTGAAAGGGAACTGGACAAGTGTAAATGCATATGGTTGTTGAAACCACATATATAAACTTTGCTTCTCACAAAAATGCCAAACAATAAACAAGTGAGAGCGTGTTTTAGGCTATATGTTATGTTATAGTAAGATATGACAGCGCTCAACACACAGTCATCTTCTTTAAAAGTAATGAGAATAAATTATTTTACCAGTGCTGATGCGACTCTCTCTCCTATTGATCTTGAAAATATGATCTTGAAATGCTCATAGCGGTAGCTTTCGATGACGTGAACACCGTTAAATCTGCGTATAGTGCGGGAATTAAAGATCGGATTTATATCCGTTTTGCAAAGACCCATTTGTGTGGCCAAGTGTAAATGGAATTGTTTTGACAAATCAGATAGGTATCGGATCAGTAAAAACATATGAAATGACCAGGTATAAACAGGCCCAAAGATGATGTGAAAAAGTTCTTAATAGACTAGCATTTTCTAAAATAATGCAATGCTCTTTTTATTACCATATCAACACAGTCTTGATCATCTAATGATAATTGGTCCTTCTCAGGGCTCACCTGAAAGCAAGGTAAAGAAAGAAAAAATAAACATTCTACTACAGAAAAATGATTCAGAGGCTATCCAAATGAAGCAGCACAGATACTTGACTCCATTTATACTGTTATAAAACATAAAATTAAAACAATTTCACATTATCAATGATATACTTGAGCAAAAGAAGGCTGATGATGCCAAAACAAATTCAGGTATGATGTTACATTTCAAACCACTCACTATTAATTGTGATCAAATTAATGAGATGAATAGTGACTTTTAAGATTTAAAACAGGGTGACATAAGTTGTAATCATGTATATAGTTAAAACTCTATAAATATATGGTCATAACCATTCAGGGATGCATAATATATGAAAAAGAAATGCTAAGTTTTAATGTTATCTTTATCAATCTGTTAAGAAAATTAGGCTGATATATTAACACTAATAAATAATGGATTATTTCCTTCAGCTTCAGATGTGCGCTGTTCACCATAATGGTTTTGAAATTTTTGAATCACTTTGAAATGGAAGATACAGTTAAGGTGCATCACAAATCTGTGAAATCAGTGCGTTGTTACAGGGAGAGTTCGCTTGTGCATTCGCAGGATTTTGTGGAATTGTAAGTTGTAATATTTTTTTAATTTTGTGTATATTTATATATATTTATATGATTTATCTCATATAGGATGAGTTAATGAACACCGCAGTTAAGTGCTTCATTGTAGGCCTACCGCTCTTCAGCACGTGCGCTTAAACAGCAATGCAGAACAATAATAACTATGACTGGGACTGTCATGTATACATAACATTATAATGAGAATACTATTGTAATACAGTTTTTCTCCATTGGTTTGGCTCATTTCTTGAAACAGAAATTACATTCTCAAAACTCTAAGATCATTTGGCAAAACAGTCTTACAGTTCAGCACAACACTATAGCTCACTTGCAAAAGCTCATATCTCTCCCAAAACTGTTCACTCATGCTTCAAAACTAAATTTGTTTCCCATATAAAGAGTCAGTGCCACGAAAATAGCAAAGATCCTTCTCAATTGCTTTGGCCCATTTCTTGAAACAGACCGGATGTTCTCAACACTCTTGGTGCTTTTGCCAAAATAACGTGGCTGGTTCGGCACAACACCATGGTTCACCTGCAAAAGTTTATACCTCTCCCAAAACAGTTAACAACTAAATTTCCTTCTCATTTAAACAGTCAGTGCCCCCAAAATGCTTCGTCCCTTTGGCATTGTGTAAGCACTGCAAGTCAAAATGTTTAGATGTTTTGTCACTATGGCAGAGGACCATTGAAATATCCCTCATGTCCACCTTTCAGTCTTAGCCCAGTCCTTCATTGACAATGGTTACTGTACTGTTTTTTGTCTAGCTAACAGAATACAATTGTGTATAAAACTGAAAAAAAAAAAGAAATAGGATTTTAGGGTAAGAGTAGCCTCCAAGGTTTGACATCACACATTGCACTCATACTGCCAAGGAAATTGTAACCATTATCATTCACACACATAAAGTAACTTCCATACATCAGAGTAAAAAGAAAATGTATACAGCATAATATACTGTAATATAAACACACAAACAAAAAACAATGAAAATTCTGGCCACCGTTCTCACCCTCCTGGCCTTCCACACGCTGCTGTCTGTCTGGCCACAGATTCTCGTCCACATCACAGCGTATATTCTCCCTTGCGATGCAACGAGGGAAGAAACGGCGTGCATGTTTCAACCATCCCCTAACACTGATCTCCTGTAATATCCTCACACGCAGCGTCCATTGCATGGAGCAGGGACCTCTGATCTTGAGCCCGATGCTCATACACTCTCCACCTCCAAGCGGAGAAATACTCCTCAATAGGATTGAGGAAAGGAGAGTAAGGTGGTAGGAACACCATGACCATCCTTGGATGAGTAGTGAACCAGGCCCTGATGAGCAGGCCACGGTGGAAATTCACATTGTCCCATACAATGACATATTGTGGTAGGTGAGGCCCTACGAGACCTCTCTCATTTTCAGGGATCAAATCAAAATGAAGGCGGTCCAATGATGAGGAGCTTCTGTGTGTTGTATGGGCTAAGACTGGGGATGTGAGTGGCAACACCATTCTCAGATATGGCAGCACACATAGTTATATTGCCCCCTCGCTGGCCTGGGACATCCACCGTGGCCCGGTGGCCAATAATATTATATGGTATATATGTGTATATATATATATATATATATATATATATATATATATATATATATATGTATATATATATATATATATATATATATATATATATATGGTATTCATGGTATTATGTTCTTGACTAATTTTGACAATTGAACAGACTATTGTGCATGTGATGACTTATACAATGAAATGACGCTGACACGTTTTGGAGCGAACAACCATTAGACTGAGAATCAACAATCAGTTTAGATCAACAAGATCTATTCACTTGGAAATTGTGCTAAATGTAGGCTACCTGTACTTAATCATTTGCAAAGATGTACTGAGACATTGAGACATGTACTTAGACATTTGCAATTTTATGAAATGAATGAGAAATTCAATTCTGTTGTGAACAATTGCCAAGTGGTTTGGAGGTTTGTCCATGTTGTTTTGAGAATGTCATTTCTGTTTCAAGAAATGAGCCAAACCAATGGAGAAAAACTGTAAAACGTTGTGAATTCTTTGGGTTTAGTTGCCGTGTTTCAGCTGTTGTAGGAAGAGCGCATCCACAAGAGGAGTTCCACATTTTGACAAACACAGTCAAGTTTACTTGTACATTTGCATCAATTTGTGCAGATACTGTATAAGTCGTGATAGTAAAGTTATGTAGAATAAACATTTGATTTATCTCAAATATTATTCATTCCGTTTAGTTAAATAACCCTCAAGCAAATCGCTTCATTGTACCGGTGATGATCATTAGCTTCAATGCAGAACATTAATAACAATAATTGGGACTGTCATATATAGATAAAATTATAATGAGAAAACTATTGCAATAAAACGTTGTCGTGCATCCACAACAGGAGTTTCACTATGTAACTTAGTTCAAGTTCATCTGTGCATGATTTAGTGCAAGTATAATTGTGGTAATATTGTGTTTATTTTGTATAAATATCTAATTTATCATATATAGGTTGTTTTCCGTTGAGCTAAAACCATCTAACATAGCACTTCGGTTTATGGGTGTTCATTCAGCTCTTCAGCTGTAGCACATGCATCTCAAACACCATGTTATTTGAAACATTCATATTAAAGATGCTTAATATTACTGTAATATTAAAAATGTTAATATGTTTTCAAAAACAGTGATGCATTATTTATCATAACTAGTACTTTTATTGTTCTTGTATCATTTTCATCAACAATATGGTTTGACTAAAATAATTCCGTTATTGTCTGTGCGGAGGCTATTTCATATTATTTATCCATGGCATTTGCATTTTGATTCTTTATATGTAGCCTAAGTAATGTTGTCCAATAACTTGTTTGGATTTTAATATCATTTTATTTATTATTTGTAAGTCAATATATGTTTTGGGTAAAACTTTACAATACATTTGTTATTGCATTAACTAACATGAACTAACAGAGAGAAAAACTTTTGTTAATGTGAGTTAATAAAATATGTGAGTTCATGTTAGTTCACTGTGCACTAAATTAACAGATACAACACTGGATCCTAAAAATGTTGAGATTAACGTTAAGTAAGATTAATTGTCAGGATTTGTACAGAGGACCCAAAAGCAGAGGTGAATGCAATAATAGAGTTTATTCTCGGTAACTAGTAACAAAGGAGACTGCCGTCAGCAGACGCAGATCTGAATTCAACACAAAATAATAATGCTTGACTGAAGAACAGCAGGAGCGGAGAATCCAGTGCAAGTGAGGTAGCGAGCAGCAACAGAGCACAGTCCCCGAGCCAGGAGGAACAGACACTCAGATGGCTGGTAAGGTGGAGAACCACAAACAGCGGGTAACTGGGAAGAGAACAATGTTAATGCTCCAACAAATAACTCACGACAAGACAGGACAGGACAAGATGAAGTAACTTCTCGTGAGAGATGATTCAGGTAAGATAGCCAACTAAGAGACAGAGCGAAAGCTCAACGTTCAACAATAATCTGGCAAGGAAGCAGAGAAAACAGTGACTAGAAGTAGCAGAGTGAATTAGGGAAAAGAGGGAACAGGTGAGAAAAGGATCAGCGTAAGTGCTGATTACTATGAGGAACAGCTGCGGGTAGAGTGAGCGAGAGAAAACATGAATGGGAGTGAGTATGTGTGTGCGCAGCGCGAGCACTGATATGATGAGGATCAGCTGAGTGTGTGTGCATGTGTGCGTGTGTGAAAGAGGAGGAAAACAGAGAGAAAGATACCCAGATCATAACAGTACCTCCCCCTCAACGAGCGCCCCCTGGCGCTCCCAAGGGTGGAGCCTGGCGAGTGCAGTGGAAGTCCTCGATGAGCGAGCGGTCCAGGGCGTCCCGGGAAGGAATCCAGTTTCTCTCCTCAGGACCGTATCCCTCCCAATCGACCAAATACTGGAAACCACGACCCCGGGGGCGAACATCAAGAAGTCTACGGACGGTATAAACAGGAGAACCCTCGACAAGAACGGGAGGAGGGGGGACAGGGCGGGCGGGCATCCAAATAACGGGTTTAATACACGACACATGGAATATAGGATGGATACGGCAGAGATGGGGAGGTAATTTGAGTTTAACGGCAGCCGGGCTAAGGACCTTTATAATCGAGAAAGGTCCAATGAACCGAGGCGAGAGCTTACGGGAGCTGGACTGCAGAGGTAAGTTAAGGGTGGACAGCCAAACTCGCTGCCCGCAAACGTATCTGGGGGCCTTAACGCAACGGTGGTCAGCAGCTAGGCGGGAACGCACTTTAGTACGACAAAAGGCAGTTCTCACTCTCTTCCAAGTGCGACGGCATCTTTGAATAAACCCCTCTACGGACGGAACGGACGCTTCAAGCTCCTGCGAGGGAAAAAGCGGAGGCTGATAACCGAGGCAACAATTAAAAGGGGATAACCCTGTGGCGGACGAGGGTAGAGAATTGTGCGCGTACTCCGCCCATGGCAACTGTTTGCACCAGGATGAAGGATTCTGAAATGCCAGACTGCGGAGCATTCGACCTAAAATTTGATTAGCCCGTTCAGCTTGTCCATAAGTCTGGGGTGAAATCCCGACGACAAACTAGCAGTGGCCCCAATTTGTCGACAGAATTCTCTCCAAAACTGAGAGGCAAACTGTGGTCTCCTGTCTAAGACAACGTCAGAAGGGAGACCATGGAGCTTAAAAACATGATTAACCACCGTCTGGGCAGTCTCCTTAGCGGAGGGCAACTTTGGAAGCGGAATGAAGTGTGCGGCTTTAGAAAAACGATCGACCACTGTTAGTATAACGGTGTTCCCCAAGGACGAGGGAAGACCTGTTACGAAATCTAAAGCTATGTGAGACCAAGGGCGTGATGGAGTCGGAAGAGGTCTGAGTAAGCCAGCGGGGGGAGAATTACCAGACTTCGTTTGGGCGCAGACAGGACAAGACGTAACGAAGCGGCGGATATCCCGCTCTCTAGTCGGCCACCAAAATCTCTGGCGTATAACGGCAAGCGTACCTCTAATACCAGGGTGAACAGCCAGTTTGGACGAATGACCCCAGCGAAGAACGGCTGGACGAACAGGTTCAGGAACGAATAACAATTGTTCGGGACACCGTCGTGGAGTAGTAACACGGGCAAGGGCCTGTTTAACAAGCCGTTGACCCCCCAGATGGTAACCCCAACCACACATTCCTGGGGAAGAATGTTCTCCTTGGTTGAGGCATCCTCTGAGGAGCCGAAAAGACGAGAAAGAGCGTCAGGCTTTATGTTCTTGGAACCAGGCCTGTAAGAAATAGTAAAGTCGAATCGGCCGAAAAAAAGTGCCCAACGAGCCTGGCGAGCATTAAGCCTCTTAGCGGATCGAATATACTCAAGGTTTCTGTGATCCGTCCAGACTATGAACGGACACGACGCCCCCTCCAACCAATGACGCCACTCCCCCAAAGCCAAGCGAATGGCCAATAACTCACGGTTCCCCACGTCGTAATTGCGTTCAGTAGGTGAAAGACGATGAGAAAAGAACGCGCATGGGTGAACCTTATCGTCAAGGGAAGAGCGTTGCGAGAGCACTGCCCCCACCCCCACATCCGGCTCCTCCTGAAACACAGAAACAGAAGAAACAGGAGAAACAGCAGACACCAAACATTCAACATGACACGACAAATTCCATGAGAGAATTGAACTGCTAGCCCAGTTAATATGAGGGTTGTGTTTAGCTAACCAGGGATGACCTAATACAACGGGTGTAAAAGGAGATTGAAAAATAAAAAAAGAAATTGTCTCTTGATGGTTTCCTGATATGGTGAGACTCACTGGCAGGGTGGTACGGCGAACCTTAGAAATGATGCTGCCATCCAGGGCGAACACAGGGGTGGAATCCTCTAAGTCCGTAAGAGGGATGCCATGTTCGAGAGAAAACATGAATGGGAGTGAGTATGTGTGTGCGCAGCGCGAGCGCTGATATGATGAGGATCAGCTGAGTGTGTGTGCGTGTGTGAAAGAGGAGGAAAACAGAGAGAAAGATACTTGGATCATAACATTAATAAATCCTGTAGTATTGTTCATTCATTGTTAGTTCATGTTAACTAACACTAACAACTTGAAACCTTATTGTAAAGTGTTGCCATTTTTTATAAAGAAAGTTGGCCATATGTTTAGCCATTAGAATTAATGGCTATTGGACTGTATATGTTTGATTTATGTTGAAGTGTTTGGGTCATTGCTTTTAATGATGAGCCTTTTGTTTTTGTAATCAGGCTCTCAAAGAATATCAGAATTTTGCATCACAGTAAGTGTATTGTGATTGTCAAACCATTTTAGTAACTAAACTGAATTTTATTAGGTTTAGTGACAACATGTTACAATGTTTACATGGTACAATTTCTGGTAAGCTACGTTTTTTTATTATTTCAATTCAATTCTATTATTGTGATTTGATTTAATATTGACTCATTTGGATAAATATTAGGTAGGCTATACAAGATAGGCATTAATTTTTCTCAAGAAAAAAACAACTCACCTAATGCTGTAAACATACAGAGAACCCTATCAGCTGGCAATATTATTTAAGGTTAAAAATAACTCAAATTAAATATAATGCATTTTTTTTATTATAATAACAACTTTATTTAATGATATAAGTAAAAATATAATAAATATGTAATATAGTAGGCCTAGACATATTTAGCAAAATACTCTCTATAGCTCTTTTTTTCTAGCCAGCTAACGTGCTATAGCCTATATTATGGTCATCAAATGGCTTTCCTGAGGTAAATGTTATGTGACATAATTGTTCTCCACCTGTGTTATTGACCCCTTTTGATTGGTCGATATTATGTACAGTGAGGAAAATAAGTATTTGAACACCCTGCTATTTTGCAAGTTCTCCCACTTAGAAATCATGGAGGGGTCTGAAATTGTCATCGTAGGTGCATGTCCACTGTGAGAGACATAATCTAAAAAAAAAAAAATCCAGAAATCACAATGTATGATTTTTTAAACTATTTATTTGTATGATACAACTGCAAATAAGTATTTGAACACCTGTCTATCAGCTAGAATTCTGACCCTCAAAGACCTGTTAGTCTGCCTTTAAAATGTCCACCTCCACTCCATTTATTATCCTAAATTAGATGCACCTGTTTGAGGTCGTTAGCTGCATAAAGACACCTGTCCACCCCATGCAATCAGTAAGAATCCACGTTGGCACGTTGTTCGTCTCTCCTTTCTCGTAAAGGCTTGAGCTGCTCAGCGTGCCGTGTGCCGTCGAGCTGCCGGCTGACAGCGCGGGTTGTCATGGCAACCCAGCGCACGTCGTTCTGCGCTCTAGATGCGCGGTCGAGACTCATGTGCCTCAACGAGGTGGAGTCCCTTTGCTTATTCCCCAATCTAGTTTCTCTTCTGGTGTCCCAGAAAAGGGCTACTTTGACTAATAGCATTGGTGATCTGAGGATTACAGTGAGCGTACCACTCACTCCTCTAGCGCATCGCAAACTTGCTGAGACTGCGTTCGTGGGTGGTTTATGCTCTCTCATGAGAGTGTGACCACGTTGGCGCGTTGTTCGTCTTGCCTTTTTCATGAAGGCTTGAGCGCTCAGCGTGCCGTGTGTCAGCGATGGCCACGTTCACTGTCTTGCATGCCCGGCAGCTTCGGATGGCATTCAAGCATTTCATTCGGGGCTCCAGGGGAGGATCAGATGTCGATCGCTACATCAGAGAGAGGGCTGTTATACTCTGGAAATGAAGTTGATGCTGAGTTCCCACTATAATGGTGTGTGTACTCATGCTGAATCAGATTCAGACTTGACAGCCGCACTTTCCCGGGCTACTCTGGGGGCGCTGTGCGAAGCTTAAATGCCTTGCCCGTGCCTGCCTGGATGTGTGTGAAAAACTTTGGCAGTATGGAAACATTTTGGCACCAATATGGCAGCCAAACATGCCAAAATCTGCAGAAAAGTTCTTCCTCTCTCACTACCCTTGGTGGTGAGGCGGCTTTGTTAAAGGGATACTCCACCTCTGGAAAGATGTAGAAGAAATGTGAAATCATTTTTGAATTTGGAGCTTTCTAGACTAAGAAAAGTCAGAAAATGTATTTTTGGCTTATGTGGATGAAAGACAACAACTCCCAGAATGCACTTGCTTCGCTGCCCTAGGAGGCCACTCCCAAGCCACGCCTACCGGTAAGAGAGAGCAGTTGAAAACAACAAAGCTAAGCTACTAGCGAGTCTCCGTGATGAGTTTGCCCTGGATTTCGAGATCGCCCAAAATGTCCGGGATTCAGCTTTTAGAATCAGAATCAGAATCAGAATCAGAATCAGAAAGAGCTTTATTGCCAAGTATGCTTGCGCATACGAGGAATTTGTCTTGGTGACAGTAGCTTCCAGTACACATACAATATAAAGTGACAAGACAAGTAACATAGGTATAAATAAAAAATAGAAAAAATAAAAATAAAATAAAAATAAAAAGATTATAAATTATAAATATATATAAAGTTATAAGGTGCTATAATGAAATGTCTGAGGGAAGTATTGCACATGTTTGTTCCACAGTAGCGGAACATTTAAGTGTTCATGAGGTAGATGGCCTGGGGAAAGAAACTTTTCCTGTGTCTGGTTGTTTTTGTGCTCGGTGCTCTGTAGCGCCGACCAGACGGTAACAGTTCAAACAGAAAGTGTGCTGGGTGTGACGGGTCCAGAGTGATTTTGCGAGCCCTTTTTCTCACTCTGGATGAGTGCAGTTCTTTGAGTGTGGGAAGGGTAGTGCCAGTGATTCGCTCAGCAGTCCGAACTATCCGCTGTAATCTACGGAGGTCGGTTTTGGTAGCAGAGCCGAACCAGACGGTGATGGAAGTGCAGAGGATGGACTGGATGACAGCTGAGTAGAACTGTACGAGCAGCTCCTGTGGCAGGTTGAATTTCCTCAGCTGACGCAGGAAGTACAGTCTCTGTTGGGCTTTCTTCACAATAGAGTCTATGTGAGTGTCCCACTTCAGATCCTGAGAGATGGTGGTGCCCAGGAACCTGAATGACTCTACTGCAGTCACAGTGCTGTCCATGATGGTGAGTGAAGGGAGTGCAGGGGGGTTTCTCCTGAAGTCCACGATCATCTCCACTGTTTTGAGCGTGTTCAGCTCCAGGTTGTTATAACTGCACCAAAGAGCCAGCTGCTCCACCTCCTGTCTGTACGCAGACTCGTCACCGTTCCGGATGAGTCCGATAACAGTAGTGTCGTCCGCAAACTTCAGGAGCTTGACAGAGGTGTCTTTAGAGGTGCAGTCATTTGTGTACAGGGAGAAGAGCAGTGGTGAGAGAACACATCCCTGTGGAGCACCGGTGCTGATGGTGCGGCTGTCGGACGTGATTTTGCCCATTCTGACTAGCTGTTGTCTGTCTGTCAGAAAGCTGGTGATCCATTGACAGATGGAGCTAGGGACAGAGAGCTGGGTCAGTTTGGTCTGGAGCAGTGATGGGACGATGGTGTTGAAGGCAGAACTAAAGTCCACGAACAGAATCCTTGCATAGGTCCCTGGTTTGTCCAGATGTTGTAGGGTGTAATGCAGTCCCATATTGACCACATCATCCACAGACCGGTTTGCTCTGTAGGCAAACTGCAGGGGGTCCAGCAAGGGTCCAGTGATGTCCTTCAGATATGCTAACACCAGTCTTTCGAATGACTTCATGGCCACAGATGTTAAGGCAACAGGTCTGTAGTCATTGAGTCCTGTGATCTTTGGTTTCTTCGGGATTGGGATGATGGTGGAGCGTTTAAAGCAGAAAGGGACTTTGCACTGCTCCAGTGATCTGTTGAAGATCAGTGAGAAGATAGAGGCCAGCTGGTCAGCGCAGGTTTTCAGACAGGCTGGTGAAACACCGTCTGGGCCTGGTGCTTTCCTTCTCTTCTGTTTCCTGAAGATCTGACGCACATTATCCTCACTGATCTGAAGTGCAGGGGGGGAGGGGAGGGGGATGGCTGGAGGTGTTGATGGCTGTGTAGAGAGATGGTCAGGGCGGGTATGGGGTGTCTGATCGGGGGTCTCAAATCTACAGTAAAAGACATTCAGCTCGTTCGCAAGATGCTTATTGCTGTCGATGCTGGGGGATGGTGTCTTGTAGTTGGTAATGTCTTTCAGGCCTTTCCACACTGATGCAGGGTCGTTGGAGGAAAACTGGTTTTCCAGCTTTTTGGCATAGCTCTTCTTAGCCACTTCACGCCAAAATCTGCTTTTACGTTCTACGTTCTACACTTTTACGTTCTACAGTCGCCGTTCATCATGTTTACTGTGGCGAGCAGGACGAGGCTGAGTGGCGCGGGAGAACGGCGCGAGGCCGGTGGCGTCATTACTGAGACGCACGGTCTCACATCTCTCACGGAGGAGTGGGAATTTTCTTAGCAATGTTAAAACGCACATCAACCGATCACTTGTTTAGCATTCATGTAAACACTACATTCAGATTCACCAATCGGAATGAATTCAGCTAGATTGAAACAAAAGGTGTGCATGTAAACAATGAATGGCGACCGCAGAAAGCAAAAGCCGAATCCCGGACATTTTGGACGATCTTGACGGCTGGACATGTCCGGGAAAAAGAGGATGGCATTGGAAATCAAACGCACTGGCACTGATCTGTGATAGGTCTGTTCGTGCATTAGGTCCAAACCCCTATGGGCGGGTTTGAAAGGGTGGGAACTAGTGCTTGTAGTCTCAACAGAAATCCGCCCCTCTTACACTCGATTTTTGCGTCATTGTGGGATGTAGTGTAAGAGGTAAATACGGATTTCTCCCATCTCACATCTCAGGGGAAAATGAGAGAGTGTTGCACGACCATTCAATAGTATGACTGGGTTTCTAACAATGCAAAGCTTAATGCAAATGGGTGGAGTGTTCCTTTAATTGCAAACCGCCTCAGTGCACAGGGGTAGTTCTGAGTCGAGGTGGAGCTGCGCATAGTGACTGACCGTGATTAAGTCACAGCGCTGCCACATTGCCTCGCCGCTCTCATTCCTCCTCGCCCCAGTGCTCAGATGGCAGTGACGCTGCTACGGCCTCGTCACTCTCGTCTCTCGCTGGGTAAGAAAACGGTCGAAACTGGCAGTCAAGGACGACGCTCAATTGCCTCGCCACTCCCAGTCTCTCCCGTCCAAGAGGGTCAGAATGACAGTGTGCGCCGCCACGTTGCCTCATTGCTCTCATTCCCCTCGCCCAGCGCTCAGATGGCAGTGACGCCGCTACGGCCTCGTCACTCTCGTCTCCCGCTGGGCAAGGAGGTGCGGAAACCAGGACTCAACGCCCCCGGGCCTCGCTCCTCGTTTCCCCTCCTTCCTTCGCCTCTGGGCAGCCCGCAGCTGAACGCCTCCGGGCCTTCCCTGCCGTCTGCCCCCCGGTGGAAGCAGGTAGGTGTTGCCCCGCACACCCAGACCCCGCTCTCGGCCGCAGCAATGCCTCCGAAGCCGGGTCCCTGCCTTCCACCTCGCTGCCCCTCCGCGGGTACGCCGGTGGTCCAGGTGGGCTCGTTGGTACGGTTTCTCGAAGCCTGGCTAGCGCTTCCGAGACCGCCCCGCTGTCTCACCCGCACCATCCGGCTCGGCTATGCAATTCAGTTTGCCCGCCGGCCTCCCAAGTACAGGGGCATCCGCTTCACCCAAGTGCGGAGCGTCGATGCCCCTGTCTTAAGGAAAGAGATCGACGTCCTGCTGGCGAAGGACACGATCGAGCCGGTCCCTCCAGCCGAGATGAGGTCTGGGTTCTACAGCCCTTACTTCATTGTACCCAAAAAAGGCGGTGGGTTACGGGCAATCCTGGACCTGCGAGTTTTGAATCGGGCCCTGCATCAAGTCCTTTCAAGGCAGGTCAGCGGTCCCACTTAAACAAGTTCAGAGGCTCCTGGGGCATATGGCAGCCGCAGCCGCAGTAATGCCGCTCGGTCTGCTCCATATGAGACCGCTTCAGCGCTGGCTTCACGATCGAGTCCCGAATGGGCGTGGCAGAGCAGCACGTTCCGGGTGAACATCACCCCGCACTGTCGCCAAACCTTCAGCCCTTGGTCAGACCCTGCTTTTCTACAGGCCGGAGTGCCCTTAGTACAGGTGTCCAGGCATGCTGTGGTTTTCACAGATGCTTCTGCCAACGGCAGGGGGGCCACGTACAATGGGCATGCAGTTTTGGGTCTGTGGATGGGGCCCCAACTGCATTGGCACATCAACTGCCTAGAGTTGCAAGCAGTATGCTTAGCCTTGTGCCGTACGGACAGCACTGCGACCGTTGCGTACATCGTATGTCGCGACTTGCCCGCCATCTCCTCCTTTGGAGTCAGAAGCATCTGAGGTCACTTCGTGCCATTCATGTCCCTGGTGTGCTCAACCGTGCAGCCGACGAGCTTTCATGGCAGCCGCCCCTTCCGGGAGAATGGCGACTCCATCCCCAGGCGGTCCAGCTGATATGGGAAATCTTTGGAGCCGCTCAGATAGATCTGTTTGCCTCTCCGGACACGACCCATTGCCAGTTGTTCTATTCCCTGACAGAAGGAACTCTTGGCATGGATGCACTGGCGCACAGCTGGCCCCAGGGCCTTCGCAAATATGCGTTTCCCCCAGTGAGCCTTCTCACACAGACTTTGTGCAAGATCAGGGAGGACGAGGAGCAGGTCTTGCTTGTTGCGCCATATTGGCCGAACCGGATTTGTTTTGCAGAGCTCATGCTCCTCGCAACAGCCCCTCCTTGGCCGATTCCTCTGAGGAAAGACCTTCTCTCTCAGAGACGGGGCACCCTATGGCACCCGCGTTCAGACTTCTGGAAACTCCATGTCTGGTCCCTGGACGGGACGCGGAGGT
The DNA here is from genome assembly GCF_963993115.1 of Abramis brama. NCBI lineage: Eukaryota > Metazoa > Chordata > Actinopteri > Cypriniformes > Leuciscidae > Abramis > Abramis brama. The sequence goes on from NC_139983.1 coordinate 927,696, forward strand.
TCTAGGTGGCCTACCACAGGCTGTGGTAGACACCATCACTTCCGCTAGAGCCCCCTCTACGAGGCGCCTCTATGCGTTGAAGTGGAACCTATTCGTCGGTTGGTGTTCTTCCCGAAGGGAAGACCCCCGAACTTGCCCGATCAGTGTCGTGCTTTCCTTCCTGCAAGATGGGTTGGAGCGAAGGCTGTCTCTCCCTCCACCCTCAAAGTGTATGTTGCCGCGATAGCCGCACATCACGATGCAGTAGAAGGTAAGTCTTTGGGAAAGCACGACCTGGTCATCAGGTTCCTCAGGGGTGCTAGGTTTTTAAATTTTTTTTTAAAAAACTCCTTGTAATCAGCACCCCGTACCCTCTTGGGATCTGACTTTAGTGCTCAGAGCACTCCAGAATCCTCCATTTGAGCCCTTGCATGCAGTTGATTTAAATATCTTGTCAATGAAGACAGCTCTCCTGCTCACTTTGGCATCCATCAAGAGGGTAGGGGACCTGCAGGCATTTTCGGTCGATGAATCGTGCCTAGAGTTCGCGCCGGACTTCTCTCACGTTGTTCTGAGACCCTGGCCTGGATATGTGCCCATGTGTGATCAGGTAGTGAACCTGCAAGTGCTGAGGCAGACCCAGCCCTGGCTTTGCTCTGTCCTGTTCGCGCTCTGCGCCGCTACATTGACAGAACTCAAAGCTTTAGGACCTCAGACCAGCTCTTTGTCTGTTACGGAGGCCAGCAAAAGGGGAAGGCTGTCTCCAAGCAGAGGTTAGCCCACTGGCTAGTGGATGCTATTGTCCGGGCTTATGATTCCCAGGACGTGCCTTGTCCACCTAGGTTGAGGGCACACTCTATTAGGAGAGTTGCCTCTTCCTTGGCTTTAGCTCAAGGCGCCTCGCTGACAGATATCTGTAGAGCTGCGGGCTGGGCGACACCTAACACGTTCGCTAGGTTTTATAGCCTTCGTGTAGAACCTGTTTCCTCCCGTGTACTCGCTTCGGCCAGTAGCGCAAGGAATTAGGTTAGTGTTGGATTGCTACACCATTCTCGCCCCAAGGGCCAGATACGTGCGTTTTCCTGCTCCGTTGATTACCCAACAAACGGCTAACCTCGTGAGTTCCTCCGTCACCCCCCCCGGCGTCAGGCGAGGCGGATCGCCGGTCGCCAGGCCTGTTACCTCTCACTATGAGCTGAGTTCAGGCTGGGGTTTATGTTGCGGTCCCTACGGTGACCCCATATGTGTTTTCTCCACGATACGGTTACCCCCGGGTTAGCCAGTGTCTTCCCCTCGACAGAGTCTGCTCTGTCGTCTCTGCTGAGTACGCTCCCACCCTCAGGGCTGGGACTACCTCAGAGACTTCCATGTGTTTACTACCCTACGGGCTAGTGCACGTGTTTTCCTAGCGCCTCCCTTCGGGCAGGTTTTGGGCTCCGCAGCGTTCCCTTCTACATCTTGGGCATGCTTTCCCAGTGTTATCCAATGTCCACTGAGCGGGTCTTGCGGAACAGCAGTGTGACCTCTTCCCAGCTAAGCTTCCGCACATAAGAGATAAGTTATAAGAAACTGCTGGCTGAAGCTTAGGCAGGGCGCTGAAAGGGGCCAGCACCATGGTGTTTTATTAGGGATCCCAATTCGTTGGAAACTCCTCCGATGAGACGTAGGAGTTCCCGAACAAAAGGGAACGTCTCGGTTACGTATGGTAACCCTCGTTCCCTGAGTAGGGAACGGAGACATCTCGTCCCGTCGCCATGCTGTTGTACCTTCGCGGAGGACTGGACACCATTCGGCTCTTCAGCGAAAAGCGTTTGTGTATGCGCTTGCTTCCACCTTTATACCCGCACTGGTAGACGGGCCGCGGAATGCAAATCTTGCATGCCAATATTCATTGGCTCGTTTTAATTCACTCAAAGGCAATTGGTCTCCCTAGCGTGATCCCAATTCGTTGGAAACTCCTCCGACGAGACGTCTCCTTTCCCTCCGTTCCCAGGGAACGAGGGTTACCATATGTAACCGAGACGATCTCACAGATGTCTCTGCTTCGTTTGCTCATTCTCTTCCAGCACAACTCACTTACCTTGTCTAGATGACAACCATCACTGCCTGATGACAACTGGCTCTTATGGCTCATCTGAAAATATGAAATAAAGCGTTACATACAGAAACACTTCACCTAATAGTTAAAAAAAAAATCATAATACATTGTATACATCAAAGGGATAATGTACAGCCAGTCAGTAATTCATATAAAATAAACATGGACAGGATCAGGGTCCCCATACATAGCTTCCTATCAATAAATATTTGCACATGAAATATTGATTTGAGATAATATACAAGATTGCAAAATAGTTCAATTTCAAATAAATATTTCAAAGTAATGTTAATGGCTTTTATGCATCCACAGGCTCCACAGGTCTCTCGCACACTCTCGAAATCAGGGATACACTGTGTATTGTAAAATTTCAGGGTTTTGTGGTATGTAAGGACATGGCCAAAATTTGAGAGGGAGCTTCTGGGACTTAGTAAATGACATCTACACTGCCAGAATTTTAAGGACATGGTCCCTGTCCTCATAAACCCATAATGCGGTGCGTATTCAGGTCAAAAGTTCTCGTAAACCACAAAACCAACCGTCCACTTTTGTCAAAAGGTGGCGCTACTGAGCCCCTCCACCACGCTCGTATCTGAGACTTTGACCATGTCTACCGTCTGACATCTATGATGGTCATGTTGAGTTTAATGCAATTTCAAGAATGTTAAGAGCCTCAAAAATATCCAAAAATAATATTAAAATTTAATGTGTTGCCATGGCAACAGTATTTAAGATATCAAAAATCCTTTCACAGGTCTACATCTGCCGTGTTTTGACATTGTAGAGATCGTGTAAAAATAAGAGGGTGATTTCAAAGCATTTTGAAAGTGACACACTTCCTGCTGCCAGTTGGTGGCGCAATAACTTTGACTCACAATAGTCACATCCATGTGATCGGCCTCTTACATCGAACACACAGCTGAAGTTTCATCACCGCCTCCCACCGTCGATTTGATTTTGTGTGTTACAAATAATAATAATCCTAACAAAAACAATAGGGCCTTTGCCCTTTCAGGGCTTGGGCCCTAATAACAGTTTTTTCTTAGTCTTATTAAGTGCAACTATAATCAAAGTACTCTCTCAATATTCAAAGTGCAAACAGAGACCAAAACAGAGACCAGAGCGATGAGGTGTTACTGTTTAAATGTGAATTTTTGTCAGTTGGAGTTTTGGCTCATTTGAAGATTCTGGCAAAGCAGGCAATGAGATTTTTCAGAGTTTAGAAAACTGTAAGTCGTATCAGTTATAAAAGATAAAGCAGTCAGAATCAGAACAGTCTGAAGGTCTGAGCCGAGTCTGGAGGTTGTAAGGAGGAGTAACAATTAGAAAATTTTGTCTCATAATAATAATAATAATAATAATTTCTCAATCCAACATAATTAGTTAGTCAAACACAACAGACTGTCAGAATAAACTGTTTTAAACTGATACACAGACTATAATGGCGCTTTTCCACTGCATGGTACGGTACGGCTCGGTTCGGTACGGCACGCTTTGGCGCTTTTCCACTGCATGGTACGGTACGGCTCGGTTCGGTACGGCTCACTTTTGGCGCATTTCCACTGCATGGTACGGAACGGTACGGCTCGCTTCGGCTCGCTTTAAATGGTACCACCTCTGTTGAGGTTCCAAGCGTACCGTACCGATACTAAAATGTGACGTGAAAACACTGCAGATCACTGATTGGTCAGACAGAATCATCACTACCAGCGTCATTGTATTTACGACACGAGACACTAAACCCGCTAGATTTAAATAGCCAGTAGACAACAGCCAGCGCTGTAGCGCCTGTTTTAAAAGTATTTGCTTTAAAAAAAAAAAGTATAAACTTCGAAAAAAGAAATGGCTGAATCGTGGTCAGTGGACGAGGTGCAGACGTTCCTCTCGTTGGTTGCCGAGGAGTGGATGGGGAAACACGGAATGAAAAATTCGCATTTAATATGATGATGTCATGGCAGTAGAGACGGCAACTATAACGATCAGTCCCACCCACTTTGAAGCGGTACTAACTGCAGTGGAAAAGCAACCGAGCTAAAGCGAACCGAACCGTGCCGTACCGAGTCGAGTCGTACCACGCAGTGGAAAAGCGAAGCGAGCCGAACCGTTCCGCGCCGAGTCGAACCGTACCATGCAGTGGAAAAGCGCCATAAGAGGCAATAAAATGAAGATGATCAGATGCTGCTGAAGATCACACACACACTTACAGTTCTTCATCTACAGCAGAAATCTCAACAGATCTCATTGATTTATTGTTATTTAACTTTCCCAAAGTATCAGTTTCTCCTGATGGACACAAATGTCTGAATCACACATTTAATGTTTGTAGTTGATGCCGTTAAATGCTGATGATAAAAACGAGTGTGAAACTAATAACAGCACTGACAGTGATCAGAGGAAAATGTGTTTGATCAACAGGACGAGTGTCATAATTCATAATAATCTGTGTTGGGTTCACTGTTGATCATCATATGAAGATCAGAATAAAAGCATCTGTTGATTGTGTCTCATCAGCTCCTGTGATTCTGGATCCAAACACGGCAAATCCACGTCTCGTCCTGTCTGATGATCTGACCAGTGTGAGAAACAGCGGTAACAAACAACCTCTTCCTGAAAATCCAGAGAGATTTAATGGGTTTCTCTGTGTTCTGGGTTCAGAGGGTTTTAACTCAGGAACACACTGCTGGGATGTGGAGGTTAAAGAGAGTGAATGCTGGAGTCTTGGAGTAACTACAGCATCAAACCAGAGGAAGGGCACCGTTTTCTTCAAGACTGATGCCTGGAGTGTGACGTATGGATGGACTACACGTTCTGCTTTTCGTGTTAAACAGAAGCTTGAACGTGTGAGAGTGAATCTGGACTATGACAGACGAACGGTGTCGTTCTCTGATCCTGTAACTAACACACATCTACACACATTCACAACCACCTTCACTCACACACTCTTTCCATTCTTCTATTGTTATTCTGACTCTCTGAGGATCTTACCAGTCAATAGTCAGTAAACGTCACTCCTGTAGATCTTGATCTTCCTGCTTTCATCATGTTTCCAGTATTTAATCCATATCTCATGAGTAAGAGTGCTGTTGATCTGAGTATCAGTACGCTGGCTGTGATTGGGCCGTGATGATCACATGACTGATATCCAGCACTACAGCAACACTCACACTCTCATGTTGCTTTAACAGATCAATAAACAAGAGTGAAGTTTGTCACTTTGCTAATTTTCACATAATTATATTTTAAAAAAATTCTTCTAGAAACTGAGCCTAATTCTACACATGGACAGTTTCAATGAATTTGTAAATTAATAATTGTTTATTTCAGATTAAATGATCATTTGCTCACTTAAGTACATGGATGTAAACGGTAAACATTATAGGGAGATGAGAGGGTAATACTCCTATTGGACAAATCTGTTTTGCTGAGTCGAAAGCTAAAAACTATAAAATAAGATCTTTACTTCTGAAGTATTTGATTTCTGTTCCACCTGTAATTTCCTTTTGGAATACTTTGTTTGTTAACCTTAATTGGAAAAAAATCTGGCCTTTACAGAAGAAATTCTCTCTCACAAATAAAATGAAAGAAATTTCTCACAGTGGTTACAGGGAAATAATACTTGACAAGGACATGTGGCAAACATGAGGGACATCTGTGAACAATGAACCAATGACAACATGACACACAAGACAAGGGAACACATGGCAGAATCAAATGACTGTAACAGGGAATCACATGACAACAGGAAACATGACAGAGACATGAGACATGACCAAAACAAGACCTGACACTAACATGCTCTTTTTTTTTTAAATTCCTGATGAAACAGTGGTTCACTTATTTTGGTTGTGTCACTACACTCAGAAGCTTTGGACTGATATTGGTGTATTTGTCAAGTGTAAGATTTTGCCAGGCTTCTCAATACATATGAGAAACATTATCTTTGGGTACTTTGACTCAGACCCCACATACGAAAATATTTTCCTAAGCAAATTTTACATTTACAAATGTAAATTTTCAAACTGTAAACCTGTCTTCTTAAAAGAAATGGAAAATTATATAAATGTGATTTCAGCATCTACTAATAAGAAAGCTATAAGGACTGTTAAGATTTTTTTAAGGACTGATATTTATTTATGTTTCCCTTTCTTTTTTGCTGTTGTCTCCTTTATTATTGTTGTGGTTGATATTATGTTATGTATGCATATTCTTTTGTGTGTTCCCGTTCTCTGCACAAAAAAAAAAAAAAAAAAAAAAATGATAACGTTCTATATTTGGTGTTATATCGCTAGTAAAGTAGGGAAGAATATGGGTAATGTGGAAGAAATTTAATATGTTCTATATGTTTGCATTTTCTTATATTCATAGAATCTTAGAAATATGATGATAATCAGATTAATGTAGTGTCGATACATACCCTTATGAATATACGTATGTGTATGACCTTGTATACGTGACTTGACAAAAAGTAATGTGTGACTACGAGTGTTGACTGAGACAGAGGGGCTCCACTCAAGGGTAGCATATGATAAACAATGTATTAAGTTATGGCTGAGAGATATCTTCATGTAGCCTCAGGAAAACAACCTTGGGGGAGGAACAACTATAAAGAATGAAGAAAGCCCCAAGTCGTGGCCACACTCTGCAGGCACTTTGTAATGACTGTATGACTGCTGACCTTTCCTTGCAAGGGAATAAATAATCTTTAAAGACAATTGATCCATGTTTGTCTCTTATTCAGTAAGTAGAAAATTGTTTGCCACTACAGTAGCAATATTCAATTTGAAATGTAATATGTAAAATGACAATGCAATATGTAAAATGGCAATGCATTTCTGTATTTAAATGTACATTTTCCATTACATTTGTGCAGAGTTCGGCGCAAAATGAAAATGAAAATTCAATTATATAATTTACATTTGCCATTTCATACACTACTTTTAATATGTAAATTGATGTAGCAAATTAGCTCAAAATAAATATTAATAATCAGTCATAACTTGTAATAATTAATTCTGAATATTTGGATCAGTTAATATAATTCATTTAATGTAGCAAAATTAATATTAAAACCAATCAACCTGTTCATCCCGTGAACACTCAAGTGTTAATTGTCATGTCTTGTCATGTTATGTCTTGTTCCTGTTCTTTCTCTCTACTCTGTCTCCCTCTGCTGGTCTTTTTTGGTTACTTTCTCTTTCCCTTTTCTCTTCCTCCAGCTGTTCCTCATCTTCTCTGACTACCTCGTTTACTCTCATCCCACCTGTTCCCTCTTCCCTCTGATTAGGTCTCTATTTCTCTCTCTGTTCCTGCTTCTTTCTTTGTCGGATTCTCACTTGAGTTTCTCATGCTAGAAGCAAACTACAGTCCTGTTTGTCTCTGTCCTAGTCCTGTCCTGTTGGCATCCGCCTGGTGAACGCGATCTATTCTCTGCTAATCATCTTGTTCTTGTATTCTGTCCAGTTCATCTGACGCTGTGAGAGATCTGGTAACCGCAGTCTTTTCTCGAGCCATGTCTACTCTGAGAGACCTGCAGCCTGTCGCCGCAAACACAGCCTTCTCTGTCTGCTGCCTAAAGACTCTTTTTGAAGTTATCTGAAGTATTTTTTGCTGAAGTATTTTTATTTCATTTTTATCGCCCTCTCTGCGGGTTGCCTGTTTTGCCATTATCTCTCAAGAAGAAGAATTGTGTTCTACATTTTGCCACCCTGTGTTCTCATTAAAGACTCTATTTTGTTAATTCGCTTTTGGGTCCTCTCTTACCTGCATAACAGAAGAATCCGACCAACGATGGACTCAGCGACTCCTAATCCTATCCAGTCAGCTGTCGAGATCCAGGGAGCGATGATCGGCCAGCACGAGGAAGAGTCCGCTGCTCGACTTGCCGTTGAGACCCTGGCTGCCCAAGTCTCAGATCTCACCAAACAGATACATCATCTTCGCCTCGACCCACCAATCGCTTCCAGGGCTCCCGAGTTTCCCGAACCCAGAGTCAATAACCCGCCGTGCTACGCTGGTGAGCCCACTGAATGCCGCTCGTTTCTCACTCAGTGTGATGTGTTTTTTTCTCTCCAGCCCTCCACTTACTCCAAGAGCAGAGCTCGTATTGCCTACGTTATATCTCTCCGGGAGTGGGGAACGGCGATCTGGGAGGCGGAGGCTGAATGTACTCACCAGTATCAGGACTTTAAGGAGGAAATGATACGAGTTTTTGACCGGTCTATTTTTGGAGAGGAGGCTTCCCGGGTCTTGTCTTCATTATGTCAGGGTAAGCGGTCCGTTACAGACTATTCTATTGAGTTTCGGACTCTCGCTGCCTCTTGCGACTGGAACCAGCCGGCCTTACTCGCCCGTTTTCTGGAGGGGCTCTGTGCTGAGGTTAAGGATGAGATCCTTTCCAGAGAAGTTCCTTCCAGTGTGGATTCCTTGATTGAACTCGCTATCCGCATTGAGAGACGGCTCGACCTTCGTCGCCGAGTTCGTGGAAAGGAGTCCGCCTTCTCCGTTACCTCCCTCTCCGCATCTCTACCATCTCCCTCCGCCAGCTCGGACTCCGAGCCCATGCAGCTGGGGGGCATCCGCATTTCGGCTAAGGAGAAGGAGCGGAGAATCACCAACCGCCTCTGTCTGTATTGCGGTTCAGCTGCTCATTGTGTTTCCTCCTGCCCTGTAAAAGCCAGAGCTCACCAGTAAGAGGAGAGCTACTGGTGAGCGCGACAACTCTGGTCTCTCCTTCAAGGGCTTGCACTACTTTTTCGGTCCATCTCCGCTGGACCGGCTCGTCGGCTACCTGCAGTGCTTTGATAGACTCTGGGGCGGAGGGCTGTTTTATGGATGAGACCTGGGCTCGAGAACATGATATTCCTCTTAAGGAATTAGAAGATCCCACGGCCCTGTTCGCTTTGGACGGTAGTTCTCTCCCCAGGATTCAGCGTGAGACGCTGCCTTTAACCCTCACTGTCTCTGGTAATCATAGCGAGACCATTTCTTTTTTTATTGTTCAGTCACCTTTCACTCCTATTGTTTTAGGCCATCCCTGGCTAGTCCGTCATAATCCCTCTATTAATTGGGCTAAGAATACTATCCTCTCTTAGAACGTCTCTTGTCATGTTGAGTGTTTAATGTCTGCCATTCCTCCCGTTTCCTCTGTCTCTATTTCTCAGGAGGAGCCTGGTGATTTGACGGGGGTGCCGGAGGAGTATCACGATCTCCGGATGGTGTTCAGTAGGTCCCGGGCCACTTCTCTCCCTCCACACCGTTCGTATGATTGTAGTATAGATCTTCTTCCGGGAACCACTCCCCCCCCCGGGGAAGACTATACTCGTTGTCAGCTCCCGAACGTAAGGCTCTCGAAGATTATTTATCTGTAGCTCTCGATGCCGGTACTATAGTCCCCTCCTCTTCTTCCGCCGGAGTGGGGTTTTTCTTTGTTCAAAAGAAAGACGGGTCCTTACGTCCCTGCATCGATTATCGAGGGCTGAATGACATAACGGTTAAGAATCGTTACCCGCTACCTCTTATGTCATCAGCCTTCGAGATCTTGCAGGGAGCCAAATTTTTTACTAAACTGGACCTTCGTAACGCTTACCATCTCGTGCGCATCAGGGAGGGGGACGAGTGGAAGACGGCGTTTAACACTCCGTTAGGGCACTTTGAATATCGGGTCCTTCCTTTCGGTCTCGTAAACGCTCCAGCTGTCTTTCAGGCACTGATAAATGACGTCCTGAGAGACATGCTGAACATCTTTGTTTTCGTTTACCTTGACGATATCCTGTTTTTTTCGCCGTCACTCCAGATCCATGTCCAGCACGTCCGACGCGTCCTCCAGCGCCTTTTAGAGAACCATCTTTACGTAAAGGCTGAGAAATGGACTTTTCATGTACTTTTAAGTAACACTTTAAAACATAATTTTAACATTTTATGTGAATACATGTGTTAATATTACTGTATATGTTGTAGTTTGATGAACTTTGTGTAATTTGATAGGTTCAAACTCCGAATGGAACAACTTCGCGGTGAGTTCATGTGGTGGAGAAATATTTTTTTCGTCACAATGTGGTAATATTTTAATCTAGAATGATGTCAAAAATCATATTTAATTTGTATTTCTGTTGGTTGAAGTTGGTATTGTTATATCCAGATAATTTGTATATTGTTATTTTTGAACGTTGAGTTTTCTGCAATGCATTAGCCGCCCGATTTTATGGGATGGTCGAAATGGCAATGTTCAAATTCAAAGACCTAACGTTAGGCTAACGTTAACGTTAGTTAATACTGTATGCAACATGTTGCAACAGAATTTTGTTACTTAGTTATTTGTTATAAATAACCCTTTTCCACTGTCATCTGTGTAAAACTCCGTCTCCTATTACAGAGCATGCTGGTTAAGGTGAAACTTGGGGATGGTCAAAAATTTGTTAAAATAACCGAACTGAGCCTGAAGGAATTTTTGTCTGCTGGTAAGAAAAATGTATACTTTTACAGCGATGAATCGTTTAATTATCGCGTTCTCGATTCAAATATGTGTGTTCTGCTTTTCAGTCTTTTCAAACGCATCCTTCGAATGCTTGTTTCTGTGTTGCAAATATTAAAATTAATAATTGAAAAGTACTGGGATAAACGTTTAATGTCTGGATATAAGCACTGATGTCCATGGTAGAGATTAAAAATCGAGCAAATCACCTGTTTTACACTTCAAATTAAGATTGTACCAATTACATCGTTACGCCTCAAGATGGCGCCAAGAGACTGTAAAAAATGTATTTGTCCTTGAATCATTCATTCAAAAGATTAGTTCAAAAGGCTGATTCATTCGGCAAAGAAACATTTAATTGAATTAAATAATTCATTCAAGTTAAAAAAAAAAATAGTTGGACTGCAGCAATTAACATTTTGTTGGAGTCTTTAGTAAATTACATGTTATTTTGTTGTCTATTTAGAATCATGGGAGAACCATGATCTCAGTTTAAAAAAAAAAAAAAAATCATGATTCTCCGTTAATTTTAGTATTTTAATGAATTTGTAAAAAAAAAAAAAAAAAAAAAAAAAATATATATATATATTATGGGGGGCCAAACAGGAAATAATTCTATGTAAATCCGAATATATAGTTAAAACTCTGAATATATAGTTGTAAATCCTGAATATATAAATGTAACCCTGAATATATAGTTATAACTCTGAATATATAAATGTAAATCCTGAATATATAGTTATAACTCTGAATATATAAATGTAAATCTGAATATATAAATGTAAATCCCGAATATATAGTTATAACTCTGAATATATAAATGTAACTCTGAATATATAGTTATAACTCTGAATATATAAATGTAAATCCTGAATATATAGTTATAACTCTGAATATATAAATGTAAATCCTGAATATATAGTTATAACTCTGAATATATAAATGTAAATCCTGAATATATAGTTATAACTCTGAATATATAAATGTAAATCCTGAATATATAGTTATAACTCTGAATATATAAATTTAAATCTGAATATATAAATGTAAATCCCGAATATATAGTTAAAACTCTGAATATATAAATGTAATCCTGAATATATAGTTATAACTCTGAATATATAAATGTAAATCCTGAATATATAGTTATAACTCAGCATGTGAGCTCCGCTCAATATTCCGCTCTATGCCAATGCGCTCCACTCAATCTCTCACGGCCCAAGCGCTCAAATCCCGCTCCGACATGAAATCTCAGTGTAACGTAGGCTACTGTACTATAGCCTTTGTTGATTATTTTTAAGGCATTGTTGGGGGCATTTACCATTTTGCATAGGTGGCCTCAGCACATTGTTTGTGTGATAATAGGCCATTCTTTAAACTTTATTAGTTTCAGAAAGATTCTCGCGGATACAGAGACAGTTGAAACAAAGGCAGATCTTTTTACAAAAGCACAAGGTTTTGGTGTTATTGTGAATGTACACAAATAAAAGTAGACCCTTTGTAGTTGTCTTACACACTAATCTGTATGGCCAAAAATTGACGGAGTTTCTTCCGCTGTCATTAAAGAAAAATCCATCAGAACGCGCTGGCGGGTGTTATTGTGAATGTTAATAAGGAAACACTTATTAACGTTAAGCTAAAGGGTCACCATAGACCGGCTGCTTTACGACAGTCACATGAACCAGGAAAAAACATTCTTAATGCATTTAAAAAATTACGTTTTGAATCTTTAAAAAACATTCAGAAATAACGTTTTCAGGTGATTCTCCAACTACAGGCACTTTAGGCACTGTGAGCTTATGGGAAATACACTCTCTTAAAACACACTTAAAACACACTTAAAACAGTCTTCCTAGCTTCACTCATGTGTCTTCAATATAACAGTGGCCAGTTTTACAATTACATGGAATATTATTATTTTTAACAGTTTTTCTGAAGAGCGCTTTCAGAGATTTCCACCACTTTTCAATTTATGTATTAATGTTATGTCATGGCCCACAGAAAACATTACACTATTTGAGTTTAGCAGGCTTTCCTGATGGATTGTCATTGTGCCGCGAACAGTTGAAGGTCATCCGGCAGAAGAGCATCGATTGCATCAAGTTCTTCATTTTCAATGAAGAACAATTTGATGTTAGTCTCCGAAGCTAGAAGATCATTGAAGAGAGTTTTTGGGCTTGATTTATCCTCTCCCATCGCAACCATTCTGTCTTCTGGCCCACTGCTGCTCCGGCTCCGTCTGCCACGACCAGCCTCCGGGACACTCCAGGCCACTTCTGTCCAGCCCATCTCAAAAGGCAATGTGGACAGAAGGAAGATATTCCTCTTGGAGCGATATTGGGTGGTTGGCCCATCACTGACACCATGAAGAGCCGTCAGTCCTGGGTTTGCTCTTTCAGATGTTTGTGTGGGCCCGATGGCTGCGGGATCATGGGAACATGTGGACATCACTCCCTGTCGGATCGGCCACAGCCGTGTGCCATATGGCCTGTGGAGAGAGTCTCCTTACTGCACTGACTGGACTTCATCCCCATATTTGCAGAGGCAGTTCTCTGAGAACTCCAGATGTAAAGATAAGTCTCCCTCTCCCATCTTCTCCTGGAAATGGCGTATTGCCGTGTATCGGTGCTTCAAGTTATATGTGTGTCTCCCAGATTTATTTTTCAGCACAGATGAGAATTTTTCCAGTGAAGATTCCAGTGTGTCCAAAACTTTGGTCTTGACTGTCAAATGTGCTTGAAACTTTACATCTTTCTCTCTGCAACTGACACACAATCACGGTACATGTGTGCTATTCTCACAGCAGAGAGAGGCCATGAGGTCGTCAGCGTTGTTGGTGTTAATCACTCTACACCGCATCAACTCATCCGCCATGACTTGTGTACTGTGTCTTCTGCAGAGACGTGTGTGTGTCCTGTACTCTCGGCTAACCACCCGAAAGGGCCCTGGATCTGGATCTGGATCTGGATCACGCCTCTCGGAGAACTGTGAGTAAGAAATCTTTTCCTCAGGAAACTCTTTTAGGAGCTTCTCATGAAGACGTTGCACAGATTCATTCAAGAAGCGCTTCTGCATTTGAGTGTTTTTGCTTGTCAGTGTTTCTGTTGTGGCCCTTGAGTCCCGTGATTGATGAAGTTGAGGATTTTCTCCTCAGTGGTGCTGCTCATCTTGTTTAATTGCAAACCTCGATTATACTTTAAGGTTTGTGCCCCTTTTGCAGTCAGTCTTTGCTGAGATACCCAATTCTCTCTGTGCAAACTTCATTAGCCTGTACTTCTGGAGACTTTTAGAAGACACAGCTTTGGCTGATCAGCCGCTGGTGTTTGGCAGAGCTTTCTCTCCTGTATTTCTCCCTCAGCTGAGAAATGATGGAGTTTTGAAAGGTTCGAGTCCTCCTCAGTTTCTTTGGTCCCTCCGTCATTTGTCATTACACCATTACTCTGTGCTGAGTCATCATGACTGATTTTGTTCTGTAGTCTGGCGAACCTTTTCGATTTTTCTCAAGGCATCACCCAGCTGTACACTGTCAGAAATAGGGGTACAGTAGGAGTCCATTTCTGTCCCCCAAAGTACAATCTACACTAACGTACCCCATAGGGCTTATTATTGGACCTCAAGGTACACATATGTACCGTTTCTTTTAAAGGTTAATGTACAATATTGTACCCTTGAGGGTACAGCCCCAGCGACAAGCCATTGTACCCCTAAAGTTACAATTATGTACTTTATTTTCTGAGAGTGTATATTAACCTCAGACACATCTCTGAAAGCTCTGATCTATCTCTCCTCACTCTCCTCCTAGCCCTGGATGCAGATCTGTCCTCTGTGGGGGGGTGAGCAGTGGCTATACGCCGTCGCCGGCTTCGCTGATCTTCCACTGTTTTCTTCTCTTTCCTTCTGCTTTCTGGAGGCCTCTAAGATTGGCTTCACTATTCCTCTTTCTTCTTTCCTGCGATATCTTTCTCTGTCCTTTTCTATTTTCTGTTGATATTTAACTGGATCTGCTTTTATTCTGTCCCCGTATTCCTGTGACTTCTTGGCCATCGACTTCGGCACCTTAAATATAAATATAGATAAATAAAAATAAATATAGAGTGTACTGGAATGGTGATATATAAAGTTCTCAGTCCAAAAGCACAAATATGTCTTGAGAACATGCTAATAGCGCACAAAAACAGCATATATCATGTCCATAGCTACGCCTGTAACTTCTCAGAGGTGGAAATGATGTTTTAGCAGTTCTTCTGCAATATTAGCACTCCCTCATGTCAGGCTTAGCTACTTCTGGACTTAGCATGTTGTTTACTCGAAATAAACATACATACATTATTTTCATATTTGTTGTACATAATTCAACCGAACTACAGCCAAGGTGGAAATAAACTCTTATAGAGTTACCTTGATTTATTCTCTTGAGCTGAAGAGCACATGTGCCTGAAGTTTCATCTTCAACTGATACGTCCCTTCACTGTTATCTCCATGGTTACCGAGTAAATAAAATATTTAAGGTGGATTTTGTTGAGGGAGGTGGAAGTGACGGAAAACCTGGGGACAGACTTATTTTATTCCAAAAATAGTTTAAAATTGTGATATACATATGGAATTTTGATGGTATGATATTATTTTATTTGTCCTTAAGACAAACATGTTAAAAAATATTTTTAAATCGATCCTTTAATATAATTTTTTAACATTCAAAGAGGGCCAGTCTGGGTTGGGGACAAGCATAAAACTGCTAAATCTGCTAATAAACAGCCTTGCAAAAGCATTTTTAAAAGAAAACAGGGGCAATATTTGGTGGTTACTAGGATGTTGGAGCATGAACTTCATAATGACAATGTATTTGTGCATTTGTTTGTTTATTAATTTACAAAAAAAAGGCCAAGGACACAAAAGTGCCTGTAGTTGGAGAATCAGCCTTTCATAACTTAATGGGAATGTTATCAAAACATACTAATAATAATAATAATAATAATAATAATAATAAATTTTATTTGGAAAAGCGCCTTTCAAGGTACCCAAGGACACTGTACAGTTTGATAGGCAGAGACAAGGGAAATATAAAGACATAAACATAAAGAACATACAGGGTTTAAAATGTTATCATGCACACACAAGACATAGGAATACACTGCGCACAAGGTGTAAAATCAGATCAATCAAGTCAAATTATGGGACTGCAGGAAAGCTAGGCTAAAAAGATGGGTTTTTAATTTAGTTTTAAAAGTGGATAAACCTGTGCATTGGCGCAACTCAAGTGGCAGAGCATTCCACAGTTTGGGGCCTACCACGCTGAACGCCCTGTCGCCCATGGTGCGGAGGCGAGATGTGGGGACGTATAAGAGGCATGTATCAGTAGAACGAAGGGTGCGTGAGGTCGTGTATGGGGTGAGGAGATCAGATAGGTAAGATGGGGCTAGATTATGTAGGGATTTATAGACAAGTAGAAGGTTTTTGTAGTGTATGCGATAGTGGACAGGAAGCCAGTGTAATTGCTGAAGGATAGGGGTAATGTGATCCCAGGGCCACTAACATATTTGTGTTAGCTTGGTAAGTGAGACTACAGAGGACATTAAACTGGTGAACTCATCTACTCACTTGCAAATTATTCAAACTCAAACTTTCAGGGAGAAGTAGCATCCCTGTTGATCCAGCAGGGGGCGCACGACCCTGACGAACGCCTCCATGATCATTCACTGCAGGCCCGTCTGATCTGGATCACAATCATCTCGGTTTGGAAATCTCACGTGTTGCTATCCTGGATCTAATCCATCTTACTTTTCTGCCAGTTTCTCAAAGCAAAACAGGATTGATCCCCCTGATCCAGATCCCAGCTCCAGATGGGGTTTCATTCACAGTGTAGTTTTCTAGTTAAAGAGCAACAGCTGGAAGAGTCTTATCAGAGTCACACTTTAAGTGTTTTATTTGAAGAGAAAGAAAACAACATAAACAAACAAACAAACATTCATTTCTTTCATTCCCAGTTTCCCTGAAGCAGACGGACCCCTACGGAGCCCCTGAAGGGACACGAGACCAGAGGACATTAAACAGGTGAACTCATCTACTCACCAGTCGCTTTCTCAGTTTATAATCGCGCTCTTGCATTTTATTATAACTATTCTAACGCAAACTTTCAGGGGAAATGTTTGTCTATCAGGAGTTCCCAATCTTTTAGAGGCCAAGGGCCACTTAATGACATCGAAAACACAGCGATATTTACATGTAAGACCCACTTTATACTCAATCAAATTGTATACTATTGTATTTAAAGTTTTATCTGGAAAAAAATTAGCATCTAAGTTACATTACTCATTACATTACTATTTGCTGTTTACTTGTTTTAAATAAGTTTTTATATTTATTTTGTATTTTAAACATTTTCATTGTTTAATTATTCATGTAATCTAAATGTTACACATTTTTAAAATATTTTTTTAATATGGGAAACATTGTTTATAAAAATATATTTATTTATTTTAAAATAGTTAATTATTCATTTTAATATTTTTATTATTTAATTATTTAAATTAACTATTTATGGTTTACTTATTTCTTTTAATCTATTTATATATATTTATTTTTTATTTAATTTTTTTTATTGTTTACTTATTTTTCTAATCTATTTCAATAATGTGTATTATTTATTATAATAACAATTATATTTTGTTTTGTTTATTTATTTTAATATATATTTATTTAATTCTTTATTTTAATATTTTTTATTTTTTATTTATTTAGATAAATGTTTTATGGTTTTCTTATATTAAATCTATTTTTAACACACTTTTATTGTTTACTTAGTTATCTATTTCAATCTAATTTGTATTATTTATTATAATCAGCTTTATTTTATTATTTTATTTAAATATATATTTTTTAATTATTCATTTAAATATTTTTATTATTTAATTATTTAAATAAATTATTTTTGGTTTACTTATTTATTTTAATCTATTTTAATCTATTTTTTTTATTTAAATATATTTATTTAATTATTCATTTAAATATTTTTATTATTTAATTATTTAAATAAATTATTTTTGGTTTACTTATTTATTTTAATCTTTTTATTATTTATTTATTTACATTTTTTTCTTTATTTTTCCCCCATTTCCAGTTGTCCTGTAACTGTCTCCAGCGAGCCCCTCTCTCCCCCTGAGGGGCCGGCCCGTCAGGACAGGGGAAGCGGAGTGTGTTCGGGCCGTGTGCTCCGGTGACTCACTCCTGCAGGACGAGGAGGAGTGGCGCTCGGATCATCCCGGGAGGAGGAGCTCGTCTCAATGCTCGTCTCATGCGGGCCGCTTCACTTCCATCTGCAGCACTGCAGAATGTAAAAGAGCCACAGCCGGCCCAGAACAAAAGCTCCATTCAACACTTTGAGCCGCTTCCCCTTCACACACACACACACACACACACGCTGTTGGACACGCATGGGCCTGCACACATGAAAGGCCTGAATCAGAGCCATTCTTCTCCTCCAGCTCGGCTTCACCTCTCCGTCATGCCTGGACTCCCTCTGCTCCTCTCACGTCTGCAGGAGCTCCTCATCCGTCCACATGAGCGCATCCGAGCGCGTCGCTTCCGGCCCGTCCGACAGCGGGTGACCAGGGCATGAACGCCACACAGCTCTGGAGAGACGCTAGCAGAACATTCATGATCCCTCCAGTGAGGGCTTCCAGAACCAAAGAGAGTTACTGTCAGCTGTCAATCACACAGACAGCTGTCAATCACACAGCTGTCATCCACTCATCCTCAAGCCGCTTCAAACTCGTCATTTATTCAGTCGGACCTTCTGAACATTTTAAAGCAGGTCTTTTTCAACACAATGACTGATAAAAAACAGCATACGCTTTTCAAAAGGGGTTTTCACGTGCCATAGAAGAACCGTTTTCAGTTCCCCAAAGAGCCTGTCAGAGACCAGTTCTTAAAATAAAAAATGTTCTTAGTGTGAAGAACATTTTAATAATCTAAAGAATATTTTGGTAGCACATTCTATGAAGTCCATGCTTATAATGAATTATAGCTCCATTTATACTTATTTATAAGCAAGTATTATCTATAAGTATTATATATATACTTTTATAAAGACTCATTAAGACCTATACTACATTAAAAGAACAGTTATAGTTACATTTATAATATTTGTATTACTTATAAGTCATGCATTTGCTTTTCAATGCGCATGCTCATAATCCATTACACACTGATTTACCAGTTGTAGCCCTCACACCGTTTTCACTTTATAGCCCTTAATTCTGTAATTGTGGACAAATGTGGGCACAGAGGACTCAGATGTGATCCTATTTTTTATTTATTATAAATGTTATATCACTGTCTTCGATAAAATTTTGTCTATCCATTTATGGTGTGTTTTTTTATTTTGGGGGTATTTTTGAATTTATTTACTTCAAAAAGTACCATATTTTCTATGTAAATTATGCTTATTTTTTTTGAGTGTGAGTTTTTGCCATGATGAGAATGTTGTACAGGATCAGCCCTTCATTTGTGTGTATGTTAGATATGCATTGTATTGGATCTATTGATTTATTTTTACAAAAAAACAAGAAGAATGCTCTCAATTACAGTTTTTCCCATTCATTTCTATGGGTGCCCATTTTTGACCCAAATACAAGATTAAGGAGTTTGTTTTTTTCACCCACTTAACATTGTAGAATTGAGTCAAAAAAAATTGTGTGTGTTCATGAGGCAAACTAAGGAAAATTAGCCAAGTCTTGTACCGCTCAGATCAAGGGAAGTATTTTTTAAAAATAAATCAAAATTATTTTGCCCACATTTGTCCAGAATTCGGTTTTAGGGTTAATTACTCAGTCTGATGGTTCCATGAATGTATTTATGCATTGCCATAATGTTATTATATAGTTACAATGACTTTTTAGTAACTCAGATCTATTTCTGTCAAATAAGTGAATATATTGTTATTAATAGCCATATTGTTTTCTTAGAAATACTCATTGTGAGTGATAATAGTTACTAACCTCCATAAATGCTTCATTGATGTCTTTTAGTAAGGTAAAGTGAAATCATGGGGTTCCTGTGCTGGATTTAAAGTCTTGTGAAGCGTTTGTGAGGAACAGGAGAAGATATAAGTCTCTTTAGATGCATAACATCAGGCTTGAGGACTATTGATCATCAGACACAAACGCCCATGACATCTGATTACATCCTGACACGATTTATGTCTAAAGGTCATTTGTTTTGAGAGGGTAATATTATTCGATATCTAAATATCTAAACATTCTTAAATCAAGATATATTTACTGGGGAAGCAAAACTAATGAGATATTAAGCCTTGTTTTATGAAAAATGCATCAGAATGAAGTGGGTTTATGCTTAAAACAATAATAAAAATCTGTTAGTGAAGTAAGAAAAATATTATTGTTTTCATTTTGAATTTTTACTTTTCTGACTCCATTTGCAGATATTTGTTCTTGTTTTATAAACAATGTTTATCAATGAAAATTAGCCAAAAAATATATACAAGTAAAAATAAGCCAAATGAAGGACATGAAACGAAGTCTGCCTTCCACGGATCGTGCGAACTGAGACGGAGCTGGATGACGTGGCGAGATACACAGGCTTGCTAAAGGCCCTGACACACCTAGCCGATTAGCATCGGATGGCTCAGTTTCTCTGTGTGTTCTGCACCGCTGGCACTAGTTGTACATCGTTGGGGGTGTTTGGGCCTATTGGATCAGCGTCGTCAGTGAGAGAGAGAACTCTGATTGGCTGTTCAGCTAAGCGAGCGAGAGAGTGCACGAGAATGAAAGCAAAAGTGATTAAAGCGAGCAAATAAAGCCAAGGCATGACTTTCGGCATGATATACCAGCTCCTCATCTGTGTCTCAGACCTGCATCAGCCCGGGCCAGCAGACTGGCCTCTCGCAGGAGGGTGGCGCTGCCCGCTTGTCCACAGGCTACTGACCCACTCCAGGATCCAGAGCGGGCCTGAGATGGGTGACCTGGGGAACCCTGCTTGCCCCAGGCTTGGGGTTGAGCCTCACTCTCCACGGAAAAGAGCAATTTACTTTTCCCCTGGGTCTCTCTCACACATGGCTTGTTGCCATGATGGCCAGGCATCGAACCTGGTCAGACGAGACTTCCTCATGTTCTGATGCAGCAGGTCTGACGTGAGCTTCCTCGGCCGTAACCCGCCTCTCCCACAGCATACCTGGGAACACGGTGAGTGCAATGCACCCTTCACCATGCATTACAAAAGACACAAGGTCTCCTGGCGCAGTGAACCCTGATGCACAACGCCGCAGGATTCCTACCCGAGGTACGCCGGATTTGGTTCCACTGAGGCCACTGGTACGAAGTCTGGGTGCATGGTTAACGCTTCCCAGCTCGTCACACTGGCTTCTCAGAACAATTCGTCTCGGCTATGCGACCCAGTTCACCAGACACACAGCCCTCACTTCACTGATCTTCATTTACAGCCCTCACTTCATCGTACCCAAGAAGGGTGGGAGGCTCCGACCAATCCTGGATTTAGGAGTACTGAATCAGGCCCTTCACAGGCTCCCGTTCAGGAGGCTCACCCGGAAACACATGATAATGTATCGGGTATATGGACTGATTTGCAGCGATAGACCTGAAGGATGCATACTTTCACGTCTCAAGCTCTCCGCCCTCTTTTCCTGATGTGGAGTCGGACTCGTCCGCAATGGCAGCACATCTCTCTGAAGACCGCACTCATTCAGTGCTGAACTGCTTGAATATGTTCAAGTACATGACAGCGGTCCCTCTCAAATACTTTCAGGGGGGTCCTGGGGTATATGGCATCCTTGGCCGTGGTAACGCTGCTCGGGTTGATGCATATGAGCCCGCTTCAGCACTGGCTTCATGCCCGAGTCCTGAGATGAGCATGGCACCACGGCACACATCGCATGGCTGGAGTTTTCTACGGGCAGGAGTTCCTCTAGAACAAATATCCAGACGCTTTGTTGTAACAACAGATGCTTCCAAAACTGTATGATGTGTGCCGTATGCACTGGGCATAAGGCTTCGGGTTCATGGACGGGACAGCGGCTGCACTGGCACATCAACTGAGTTGTTGGCTGTACTTCTAGCCTCCAGGAGGTTTCAATCCTTGATCCAAGTCAAGCACGTGCTGGTCCGGGCGGACAACACAACGGCAGTGGCATATATCAGCCACCAGGGTGGCATTTACTCGTTGCATGTCAGAACTCGCCCACCATCTCCTACTTTGGAGTCAGCAGTGATTGAAGTCTCTGCAAGCCACTCACATTCTGGGCGACCTTTGCGGGTTCGCTCTCACAACCGGCTACGCTCAGGACAGAGCAGAGACTCCATGCCCAGACAGTCCACCTGATTTGGAGTCAATTCGGGACAGCACAGGTAGAACCATTCGTCTCTCAAGATTCCTCCCACTGTCCCCGGTGGCACTCCCTGACTGAAGCCCCCCTCGGCACGGATGCACTGGCACACAGCTGGCCCAGGAGCCTCACTGCACACCTGTTGTGCAAGATCAAGGAGAATGGCTGCACCCTATTGGCCCAACCAGACCCTCCCTGGGCCAGGGCACAATCTGGCACCTGTGCCCAGACCTCAGGATCCTCCATGTGTGGCCTCTGGACAGGATGAGGAGGATTTCAGAGGGCTATCTCCAGCAGTGATAGACACAGTCACTCAGGCAAGACCCTACAGGGAGATCAGTCTGAGCCCTTACAGCCAGTTGAGCTTCGTGTCCTCTCCATGAAGACGGCCCTCCGGACTGCGCTCTCCTCTGTCGAGGGTGGGGGATCTACAAGCCCTCTCCGCTAACCAGACATGCCTAGAGTTCGGACCGGCAGTCTCTCACGTGGTCCTGAGATCCTGGCTCGGATATGTGGACCCTGGCTCAGATATGTGCCTAAGGTTCCCACTACCCCTTTCAAGGATCAAGTGGTAACCTTGCACGCGATCCCTCCTGATGAGGGAGACCCAGCCCGGTCTCTGTTGTGCCCAGTGTGTGCTTTGCACATATATCTGGATCACACACAGAGTTTCAGTTTGCTCTTTTTCTGCTTTGGCGGCCAGCAGATGGGGAAGGACATCTCCAAACAGAGAATGTCCAACTGGATTGTGGATGCAACTCTCCTGGCATATCAAGCCCGAGGTTTACTGTGCCACCAGGGGTGTCGCAGCCTCCTCGGCTTTAGCGAACGGTGCCTCGCTAGCAGACATTAGCAGAGCTGCCGGCTGGGCTACACCCAAGACCTTTGCCAGATTTTATAATCTGCGCATGGAACCAGTTTTATCTCGAGTTCTGGGTACCAAGAGATGAATTCAGATGACTGGGAGGGTGTAGAGCTGGCATTCAGCGCATTTCCCCTCTCTGACACAATAATGTGTGCTATTTAAGTCCAGTTAGTTTCCCTTGAGTGGTGAACCCTGGACCACCCTTCTCCATCACTACAGTAGAGGAGCTCATTAGCAGACCATCACCTGTGGTGTGGCCCTTTCAGGTGAGCCTATACTCCATATGTAGTGACTCCCTAATGGATATATTTGCCATATCATAATTTCACACATATGTTACAAGAACTTAATCTGTAATTTTATAAAATGAATATCAAAGTATAGAGCTTTCAGTGTTAATTTTTAGTATTTTGTTAGTATTTCAACAGTAATTGTTGAGATCTCGGCAGTGCTTTGCACATCAATCACAACAAATCCATTCCTTGCGAACGATGCAAGCCTGTTCCAGGTGTTCAAGAAATAGCCGTAGTGCGTTTTATTGTCATGGTTTTGTGCTTGAGGGGGAATTACATCTGAGGGGTGAACAGCTGTATCTGACCTGGGAAGACAGAATGGGAAACTTGTTTATTTTTTATAAAAAGCAACTTTACAAAATGTAGATAATTTGCTATTGCGTGTTTTTGTTCTTGACAATTTTTTGACAATGTCGCGAAGCCTGGTTCCAAAACTGATTTTTTTTACCCACAATAGGACAAAAATGACCCGCAGACAAAAGAAGCGTTAAATTATGATCTGCAAAAGTGCTGGAAAAATAAAGAGTAGTTTTCAGCTGGTCAGCCGCAGATGTTGTCGTGCAGCGTGTGTCATGTGTGCAGGTTTGGGGATTTCCACTTGACCATTCTCAGAAGAGTCGACTTCCTCTTCAGACGCTTTAATGAGAACACATCCGACAGAACACTAAAACTGAACTGAGAAGCCGTCAAGACTGAGATATTCAGCCATCATGAACGGCTCAGTTACTGAAGGTCACATGACGGACCGTCAAAGATACTGCAGAAATAAAAATGAAATTCCCTTTCATGGACTTCAAAAGAAATAGTGTTTTATTCCCGGTGAATAACTATATATATAATATTTAGAAGGAATAAGTCAACAATTGTTTCAGTTATGTCATTTGCAAGGTTTCATTTCCTCACAGTCTTGTCTTTTGTCTGCTTTTCCAATACATTTCAAGCTGAAAGTCAAAGTTGAGTCAAAGTTTTTGAAAAATGATTCAAACTGGAATCTGCTTGGATTGGCTTCGTTCAGAGAATAAGTGCCAAGAAGCATCTGAGGCAATTTTGACAATGAATCTCAAATATTAGGATGTTGCACTATGGAGATGCAGGTATAAAGTTCTAGAGAGCGTGACAGTCTGAAACAGATGATAACACAAGCAATATACTGTGTTCATAAGGTATAAGGTGTGCGGTTTACAGGGTCAGTTCACCCAGAACTGCTCCTCCTGTCATCATGCACTCGCCCTCACGTCGGTCCAAACCTGTGTTCTTCTGTGCAACACAACAGAAGATTTGGAGAGAATGTTCCACGGATGAAAGAAAGTCATACAGGTTTGATGAATGATGACAGAACGAGCAGTTTAAGACCTCTTTATTGAATAATTGCTTATATAGTGTGATTTCAGAGAGATTTGACACGTCTAACTGAAGAGAACATTGAAGAGAACACGTTAGTGGTAAGAAATTAAACATTAATGGTAAGAAATGAATGTAATGTTATCTTATAATTAAGTCACATAATTGTTATTAATTTTTTAATGTCTGTGAATAAAATTCATGCCGCTTATACCATGGGACGCAGGAGAATATGTGAAATAAATATGATGAAAAGAGTTATAACGTTAAGGGAAGGTTAGGGGAACGTTCTGCAAACCTAAAAAAACATTCTATTTCTGTAACAAACAAACAAATCAAACGTTATTTTTTGTACATTGAAGGAAATTTTTTTGTACATTGTAATTTTAGGGACGGAATTAAATAATACAGATATAGGCCTAATTGAAATGCGGGACACTGGGCAATTGAGCTCCCAATTTCGGGACTGGTGGTCACCCTAATGTGCACCGTTAAATCATTTATAGCCTAATAAATGCAGAAATATTACATAAAAAAAAGAAAAGAAAAGAATGGTCAATTTTGATTTCATGGTGACTTTAAGGATGTTTGGTGTATGTAAGTGGCTTTTAAAAGTGACTTTCCTCAGATAACGTCGGTCGGGTGAAGACCACCACTGAGTGGATCATGTCAGATAACACTGTCAATCATCTGGACTCGCGCGGCACGTCAGGAGCGGGATCAGGAATGCGCGGCGGAGGGATCTGTGTGGCGCGCGCAGGCCGCGTCCGCTCTTCCGCCCAGTTTTCCTATGTGATTCGCCTGCGCTGAAAATGGAGTTCGCGTAAAGCAGATCCTCAAAGTTCCCATGAAGAATCGCAGTCATTCGGCACGTTCCTGTGACACTTTCTGTTCCGATCCGAGACTTTCGTTCAGCTCCAGCCTTCCCCTGTGCGTCGAGGAAGCGTACATTACACAGGGTTTCGTTTCATCGCTGAAATACTGCCGTGTGAAGTTGTCTATGATCGGTTCGTGTGGATTTTCCAAACTCGCTTTCGCTGGGATTTTGGGATTTTTGTCCGACCAGGATGAGGAAGACTCCGATGGTTTCGCCTCAGGATGTGATTTATAGTGCAGATGGATCGAAGTGTTGCTTTCATTGCTTCCACACACCATTCCCGATCTGAATCCGCTGTTCTGGCGTCTCGTGCAGCATGATCGACTGCAGATCGGCTCGCTTTCTGTCAATAATGGCCTTTCGTGGCGATTTCACGGAGAAAATGGAGATACTTGCACTTTATTTCCCCGCCTTGAGTGCGAACTCGATGATATTTCCAGGATTTGAATCCCCGTGAGAAAAAATGAGCGAAGAATCAAATCCAAACAACGAGTAAGTGTGTGTACACATACACACACACACACACACACACACACACACACACACATGTACATAACACTGAAAATGGAGCTGAATATGTCTGGTATTTCCTTTGCTGAGTATGTCTCGTTAGATAGACACGCATTATAAAGACGTCTGATTGTTTATTTCTAAACTCAAGATGTCCGATCGCTACAAAATCTTACACATTACCATTGGAACAATACAAAGCTTTGATATGGTAGTTTATTACCTAAATGAGCTATTGGCAAGGTGTCAATTAGCGTTATTCCATCTCAAATGAAAACACTTGGGCCTATTTGGAAATAAATATGATGTGAAAGTTATATAATGGGTTTGTAGATAAACTCAGCACAGGTTCCGGGGTCTTTGAGAGCTGCTCGTGGGAGCTTTATAACTATGTTGATATCTAACGCTTTATATGTTAGTGATGTGTTTAATGTTATTTACTGCAGTGTCAGGCCGCGTCTCAAACCCTAGTGAGTGCCCTATCTAGACAGCAGGCTCGCGCATGACAGGCGCGTGGAGCGCGCGCACAGTGCAGGGCGCGCGAGCGGGATTGGCACGCGGCCTCAGAGAGCAGGGCGCCATGTTTTCTCAATCATCGCAGACCTCATTCATAAAAATGGCCAAAACACGAGACTTGTCAACGGACGCATTGCAACTAATTCGCTGTATATTGTTCGCGGTTTTCACGTTTATGAGCCATTTCCGTGATGTTCCCTTCTGAAGCTCAGCGCGCGAGAGAGACAGAGCTGCCTCGATCACGTGACCCGCCTCCATTCATAAAGAACCCGCGTGCCCATTCACACACACACACACACACACACACACACACACACACACACACACGTCACATAACCACAGTTTTCTGAAGGCAGTTTTCAGAACGGTGTTTGGCAGTAAAACTAATGCCAGCAAACGCAAGTGGAAATATCAAATCTATGTTCTTTACTTTTTTTGATTGTAGACCCATTTTTATTAATAATATTTAAAAAATTGATGCTTACGTATTTTCAGTCCACTTTGTCAATATATTCACACTGTGTCACACGAACTGTCACATGATAAAGGAGTGCTGGTTTCCTTTTGTGTATAATTTATTCTATAATATTTTGTTTCTCCAATCCCACATTTTCTCCTTTTCGTCACTGCTCTAGTTTTGCCATTTCATCTTCCATTTTCATGACCAGGATATAATCAGCCCATCATTAGTCGTTTTGAAATAATTGACCAATACTGATTAGAATACTGAACATATTTTGCCTAAAATTGTATGATGCACATTCAGCGAACTTAATTTATTATATTATAAACAAAAATTGATCCTAGGTGAGTCATAAACATCCTGGTGAAACATTAAAATAATAAATAGTTTGTTAGCATTAGTTAACATGAAATAACAATAAGCTGTATATTTTTATAGCAACTTTTGTTATGTTAATAAAAATATTATTCTTCATTGTTCATTTTAGTGCATTAAGTAATATTAACAAATACAACTTTTGATTTCAAATATTGTATTAATAAATGTATTTGCGTTTAAGATGAATAAATGCTGTAGAGGAGTTGTTTGTTAGATTAACTTAACTTTAAATACTTAGATAATAACAACAAAGCAATAATAATTGGTTCAAAGGAAGTTTAATCATATGGTTTTATAGAACAACACTGTTAAAATTAGTGCTGTCACTCGATTAAAAAATAATCTAGATTAAACACATTTTTTTCTGTGATTAATCACAATTAAAAACACATACATTTTTATGTTTTGTAAAGTCATAATTTCACAGTTAATTTCCAGATGAATGTAGAGACGTGTGAGTGAAGGCCAGTTCGCTGACACCAACACAGACACTGATGTCTGGATACATCTTTTTCCCACAATTTTAAACATTAATTACAGCCAATTCAACATTACAGTGTAATTGAAAGCTATCAAATGTTTTTTTTTTTTTTTGTACATTTATTAGGCTTAAAAAAAAAAAACTTTTATTTTAAGTGAACTTCAAACTATCCTCACACAAACCCATATTAAGTGTCATGTTTGCCTGTGCCCGTGAACTGCTAGGACAGAAACTGAATAAAGTTATCAGACAATCTGCACTGTATAAATGATCAATTTAAGTATAGATTAATTCTTATTAAAGCTACAAAAGTTCTGTAGTCAAGAGCAGTGAGTAGCTTTCTCTGTTCCCCTTGATGAACCTTGATGAACTATCTTGGCTTTATCGGCTGCTGTCCCTTTAAGACTCACACTAGCTTTACTAGCGCTGGAGCCCCGACTGACAGCTTTAGGGGCACACCTTAAATCAGCTTGCAATGCAATTCACATTTCCCCCCAAAATATCTGTATTACTGACAAATGCTTTGCTAATAAATAGATTTAACGTAAGAAATTACAATGTGCAGTTTTATGCAGAGTTCACCGGCTCCAGACTAGCATCTGAGGGCTAGCATCTGAGGGCTAGCGCTGTGGGATGACGAAGCATGAGCTTAATTTGAGGTGTATAGATAAAGTTAACTTTAACTATTATCATTCATAATGTCTTAATATTAATTCAAAAGCAAAATGAGTGACAAAATAGCTAATAGGGAGTGAAAATAGTCAATAAGCTCTGTTTACATTGGTAATTTAATATTTTTTTCTTTTCTTTTTTTAAATAAGAGTTTTCCTACTTCTTGAAACTTTTAGTTTTATAAATAGGGACAATCTTTAAAGGATGAACAAAAAATGTTTGGGTCAACACATTAAAAATAACATTTAAATATGATATTATAGTTTTGAAGTGCTGGAAAAAGGTGTGTAGTTACAGTTGCAGTGAGAGTTACTACGGTAAACCCCTGGTGATGCTGCTGACCTGTGGACTGAAGTGAGTGTTACTACGGTAAACCCCTGGTGATGCTGCTGACCTGTGGACTGAAGTGAGTGTTACTACGGTAAACCCCTGGTGATGCTGCTGACCTGTGGACTGAAGTGAGTGTTACTACGGTAAACCCCTGGTGATGCTGCTGACCTGTGGACTGAAGTGAGTGTTACTACGGTAAACCCCTGGTGATGCTGCTGACCTGTGGACTGAAGTGAGTGTTACTACGGTAAACCCCTGGTGGTGCTGCTGACCTGTGGACTGAAGTGAGTGTTACTACGGTAAACCCCTGGTGGTGCTGCTGACCTGTGGACTGAAGTGAGTGTTACTACGGTAAACCCCTGGTGATGCTGCTGACCTGTGGACTGAAGTGAGTGTTACTACGGTAAACCCCTGGTGATGCTGCTGACCTGTGGACTGAAGTGAGTGTTACTACGGTAAACCCCTGGTGGTGCTGCTGACCTGTGGACTGAAGTGAGTGTTACTACGGTAAACCCCTGGTGGTGCTGCTGACCTGTGGACTGAAGTGAGTGTTACTACGGTAAACCCCTGGTGATGCTGCTGACCTGTGGACTGAAGTGAGTGTTACTACGGTAAACCCCTGGTGATGCTGCTGACCTGTGGACTGAGGTGAGAGTTACTACGGTAAACCCCTGGTGATGCTGCTGACCTGCGGACTGAAGTGAGAGTTACTACGGTAAACCCCTGGTGATGCTGCTGACCTGCGGACTGAAGTGAGTGTTACTACGGTAAACCCCTGGTGATGCTGCTGACCTGTGGACTGAAGTGAGTGTTACTACGGTAAACCCCTGGTGGTGCTGCTGACCTGTGGACTGAAGTGAGTGTTACTACGGTAAACCCCTGGTGGTGCTGCTGACCTGTGGACTGAAGTGAGTGTTACTACGGTAAACCCCTGGTGATGCTGCTGACCTGTGGACTGAAGTGAGTGTTACTACGGTAAACCCCTGGTGGTGCTGCTGACCTGTGGACTGAAGTGAGTGTTACTACGGTAAACCCCTGGTGATGCTGCTGACCTGTGGACTGAAGTGAGTGTTACTACGGTAAACCCCTGGTGGTGCTGCTGACCTGTGGACTGAAGTGAGTGTTACTACGGTAAACCCCTGGTGATGCTGCTGACCTGTGGACTGAAGTGAGTGTTACTACGGTAAACCCCTGGTGGTGCTGCTGACCTGTGGACTGAAGTGAGTGTTACTACGGTAAACCCCTGGTGGTGCTGCTGACCTGTGGACTGAAGTGAGTGTTACTACGGTAAACCCCTGGTGATGCTGCTGACCTGTGGACTGAAGTGAGTGTTACTACGGTAAACCCCTGGTGATGCTGCTGACCTGTGGACTGAAGTGAGTGTTACTACGGTAAACCCCTGGTGGTGCTGCTGACCTGTGGACTGAAGTGAGTGTTACTACGGTAAACCCCTGGTGGTGCTGCTGACCTGTGGACTGAAGTGAGTGTTACTACGGTAAACCCCTGGTGATGCTGCTGACCTGTGGACTGAAGTGAGTGTTACTACGGTAAACCCCTGGTGATGCTGCTGACCTGTGGACTGAGGTGAGAGTTACTACGGTAAACCCCTGGTGATGCTGCTGACCTGCGGACTGAAGTGAGAGTTACTACGGTAAACCCCTGGTGATGCTGCTGACCTGCGGACTGAAGTGAGTGTTACTACGGTAAACCCCTGGTGATGCTGCTGACCTGTGGACTGAAGTGAGTGTTACTACGGTAAACCCCTGGTGGTGCTGCTGACCTGTGGACTGAAGTGAGTGTTACTACGGTAAACCCCTGGTGATGCTGCTGACCTGTGGACTGAAGTGAGTGTTACTACGGTAAACCCCTGGTGATGCTGCTGACCTGTGGACTGAAGTGAGTGTTACTACGGTAAACCCCTGGTGGTGCTGCTGACCTGTGGACTGAAGTGAGTGTTACTACGGTAAACCCCTGGTGATGCTGCTGACCTGTGGACTGAAGTGAGTGTTACTACGGTAAACCCCTGGTGGTGCTGCTGACCTGTGGACTGAAGTGAGTGTTACTACGGTAAACCCCTGGTGATGCTGCTGACCTGCGGACTGAAGTGAGAGTTACTACGGTAAACCCCTGGTGATGCTGCTGACCTGCGGACTGAAGTGAGAGTTACTACGGTAAACCCCTGGTGATGCTGCTGACCTGCGGACTGAAGTGAGAGTTACTACGGTAAACCCCTGGTGATGCTGCTGACCTGCGGACTGAAGTGAGTGTTACTACGGTAAACCCCTGGTGGTGCTGCTGACCTGTGGACTGAAGTGAGTGTTACTACGGTAAACCCCTGGTGATGCTGCTGACCTGTGGACTGAAGTGAGTGTTACTACGGTAAACCCCTGGTGGTGCTGCTGACCTGTGGACTGAAGTGAGTGTTACTACGGTAAACCCCTGGTGGTGCTGCTGACCTGTGGACTGAAGTGAGTGTTACTACGGTAAACCCCTGGTGGTGCTGCTGACCTGTGGACTGAAGTGAGTGTTACTACGGTAAACCCCTGGTGATGCTGCTGACCTGTGGACTGAGGTGAGAGTTACTACGGTAAACCCCTGGTGATGCTGCTGACCTGCGGACTGAAGTGAGTGTTACTACGGTAAACCCCTGGTGATGCTGCTGACCTGTGGACTGAGGTGAGAGTTACTACGGTAAACCCCTGGTGATGCTGCTGACCTGTGGACTGAAGTGAGTGTTACTACGGTAAACCCCTGGTGATGCTGCTGACCTGTGGACTGAAGTGAGTGTTACTACGGTAAACCCCTGGTGGTGCTGCTGACCTGTGGACTGAAGTGAGTGTTACTACGGTAAACCCCTGGTGGTGCTGCTGACCTGTGGACTGAAGTGAGTGTTACTACGGTAAACCCCTGGTGATGCTGCTGACCTGTGGACTGAGGTGAGTGTTACTACGGTAAACCCCTGGTGATGCTGCTGACCTGTGGACTGAGGTGAGAGTTACTACGGTAAACCCCTGGTGATGCTGCTGACCTGCGGACTGAAGTGAGAGTTACTACGGTAAACCCCTGGTGATGCTGCTGACCTGTGGACTGAAGTGAGAGTTACTACGGTAAACCCCTGGTGATGCTGCTGACCTGTGGACTGAAGTGAGTGTTATTACGGTAAACCCCTGGTGGTGCTGCTGACCTGCGGACTGAAGCCGTCTGTAACTCGCTCACGGCACGTGTTTCTGCTGGTGTCCTCGTCAGCGCTGCTGATCTGATGTGGTTTGTGACAGAACTCTGTGTCGAATCTGAATGTTTCTCCCTGGATCTCCGCGTGTGACGGTGTGACGGTGTGACGGTGTGACGGTGTGATCGAGATCCCGCGACTGGCGAGAGAAGCTGCGCTGTCTGTTACTGGGTCGAACTATTGAACGGTCCGTGAAGCAGAAATGAGCAGCGCAGTTTTCCCGCTGTCATGTTGTTGTGATTTATCAGCATGTGACGCCGCACTCTACGCTGGAGGCTGAGATTGAGTCTAGCTAGCGTGTTGTTTAAACTGAAGTGCCAGCGCTGTCTGCAAACCTCGTGTTCCCTGAAGATACATGAAGACATCAGAAAAGAGATCGATGTCTCTCACACCCCTGACCCCTGACCCCTGACCCCTCTCAGAGCGCAGGCTAAATAAGTCTCTGTGTGGAAATATAAAACAAAAGTTTTTTTTATTTTAAATAGATTCAACTTTATTATATTATTTAAGTTACCATTGTTTACTGATATTTATTTTAATGTTTTACAGGCTTTATTGTGTTTTTTCTTTGACGGATTTGCTCAAATAAACTTTTTATTTTATTTCAAAACAACCCCCAAATCACCGCCGGTAGTTGGTGTGTGTGTGTGTGTGTAGATGTGTGTGTAGATGTGTGTGTGTGTGTGTGTGTGTGTGTGTAGATGTGTGTGTGTGTGTGTATATATAGATGTGTGTGTGTGCGTAGGTGTGTGTGTGTGTGTGTGTGTGTGTGTGTGTGTGTGTGTGTACGGAAGCCTCTCTCCGAGTCCTCCTGCTGCTGCTGTGACTGCAGTTGTTACTGTAAGCTAACGGTCAGTGCTGTATGTAATCTAGGCTGAATAAAACAGTGTTATTGCTCTGATCAGAGGGACTGTTGCGTGTTCTCTCTCCTCATAATGCTGAGGATGTCTAACAGTTCATGATGTCTGGTCTCCTCCATTCTGTGTAGAATATCTCCTAAATGGGAATTTTATCATTGTTTTGGAGCTCACTAGCGTATAGATAACCTTAACGCTCACATATTCACACTAGCCACCAAAACTTGGAAGCATTTCTGCTGAGAGAGAGAGAGAGAGAGAGAGAGAGAGAGAGAGAGAGAGAGAGAGAGAGACCTGTGCGCGTCACATGAGGAACGCTCTGCTAACACACACCACAGAGAAAATTGTTTAATGTTGTGAAGGTGGAAAAGACAGGATTTAACACGATGGCTGATATGGGGTTCAAAGCATAATTGGAAATAAAATGGTACCCCAAGAATCCATATATTGGGGGATGATGAACTATAACTCCGTCAGTATGAATGGAGAAGTCATGTTGGGAAAAGACAAGGGCTTTAGGGCCTTCTAACAGGATTTCAGTTTCGTCAGAAGTTTAGAGCCATCCATACTTCTGAGATCTTGTAGACGGGAAGTGTTGGAAGGGGGAGAAAAACTGAATGGGGCTGAAAGGCAAGATATAATTGTGTATTCAGGGAACTACACTGCGACCAAAATGGTCGCATATGCGACCTTTTGAAATGCCATTGCGACCCTAATTTTTAATGGGTCGCAAATGTATCACTGATTATTTTTGTACCTATGTTTTAGGCAATATGCTATGATTTACTATGAGCATTTATTAAAACAGAAATGTGTATTTTAAGAATACGTTTTATAACGTGCTCTGCCTCTGAGCATTCAAAACATCAAGTTAACTTCAGCCCCGCGACCGTTGATTAAAACGTAGCCTACCATTGTATCAGTGCTGCGCGAGCGGCTCTCTCTCTCTCTCTCTCTCTCTCACAAACACGGACGCGCACACACAGAGAGAGAAGATAATTGTAAAATGAAAATTGACGGGCTATAGTTTACATTTAATATTTAACGTTTTATATTTTAACGTGTTCTAACGTGTGCGTTCCTTCCTCAGCGCGTACATGTGAAGCTCACATGCACTAAAAGCCTGTCTACCAGCGCCTGGATACTGGACTAAGTTATCTTTCGAGTCTTATTGTGCTTATACTGTTAAATACACACAAGGTTTAGATAAACAAAGTCGGTTATGTCTAAAGTGAAAGCAAACTTGAGAAAATTGAGTAAATCTGCTTGTCAAATGCGTGTATATTAGACGCGTGGCGCGCAACTCTTAAAGAGACAGTAGCAATAGTAAACACGCTGCCGCTTGTCCTTAAAGGGATAGTTCACCCAAAAATCATTTACGCACTCTAATGTTGTTCCAAACCTGTAATTTCCTTCTAATATTTTTCTAATATTAATATTTTGAAGAATGTGGCTATCCAGTAGCTGGTCCCCATTGAAGGAGAAAAATATACTAAGTCACTGGGGTACATAAACTGTTTGGTTACCCACATTCTTCCAAATAACTTTTATTTTCAACAGAAGAAAGAAACTCATTCGAGTTTAAAACAACTTGAGAGAGTAAATTATGACAATTTGAATTTTTAGGAGAACTATTCATTTAATGTTAATAAAACAACAAAATGCAAAGAGAAAATCACTCACTGCTCTTGACTGAAGTATCTTTAATAAGTATCAATGTATAATTTATACAGTGAAGTCTATTTTGTTTTATTTTCATATTTGTTCATTTAATTACTTTCTTCAATGCTACTGTTAAATACACCTACTGAAGCTGAA
The DNA here is from genome assembly GCF_963993115.1 of Abramis brama. Classification (NCBI taxonomy): domain Eukaryota; kingdom Metazoa; phylum Chordata; class Actinopteri; order Cypriniformes; family Leuciscidae; genus Abramis; species Abramis brama. Next base: position 962,229 of record NC_139983.1, read on the forward strand.
AACATAAAACACTGTTTATTTAATTTGTATATTAAGTTGTGTATGTGTAATGTGCATCTTTGATCTTAATATGTAATAACAAAGAAAATAATGACAAATATTTTTATCTTCGCCCCTGTCTGCCATTTTTTTATATATGTTTTGTTACCCAAGGCTTTGTTTTTAAAATATGGACATAAGTTTTGGCTGTAATGCTCAGTCGCAAAATTGTAAAACCAACATAAAAAAGAATCGTGATAAAATCGTGATTTTCCTGAAAAAAATCGTGATACAATATTTTTGCCATTGGAATAATAAATTAAGTAGCCTATCTTAATTGTACACAATGTTCCTTTTTTTTTTTTTTTTTTTTTTTTTTACTGTTTTATGCCATAACAGCAATATTAATATCGGTTATTGTCGGTATCGACCACAATTTTCACATCGGTGCATCACTACTTAAGAGTTCAGGAGTCTGCCCATCTGTGCCAACTATAGCATGTTGAAATCCATTTAGGAGAAAATCTATCCCAACCAATGTTAAAGAAAACAAAAACAAGAAGGCATGTGGTTTAAAAGATGGCAAGTAAAATAAAAAGCACATCTGTATGTAATACAGTTTCATTATTGTTTATTATTATCCAGAGTGGCTTACTATAAATAATTTGTGCGACCAAATCATGTTTTGCGCCAGTAACTGAAAAAGTTAGTAGCGCAAGTGCCACCAGTGGAAAAGGTTAGTGTAGTTCCCTGGTATTACCAGCATAACTATGGAAATTAAGACCATGATTCTGGAAGAGGAAGCAGATACAGTAGAGTAGAAATAGAAGTGGACCCAGAACGGATCCTTGAGGTACACCATAGGAAACAGTGATGGAGAGAGATCTGTTTATTAATGCTAATAAACTGATGCCTGTCCAAGAGATACAGAACCAGTAGCGAGTGTGAGAGAAGGCAGGAGGCAGTGGATCAGAGGAGGAGAACCTCCAAGACATTGGGTATAGTTTCATTATCTCACCAGGACAGGAGCGATCAACAGAGAGGAGGCAGCGATAGCAGTGTAGATCAGTGATCAGTGTTTGTTTTTCAGGTTTCGGTAGAATATTGTAGGATTTTAGGTTTCACAAGTGGGAGAGAAACACTAAAATCATGGGTTTATGATCAGAGATGCCAACTTCTGGACCCTGGACACAAACAGCAGAGCGGGTTAGCCAAGGGAATGAGAATGTGTAGGAAACTCAGTGTGCTGTATCAAAATAATCCAGTCCAGACATAAGAGGCATAATCTGAAGCGACATGAAGGTTAGTCAGCAAGCATAACAATTAGGGCTGGGTATCAAGTTCGATACTTTATAGGCACCGACCGAATTGCCTCTACCATCGAGTATCAAAAAATCTAGTTCGGTACCAAATTTCTATACCTAAGGGGTTAATCTCGTCAACGCCAGAGAGCCAGTGAGCATGCAGCGTGATTCTGGCGATTCTGAGCTCAATAAAGTCATTAGGTCATTGCCAGATTGAAGTGAGAAATAGTATTTCCCAGCTTTCTTTCAATGATAATGTCATTCAGAAATGTGCCTTTGCCAGCCAGGGAACGAGTGTTTAAGAGCAGTTATGTGTTGTGTGTAGGGCAGATGAGTCCCACTGCACTGAGAGCAAGTCCCGCCCCTGGCCAGCGCTGTGAGAGAGCATGAGGTGCGGACTCAGATCACAGGTATGGCCAGCGCTGTGAGAGAGCATGCGGTGCGGACTCCTGTCGTGATGCTGTATTATATTTGCCCGGATCGCAGGTCTGGCCAGTGAGCCGCCGCTGACTGAAGCTCAGGGATCCCTCTTTCTGGGAGCCTGCTTTCTTGCATACGCAACTGGAATGGGTGTTGATGGAGAAACTGTTAAAGATTCTTGTAATATTCATATGATGCATAGCTATTATTTAGGGCTGGGAGAAAAAATCTATTCACCCAGCTATCGCGATTCTTCCTTTTAACGATTCTAAAATAATTATTCCAGAATCGATATTAATTCAAATTCAAATTGTCCTTGCTTGTAGACGAGGTTGACCGAATTTAGCCCCTTTCGTTCCAGCAGAGGATGAAATGTGTCTTATCTATGAGTGTTGAGTGGCGTAATATCCCGAGTGGACGCGTCTACGTGAGACTAGGCCTGCTCGATTATGGAAAAATCATAATCACGATTATTTTGGTCAGTATTGAAATCACGATTATGTAACACGATTATTTCACATGACTTTGGGAACGTGTTGCATTTATTAAAAATACACCTTCCAACAATTCTTAAAAAATTTAAATTTGAACATTTATTGTACTTTTTGAACTATTAAAATAAATAATATAACAGATAATACTTCAAGTGTTTTAATTTTCACGCAGGTAAACCACTTATAATGCAGGAAATTCCCCCACAAACATTGATTCACTTTAGCATGTAGATTGTATGAATCCACACAGATTCTAAAATTAAATCTATCATTTTAAAACTTTCACAAAGACGCAATTTCACAAACGGCGTGAGTGTTCAGCGGCGCCGCGTCTCTCTCGTCTCTCTGGATGGGTTGGACAGGACAAGCGTCGAAACTACACTCTCGCGTTCAGGAGTCGGACATGACGGCATTGTCACCTGCACAATCGGGCCAGCATTGCATCGTAACTAAAGTTGATAATTTTCACTTCTTTAAGTCTTATCAATTTTAACATTCAAGCTGAGAGAGTTTACGGCTTCGGGAGGGGCGGATGTGCGCGTGTCATTCAGAACACAAGACAAAACAGAACATGGCAAAATAATCGTTTTTACTCGATTGTACTATTTTGGTGATCGTTGGGAGCCGAAATCGAAATTCAATTAATTGCACAGCCCTACTTGAGACTGAACGCACTGAAAGCCCTTGCGCTGCTCATATACTGAGAGATAAGACAGTAGAGCTGCACGATTCATCTTTAAAGCAACACTAGGGAACATTCTTTACCTTAAAATAATGTTTCCAAAATCGCATCAGTGGTTCATCAAGTCGTAACAGGGTGAAAGGCACTTCTGGATCTGCTTTGCGTCCCTGTATCTGCTATAACCACACTATGCAAGATTGCCAAACCGGGTCGCGTTTCTGTAGTTCGAATGAGAAATTAGAAAACTACAAATTTGACTTGCTTTACGTCAAGCGTTACAATAGTCATTATTTAGTTTTTCTTCGTTTCTGATGTCGCAATACATCATACTTTCATGAAATCATGCATCATACTCTACCTTGTCTGTGGACATCGTTCATTCCAAAGCCGGCGCTGGATAAACAGCGAGTGTGTGTGCGACGGCTCTGGGTAACAGCGAGTGTGTGTGCGACGGGAGGCTGCGGGCGGCAGAATTATTTACGACAGCGGTAATGGACAATTCCTCTTCCAACCTGTAGGGGGACCGAAGAGGAATAGTTCCTTAGTGTTGCTCTAGAACAGTGGTTCCCAAACTTATTGAAAGCATGGCACCCTTTTGTAGTGTTTTTGTTTTTTTTCACGGCACCCTAACCCAATTAAACTAACCGAACATATGTACATACAGTGAGGAAAATAAGTGTTTGAACACCCTGCTATTTTGCAAGTTCTCCCACTTAGAAATCATGGAGGGGTCTGAAATTGTCATCGTAGGTGCATGTCCACTGTGAGAGACATAATCTAAAAAAGAAAATCCAGAAATCACAATATATGATTTTTTAACTATTTATTTGTATGATACAGCTGCAAATAAGTATTTGAACACCTGAGAAAATCAATGTTAATATTTGGTACAGTAGCCTTTGTTTGCAATTACAGAGGTCAAACGTTTCCTGTAGTTTTTCACCAGGTTTGCACACACTGCAGGAGGGATTTTGGCCCACTCCTCCACACAGATCTTCTCTAGATCAGTCAGGTTTCTGGGCTGTCGCTGAGAAACACGGAGTTTGAGCTCCCTCCAAAGATTCTCTATTGGGTTTAGGTCTGGAGACTGGCTAGGCCACGCCAGAACCTTGATATGCTTCTTACAGAGCCACTCCTTGGTTATCCTGGCTGTGTGCTTCGGGTCATTGTCATGTTGGAAGACCCAGCCTCGACCCATCTTCAATGCTCTAACTGAGGGAAGGAGGTTGTTCCCCAAAATCTCGCAATACATGGCCCCGGTCATCCTCTCCTTAATACAGTGCAGTCGCCCTGTCCCATGTGCAGAAAAGACCCCCAAAGCATGATGCTACCACCCCCATGCTTCACAGTAGGGATGGTGTTCTTGGGATGGTACTCATCATTCTTCTTCCTCCAAACACGTTTAGTGGAATTATGACCAAAAAGTTCTATTTTGGTCTCATCTGACCACATGACTTTCTCCCATGACTCCTCTGGATCATCCAAATGGTCATTGGCAAACTTAAGACGGGCCTTGACATGTGCTGGTTTAAGCAGGGGAACCTTCCGTGCCATGCATGATTTCAAACCATGACGTCTTAGTGTATTACCAACAGTAACCTTGGAAACGGTGGTCCCAGCTCTTTTCAGGTCATTGACCAGCTCCTCCCGTGTAGTTCTGGGCTGATTTCTCACCTTTCTTAGGATCATTGAGACCCCACGAGGTGAGATCTTGCATGGAGCCCCAGTCCGAGGGAGATTGACAGTCATGTTTAGCTTCTTCCATTTTCTAATGATTGCTCCAACAGTGGACCTTTTTTCACCAAGCTGCTTGGCAATTTCCCCGTAGCCCTTTCCAGCCTTGTGGAGGTGTACAATTTTGTCTCTAGTGTCTTTGGACAGCTCTTTGGTCTTGGCCATGTTAGTAGTTGGATTCTTACTGATTGTATGGGGTGGACAGGTGTCTTTATGCAGCTAACGACCTCAAACAGGTGCATCTAATTTAGGATAATAAATGGAGTGGAGGTGGACATTTTAAAGGCAGACTAACAGGTCTTTGAGGGTCAGAATTCTAGCTGATAGACAGGTGTTCAAATACTTATTTGCAGCTGTATCATACAAATAAATAGTTAAAAAATCATACATTGTGATTTCTGGATATTTTTTTTTAGATTATGTCTCTCACAGTGGACATGCACCTACGATGACAATTTCAGACCCCTCCATGATTTCCAAGTGGGAGAACTTGCAAAATAGCAGGGTGTTCAAATACTTATTTTCCTCACTGTATATACAATTATATCCAGATGAGCAAACAACAAATGAAGCATAAAAAGCAGCATGAATTTATTATGAATGCATCACAACAGACATAATATGAGGCAAAACAACCCCTTCAGATGAATCATCTGTCCATTTATAACTGGACACACGTCAACAGACGGATTTTAACCAATCAGGCTACTGTATGTGAGAATCATTGGAACAAAACAGATTTAAAGATACTTAACTCTTTAAATAATAATAAACAACTCCAAATATTTTTTTATTTAGTTCCTCGTTTGCTTTGTTCAAACCAGACCTTATAACTTATAACTTAAAAAATAAAATATCTTTGCAGGGAACTGTCGCGGGCATTTTAATGGGATACATGTGCCTGCTTTTGCGAGCACAGCCTCTTGATACGGGGGTTGATTGAGGATAGTGCAACTCGTAGATCGTGCTCCACTGACAGACGCTGCCTTTTTTTTGTTTTTCACGTATGCTAGGGATGAGAACGCTAGCTCGCACAAGTAAGAGGTTGAAAACGGCAACGGCACATTGACGGCGCATTCTGAGATAGATGGGTATTCGTGTCCCACATGCAGCCAAAATTCATCTGAAGACATTTCTCCAAATTTTAATTTTAAAGTGCGATCCATAAGAAGTTCCGCCAGTTCTTCTTGCGATTTGATTGGCAACATCTTTGCCGATTCTGATGAGAGAGGGTTAAAGGGGTCACGGATCCAGTCAAAGTTTTCATTATCAGCGCCAGCGGGGAAGTAAACCTCAAACCTTTCCTGTAGCGTCTTCAGATGTGCAGCTGTAGATTTGAATAGAGTCTTGCGAGCGGGGTCCTCTGCTGTTAAGGGAAACATGTCAATGTTTTTATTTTTCAGAATTTCTTGCCACAGCTTGAGTTTGGCCTTGAAACCGTTAAGTTTGTCTGTTGCTGTTAAAATGTTTTCTTTCGTTCCTTGCATCTTTGTGTTAAGCTCATTTAAGTGACTAAAAATGTCTGCGAGGTATGCAATCTTAGCCCACCACGAGTCGTCGTTGATCTGTTCTTTGTGGGGTATGTCGTGCTCAGTTGAAAACTGCCGGAGTTCATCTCGAAGCTCATAGACAGGGGAAAGCACCCCGTGACAGCCAGCGCTCTCCGTATGCAGCAGCAGACTCTGATGCTCAGACCCCATTTCACTGCACAGTATGTTAAACAATCGGGACTTCAATGGTCGTGACTTAGTGTAGTTTACAATTTTGACAGCTTGTTCTAATGCTACAGTCAGGTCTGGGGGCATTGCTTTTGCGACGAGTGCTTCGCGGTGCAGCATGCAGTGGGTGATCTGCACATCTGGGTTTTGGTTCTTCACCATAGTTACCAGTCCTTTTACTTTTCCAGTCATAGATGCAGCTCCATCTGTGCAAATACTATGACACATGCCCCAGTTTAGACCACATTCTTTCAAGTACGTATCGATGACAATAAACATTTCTTCCCCTGTTGCACGACTTGTTAGTTCTTTGCAGAAAAAAAAATTCTCCATAATTAATTCCTCCTCAGTATATCGCACACTGGCCAGGAGATGACCGTGTCCACTGCAGTCCGTAGAATCATCAATTTGGAGTGCAAATTTGCCACTTTTGTTTAGTTTTTCGGTTAGTTGTGTTTCTATATCAGCAGCCATGTCATCAATGCGACGTTTAATCGTGTTGTCAGATAATGGGATTTTGTCAATTTCTTTGACAGCGTCCTCACCTATCATTACCCTCACCTATCATCCTCACCTATCATTATCCTCACCTATCATCCTCGCCTATCATCCTCACCTATCATTATCCTCACCTATCATTAACCCTACGATTTTTTTGCAGGCTGGCAAAATGAGTGATTCAGCAATGTTATGGGGCTTCTTTGATTTGGCGATTAGCTCTGCTACTAAGAAGCTTGCCTCCAGATCTTTATCAGACACACGCACACATGACATCATTTGTTGGTTCTGTTTAACATTTTGTGCTTTTAGTCGCTTGAAGTATTCCATGTCTTTGCTGGTTAAACCGTGGTGTTTCGTGTCTAAATGTCTCTTCAGCTTACTCGGTACCATTGCTTTTCCCTGCAGACGAGGCATTCGGGCGTGGGACAGCTAGCATCTCCGATCCATGTAAAACCGTAAGCCAGGTAGCTTTCAGAGTACTGTCTAATTTTATTTTTTTTGGGTGGTGGTGGTCCCAGGTTGATGTCCGTCGGTCTTCTGGGCTGTGACATTTCTGCTTTTCTTTTGTTTAAACTTATACATTTATCCATATTTGCCCTGTCCTGTCAATCTGCGTGAAATATAAAATTGAGCGCGCACCATTACAAAGGGCGGAGCGAGCGGGACGATTCCCTCCCGAGAACGGTCCAATTAGCGGTACATAAACATTTCAACTTTAAATGTATGAAATATATCAGTGTTTTTTCGCTTATTCATTTTTGTTTGGACATGCATATGTTGGTGTTTTGATATGATTTTAAAATATGCTGTAAACAGGGTTAGCCTATTATAGTTTTGCATTTTTCATTAGTTTTTATTTTTGTTTCGTTTTGAATTTTTGTTTTCAAATTCAGTTTAGTTTTAATTAGTTTTTAAAGTGGGTTTGCTAGTTTAGTTTAGTTTTTATTTTTTGAAAATGCTTAGTTTTCGTTTAGTTTTTATTAGTTTTAGTGTTAGTTTTAGTCTTTTTTTTGTAATTTGGGTTATTTGTCAGGGGCAAGATTCAAAAAGACATAATGACATAACATTATTTAATATTTGAATCACAGCTTATATAGTGTTTTGACATCGACAACCACAACCAAAAAGTGCATTTTACCTCAAACTTGCGACTAGTTAACTTTCTAAAGAAGGCGCAATCGCTTCTCGGGTCGACATTAACACACTGACAAAATTATATTCAGAATTTAAAATATTTTTATACCACTTTTTAATGTGTGATTGTGTAAAGGTGTTCACGAGATAGAGATACCAACCTTTCGCGAACTTGCTTGCTTTCAACGTCGAACGAACACTCGTTCTCATGGAGACGCGGTGTGTGCACGGAGGGGAGGGGCTGTATGTGTGTGTGTGTGCGCGCGTGCATGTGAGAGACGCATGAGTGACAGAGAGACGGAGGGAGAGCAGGGAAAGGAATGCAGCTGAACGAATACGAACGAATGAGTGTTTTAAATAGCGTTAAAAAATGAAAGACCTTGGCAAAGACGAAAACTAAGGACATTTACTCTATAATTTAATTTTATTAGGGGCCAAGCCCCGAAGGGGCTATGGCACCTATTGTATCTGTTAGTTTTCTTATTAGGGGCCAAGCCCCGAAGGGGCTATGGCACCTATTGTATCTGTTAGTTTTCTTATTATTATTAGGGGCCAAGCCCCGAAGGGGCTATGGCACCTATTGTATCTGTTAGTTTTCTTATTATTATTATTATTATTATTCTTCTTCCTCCTCTTGAAGTCTATGGCAGCCCTATGAACCATACATAGGAAAATGATGAAATTTGGCACACTTGTAGTGATGGTAATGAAAAGTAATTGTAGCAATTTTTGAGTCTCTAGGTCCAACTCTATAGCGCCACCAGCAGTTCAAAAATTCAACATTGAAATGGTTATAACTTTTGAACCCTTTGATCTAGAAAAATGAAACTTAGTACACCTGATTCATCTCATCATGCTGATTAGAACCAATATCTTACATTAAGACTCCGCCCATTACAGTAGTGGCCATTTTGAAAAGTACAGTATGCAGTTTTTTTGCTACTCCTCCTTCAAAATTGGTCTAATTTTGTCCAAACATGTACTCAAATGATCTTCGGACTGAGCCGCATAAAAGTACTGTCCCCGATTTTTTTTATTCTTCTCTGATCAAAAGTTATGACGTCGCAAACTTAACGAGGTCGACCCAAAATTGGTTCAGAAGCTATAGCTCGGCCAAACTTTGATCAATCGAAACGAAAATTGGTACACTTCATCGGAAGCATGATCTGAGGTTCCATGCCAAAGTTGGGAACAGCGCCACCTACGGGTCATGAGATATGGAAAATGCATATTTTGGCCAATAACTTATGAACAGTTTGTCAGAAAATTATAAACTTGGTGTCTATCGATTCCTTGGGTCATGACAAATCCGTGGATATCGATTTTGCCATGATGGGATGTACCACGTGTCCGCCATTTTGAATGATGTCATAATTTGCAATATCTTTTAAACTATTTGAAATTTCTTCACCAAATTTGGTATGGATCATCATTAGCATGGCCCGAAGGTACATGAGAAGTTTGATCACAGCGCCACCTAGTGTTCCAGAGATATCATTGTTTTTTGAAAAAACACTTATAACTTTTGCCAACATTGCTTGAAATTTGATTTCTTTATGTCAATATATTCCTTGGCTTATGCCGATTTCAACGATATCTCATATGTTATTTTTCAACAATGTGACTGGCCGCCATATTGGAGCGAATGTAAAACAGTTTTTTCGCTACTCCTCCTTCAAAATTGGTCTAATTTTGTCCAAATATGTACTCAAATGATCTTCGGACTGAGCCACATAAAAGTACTGTCCCCGATTTTTTTGCTCTACTGGAAAAAAAAAGTTATGATGTCGCAAACTTAACGAGGTCGACCCATAATTGGTTCAGAGGCTGTAACTTGTGAACAGTTTGTCACAAAATCATAAAATTGGTGTCTATCGATTCCTTGCGTCATGTCGAATCTGAGGATATCTATTTTGCCAGCATTGGATGTACCACATCATAAGCTATATTAGCATTAAGTTAGCTTAGCATGCTAATCTCGTTAACATGATTTTGTGTGCTCATTCACACACTGAAGCCTCTCCTCTGCAGCTTTGTAAAACATGTCCTCTGGGTGGCGCAAGTGGTTCAACCATGCGTCATGAATCCCGAACCATTGTGGTCGTGGGTTCGAGACCAGTGTGGGGCGACTTTGAAATTGTGTATAAAATAATAATTTAAATTCCTTCCGGCTCTGCACTGCTGTTGGTGCTTAAATGCTAGCTGTGCTGCTGTAATTGATGTGCTTACTGTGCTTGATGTACATTAAATTTCTGATGTTTTGCTCTTCTGGCTCCGCATTGCGCTACAGCGGCTGTTGCTTGCTCTGCCTTGCAGGGCTTGGCCCCGTATTGCTGCTTGCAGCTATATTAGCAATTGTTATTGTCAGAATAACAATTCTTCTTCTTCCCAGTGGAAGTCTATGGCAGCCCTATGAACCGTACATAGGAAAATGATGAAATTTGGCACACTTGTAGAGATGGCCATGAATAGTAATTGGACCAAATTTGGTGTCTCTAGGACCAACTCTATAGCGCCACCAGCAGTTCAAAAATTCAACATTGAAATGGTTATAACTTTTGAACCCTTTGATCTAGAAAAATGAAACTTAGTACACCTGATTCATCTCATTATGCTGATCAGAACCAATATCTTACATTAAGACTCCACCCATTACAGTAGTGGCCATTTTGAAAAGTACAGTATGCAGTTTTTTTGCTACTCCTCCTTCAAAATTGGTCTAATTTTGTCCAAACATGTGCTCAAATGATCTTCGGACTGAGCCGCATAAAAGTACTGTCCCCGATTTTTTTGCTATACTGGAAAAAAAAAAGTTATGATGTCGCAAACTTAACGAGGTCGACCCAAAATTGGTTCAGAAGCTATAGTTTGGCCAAACTTTGATCAATCGAAACAAAAATTGGTACACTTCATCGGAAGCATGATCTGAGGTTCCATGCCAAAGTTGGGAACAGCGCCACCTACGGGTCATGAGATATGGAAAATGCATATTTTGGCCAATAACTTGTGAACGGTTTGTCAGAAAATTATAAAATTGGTGTCTATCGATTCCTTGGGTCATGACAAATCTGAGGATATCGATTTTGCCATGATGGGATGTACCACGTGTCCGCCATTTTGAATTTTGTCATAATTTGCAATATCTTTTAAACTATTTGAAATTTCTTCACCAAATTTGGTATGGATCGTCATTAGCATGGCCCGAAGGTACATGAGAAGTCTGATCACAGCGCCACCTAGTGTTCCAGAGATATCATTGTTTTTTGAAAAAACGCTTATAACTTTTGCTAACATTGCTTGAAATTTGATTTCTTTATGTCAATATATTCCTTGGCTTATGCCGATTTCAACGATATCTCATATGTTATTTTTCAACAATGTGACTGGCCGCCATATTGGAGCGAATGTAAAACAGTTTTTTCGCTACTCCTCCTTCAAAATTGGTCTAATTTTGTCCAAACATGTACTCAAATGATCTTCGGACTGAGCCGCATAAAAGTACTGTCCCCGATTTTTTTGCTATACTGGAAAAAAAAAAGTTATGATGTCGCAAACTTAATGAGGTCGACCCATAATTGGTTCAGAGGCTGTAACTTGTGAACAGTTTGTCACAAAATCATAAAATTGGTGTCTATCGATTCCTTGCATCATGTCGAATCTGAGGATATCTATTTTGCCAGGATTGGATGTACCACATCATAAGCTACATTAGCATTAAGTTAGCTTAGCATGCTAATCTGGTTAACTTGCTTTTGTGTGCTCATTCTTACACTGAAGCCTCTCCTCTGCAGTCTGTGATTGTACATCCTCTGAGTGGCGCAATGAGCTAAACCAAGTGTCATGAATCCTTAACCAATATGGTTGTGGGTTCGAGTCCTGTGTGGGACAACTTTAAAATTTTGTATAAAGTTGTCATTTCAATTCCTTCTGGCTCTGCACTGCTGTTGGTGCTTAAATGCTCGCTGCACTGCTGTGCTTGGTGTACATTTACATGTATATTCAATTTCTGCTCTTTTTGTTCTTCTGGCTCCGCACTGCTGTTGTTGCTTAAATGCTTGCTGCGCTGCTGTGCTTACAGTACTTGTAGATTGCTGTATTTTGTCTGCTTGCTGTGCCTTGCAGGGCTTGGCCCCGTATTGCTGCTTGCAGCTATATTTATTATTATTATTATTATTCTTCTTCCTCCTCTTGAAGTCTATGGCAGCCCTATGAACCATACATAGGAAAATGATGAAATTTGGCACACTTGTAGTGATGGTAATGAAAAGTAATTGTAGCAATTTTTGAGTCTCTAGGTCCAACTCTATAGCGCCACCAGCAGTTCAAAAATTCAACATTGAAATGGTTATAACTTTTGAACCCTTTGATCTAGAAAAATGAAACTTAGTACACCTGATTCATCTCATCATGCTGATTAGAACCAATATCTTACATTAAGACTCCGCCCATTACAGTAGTGGCCATTTTGAAAAGTACAGTATGCAGTTTTTTTGCTACTCCTCCTTCAAAATTGGTCTAATTTTGTCCAAACATGTACTCAAATGATCTTCGGACTGAGCCGCATAAAAGTACTGTCCCCGATTTTTTTTATTCTTCTCTGATCAAAAGTTATGACGTCGCAAACTTAACGAGGTCGACCCAAAATTGGTTCAGAAGCTATAGCTCGGCCAAACTTTGATCAATCGAAACGAAAATTGGTACACTTCATCGGAAGCATGATCTGAGGTTCCATGCCAAAGTTGGGAACAGCGCCACCTACGGGTCATGAGATATGGAAAATGCATATTTTGGCCAATAACTTATGAACAGTTTGTCAGAAAATTATAAACTTGGTGTCTATCGATTCCTTGGGTCATGACAAATCCGTGGATATCGATTTTGCCATAATGGGATGTACCACGTGTCCGCCATTTTGAATGATGTCATAATTTGCAATATCTTTTAAACTATTTGAAATTTCTTCACCAAATTTGGTATGGATCATCATTAGCATGGCCCGAAGGTACATGAGAAGTTTGATCACAGCGCCACCTAGTGTTCCAGAGATATCATTGTTTTTTGAAAAAACACTTATAACTTTTGCCAACATTGCTTGAAATTTGATTTCTTTATGTCAATATATTCCTTGGCTTATGCCGATTTCAACGATATCTCATATGTTATTTTTCAACAATGTGACTGGCCGCCATATTGGAGCGAATGTAAAACAGTTTTTTCGCTACTCCTCCTTCAAAATTGGTCTAATTTTGTCCAAATATGTACTCAAATGATCTTCGGACTGAGCCGCATAAAAGTACTGTCCCCGATTTTTTTGCTCTACTGGAAAAAAAAAGTTATGATGTCGCAAACTTAATGAGGTCAACCCATAATTGGTTCAGAGGCTGTAACTTGTGAACAGTTTGTCACAAAATCATAAAATTGGTGTCTATCGATTCCTTGCGTCATGTCGAATCTGAGGATATCTATTTTGCCAGCATTGGATGTACCACATCATAAGCTATATTAGCATTAAGTTAGCTTAGCATGCTAATCTCGTTAACATGATTTTGTGTGCTCATTCACACACTGAAGCCTCTCCTCTGCAGCTTTGTAAAACATGTCCTCTGGGTGGCGCAAGTGGTTCAACCATGCGTCATGAATCCCGAACCATTGTGGTCGTGGGTTCGAGACCAGTGTGGGGCGACTTTGAAATTGTGTATAAAATAATAATTTAAATTCCTTCCGGCTCTGCACTGCTGTTGGTGCTTAAATGCTAGCTGTGCTGCTGTAATTGATGTGCTTACTGTGCTTGATGTACATTAAATTTCTGATGTTTTGCTCTTCTGGCTCCGCATTGCGCTACAGCGGCTGTTGCTTGCTCTGCCTTGCAGGGCTTGGCCCCGTATTGCTGCTTGCAGCTATTTAGGGGCCAAGCCCCGAAGGGGCTATGGCACCTATTGTATCTGTTAGTTTTCTTATTAGGGGCCAAGCCCCGAAGGGGCTATGGCACCTATTGTATCTGTTAGTTTTCTTATTAGGGGCCAAGCCCCGAAGGGGCTATGGCACCTATTGTATCTGTTAGTTTTCTTATTATTAGGGGCCAAGCCCCGAAGGGGCAAGGCACCTATTGTATCTGTTAGTTTTCTTATTATTATTATTCTTCTTCTTCTTCTTCTTCTTCTTCTTCCGCCAATGGAAGTCTATGGCAGCCCTATGAACCGTACATAGGAAAATGATGAAATTTGGCACAGTTGTAGAGATAGCCATGAATAGTAATTGGACCAAATTTGGTGTCTCTAGGACCAACTCTATAGCGCCACCACCAGTTCAAAAATTCAACATTGAAATGGTTATAACTTTTGAACCCTTTGATCTAGAGAAATAAAACTTAGTACACTTGATTCATCTCATCATGGTGATCAAAATCAATAGCTTACATTAAGACTCCGCCCATTACAGTAGTAGCCATTTTGTAAAGTACAGTATTCCGTTTTTTCGCTACTCCTCCTTCAAAATTTGTCCAATTTTGTCCAAAATTTGCTCAAATGATCTTTGGACTGAGCCGCATAGAAATGACTGAACAGATTTTTTTTATTCATCTTTGTTCAAAAGTTATGATGTCGCAAACTTAATGAGGTTGACCCAAAATTGGTGTAGAGGCTGTATCTCGGCCAAAGTTTGATCAATCGAAACAAAAATTGATACACTTGATTGGAAGCATTGTTTGAGGGTCCGTGCCAAAGTTGGGAACAGCGCCACCTACGGGTCATGAGATATGGAAAATAGCTATTTTGGTCAATAACTTTTGAACAGTTTGTCAGAAAATCATAAATGTGGTATCTATGGATTCCTTGGGTCATGCCAAATCCATGCATACCGATTTTGCCAGGATGGGATGTACCACGTGTCCGCCATTTTGAATTTTGTCATAATTTGCAATAACTTTTAAACTATTTGACATATCTTCACAAAATTTAGTATGGATCATCGACACAATGTCCTGAAAGTACATGAGAAGATTGAGCACAGCGCCACCTAGTGTTCCAGAGATATAAGGTCTTTTGTAAAAACGCTTATAACTTTTGTAAATATTGTTCAAATTTTGATTTCTTTATGTCATTACATTCTTTGGCTTATGCCGATTCCGTCGATATCTCATTTGTCATTTTCCAACAATGTGACTATCCGCCATATTGGAACAAATGAAAAACAGTTTTTTCGCTACTCCTCCTTCAAATCTTACTCAATTTTGTCCAAAATTTGATCAGATGTTCTTTGGACTGAGCTGCACAGAAATGACTGAACAGATTTTTGATATTCGCTACCGTTCCTGAGATATTCATCTCCGAATTTGACCTAGCCTGTGTATGTTGCCTTATGCCAGTTACCTTAGCATAATAATTGGTTAGCATGCTAACCAGATGCCATTCTTTCTAATGTGGCTCTAGAGCTATCAGGATAACCATAAGCTACATTAGCATTAAGCTAGCTTAGCATGCTAATCTCGTTAACATGTTTTTGTGTGCTTATTCTTACACTGAAGCCTCTCCTCTGCAGCTTTGAAATTTACGTCCTCTGAGTGGCGCAAGTTGTTAAACCATGTGTCATGAATCCCGAACCATTACAGTCGTGGGTTCGATTCCTGTGTGGCACATGTCCAGACTGAAGAGGTACTGTGGCCTTAAGTGGTGGAAAAGTTGTTTTAGTTCCACACATGATGTGTATCTGAGAAAGGATCTCCATAAATATAACATGCAGCAAATTTATATAAAACATCTTCATATTGAGTTCATTTTCACTTGTACTACTAAAACAGCTGTTTTTTTTTTTTTTCAAATTTAGCACACTTGTAGTGATTGTAATGAATAGCAATTGGACCAATTTTAGAGTCTCTAGGACCACCTCTATAGCGCCACCACCAGTTCAAAAATTCAAGGAAGGGCAGGAGAGGGGCAGAGGGGGCAGGAGAGGGGCAGGGGTCAGGAGAGGGGCAGGGATCAGGAGAGGGGCAGGGAGGGGAGTGATGGGGAGAGTTGCTGCTGCTTCAGGGCTTGGCCCCTGTATTGCTGCTTGCAGCTATATTTAGGGGCCAAGCCCCGAAGGGGCAAGGCACCTATTGTATCTGTTAGTTTTCTTATTATTATTATTCTTCTTCTTCTTCTTCTT
Organism: Abramis brama; assembly: GCF_963993115.1. NCBI lineage: Eukaryota > Metazoa > Chordata > Actinopteri > Cypriniformes > Leuciscidae > Abramis > Abramis brama. The sequence goes on from NC_139983.1 coordinate 978,340, forward strand.
CTTCTTCTTCCGCCAATGGAAGTCTATGGCAGCCCTATGAACCGTACATAGGAAAATGATGAAATTTGGCACAGTTGTAGAGATAGCCATGAATAGTAATTGGACCAAATTTGGTGTCTCTAGGACCAACTCTATAGCGCCACCACCAGTTCAAAAATTCAACATTGAAATGGTTATAACTTTTGAACCCTTTGATCTAGAGAAATAAAACTTAGTACACTTGATTCATCTCATCATGGTGATCAAAATCAATAGCTTACATTAAGACTCCGCCCATTACAGTAGTAGCCATTTTGTAAAGTACAGTATTCCGTTTTTTCGCTACTCCTCCTTCAAAATTTGTCCAATTTTGTCCAAAATTTGCTCAAATGATCTTTGGACTGAGCCGCATAGAAATGACTGAACAGATTTTTTTTATTCATCTTTGTTCAAAAGTTATGATGTCGCAAACTTAATGAGGTTGACCCAAAATTGGTGTAGAGGCTGTATCTCGGCCAAAGTTTGATCAATCGAAACAAAAATTGATACACTTGATTGGAAGCATTGTTTGAGGGTCCGTGCCAAAGTTGGGAACAGCGCCACCTACGGGTCATGAGATATGGAAAATAGCTATTTTGGTCAATAACTTTTGAACAGTTTGTCAGAAAATCATAAATGTGGTATCTATGGATTCCTTGGGTCATGCCAAATCCATGCATACCGATTTTGCCAGGATGGGATGTACCACGTGTCCGCCATTTTTAATTTTGTCATAATTTGCAATAACTTTTAAACTATTTGACATATCTTCACAAAATTTAGTATGGATCATCGACACAATGTCCTGAAAGTACATGAGAAGATTGAGCACAGCGCCACCTAGTGTTCCAGAGATATAAGGTCTTTTGTAAAAACGCTTATAACTTTTGTAAATATTGTTCAAATTTTGATTTCTTTATGTCATTACATTCTTTGGCTTATGCCGATTCCGTCGATATCTCATTTGTCATTTTCCAACAATGTGACTATCCGCCATATTGGAACAAATGAAAAACAGTTTTTTCGCTACTCCTCCTTCAAATCTTACTCAATTTTGTCCAAAATTTGATCAGATGTTCTTTGGACTGAGCTGCACAGAAATGACTGAACAGATTTTTGATATTCGCTACCGTTCCTGAGATATTCATCTCCGAATTTGACCTAGCCTGTGTATGTTGCCTTATGCCAGTTACCTTAGCATAATAATTGGTTAGCATGCTAACCAGATGCCATTCTTTCTAATGTGGCTCTAGAGCTATCAGGATAACCATAAGCTACATTAGCATTAAGCTAGCTTAGCATGCTAATCTCGTTAACATGTTTTTGTGTGCTTATTCTTACACTGAAGCCTCTCCTCTGCAGCTTTGAAATTTACGTCCTCTGAGTGGCGCAAGTTGTTAAACCATGTGTCATGAATCCCGAACCATTACGGTCGTGGGTTCGATTCCTGTGTGGCACATGTCCAGACTGAAGAGGTACTGTGGCCTTAAGTGGTGGAAAAGTTGTTTTAGTTCCACACATGATGTGTATCTGAGAAAGGATCTCCATAAATATAACATGCAGCAAATTTATATAAAACATCTTCATATTGAGTTCATTTTCACTTGTACTACTAAAACAGCTGTTTTTTTTTTTTTTCAAATTTAGCACACTTGTAGTGATTGTAATGAATAGCAATTGGACCAATTTTAGAGTCTCTAGGACCACCTCTATAGCGCCACCACCAGTTCAAAAATTCAAGGAAGGGCAGGAGAGGGGCAGAGGGGGCAGGAGAGGGGCAGGGGTCAGGAGAGGGGCAGGGATCAGGAGAGGGGCAGGGAGGGGAGTGATGGGGAGAGTTGCTGCTGCTTCAGGGCTTGGCCCCTGTATTGCTGCTTGCAGCTATATTAGTAATTGGAATTGTCAGAATAACAATATTCTTCTTCTTCCGCCAATGGAAGTCTATGGCAGCCCTATGAACCGTACATAGTAAAATGATGAAATTTGGTACACTTCTAGTGATGGTAATGAATAGTAATTGGACCAATTTTTGAGTCTCCAGCACCAACTCCATAGCGCCACCACCAGTTCAAAAATTCAACATTGAAATGGTTATAACTTTTGAACCCTTTGATCTAGAGACATGAAACTTAGTACACCTGATTCCACTCATCATGCTGATCACAACCAATACCTTACATTAAGACTCCGCCCATTACAGTAGTGGCCATTTTGAAAAGTACAGTATCCAGTTTTTTCGCTACTCCTCCTTCAAAATTTGTCCAATTTTCTCCAAAATTTGCTCAAATGATCTTTGGACTGAGCCGCATAGAAATGACTGAACAGAATTTTTTGCTATACTGGAAAAAAAAAAGTTATGATGTCGCAAACTTACCGAGGTCCACCCAAAATTGGCTAAGAGGCTGTATCTCAGCCAAACTTTGATCAATCGAAATGACAATTGGTACGCTTCATCGGAAGCATGATCTGAGGTTCCATGCCAAAGTTGGGAACAGCGCCACCTACGGGTCATGAGATATGAAAAATAGATATTTTGGACAATAACTTTTGAACAGTTTGTCAGAAAATCATAAATGTGGTATCTATGGATTCCTTGCATCATGTCGAATCCGTGGATACCGAATAATCCAAAATCGGATGAACCACGTGTCCGCCATTTTGAATTTTGTCATAGTTTGCAATAACTTTTAAACTCTTTGACATATCTTCACAAAATTTAGTATGGATCATCGACACAATGTCCTGAAGGTCCATGAGAAGATTGAACACAGCGCCACCTAGTGTTCCAGAGATATAAGGTCTTATGCAAAAACGCTTATAACTTTTGAAAACATTGTTCAAATTTTGATTTCTTTATGTCATTATGTTCCGTGGCTTATGCAGATTCTGACGATATCTCATTTGTCATTTTCCAACAATGTGACTGTCCGCCAAATTGGAGCAAATGAAAAACAGTTTTTTCGCTACTCCTCCTTTAAATTTTGCTCAATTTTGCCCAAAATTTGATCAGATGTTCTTTGGACTGAGCCACACAGAAGTGAGTGAACAGATTTGTGATATTCTCTACCGTTCTCGAGATATTTGTCTCCAAAGTTGACCTAGCTTGTGTTTGTTGCATTATGCTAGTTAGCTTAGCATAATCATTGGTTAAAATGCTAACCAAATGCCATTCTTTCTAATGTGGCTCTTCAGATATCAGGTTAACCATAATCTACATTAGCATTAAGCTATTTTAGCATGCTAATCTGGTTAACATGATTTTTTTGTGCTTAATCTTACTCTGAAGCCTCTCCTCTGCAACTTCTGTCCTCTGAGTGGCGCAAGTTGCTAAACCACGTGTCATGAATCCCGAACAATTCAGGTCGTGGGTTTGAATCCTGTGTGGGGCAACTTTAAAATTGGGTATAAGGTTTTCATTTCAATTCATTCTGGCTCTGCACTGCTGTTGGTGCTTAAATGCTTGCTGTGCTTGATGTACATTTACATGGATATTCAATTTCTGCTCTTTTTGTTCTTCTGGCTCCACACTGCTGTTGGTGCTTAAATGTTTGCTGTGCTGCTGTGCTTACAGTACTTGCTGTGCTTGATGTACATTTACATGTACATTTAATTTCTGATGTTTTTGCTCTTCTGGCTCCGCATTGCACTACAGCCCCTTCAGGGGCTTGGCCCCGTATTGCTGCTTGCAGCTATATTTAGGGGCCAAGCCCCGAAGGGGCAAGGCACCTATTGTATCTGTTAGTTTTCTTATTATTATTATTCTTCTTCTTCTTCTTCTTCTTCTTCTTCCGCCAATGGAAGTCTATGGCAGCCCTATGAACCGTACATAGGAAAATGATGAAATTTGGCACAGTTGTAGAGATAGCCATGAATAGTAATTGGACCAAATTTGGTGTCTCTAGGACCAACTCTATAGCGCCACCACCAGTTCAAAAATTCAACATTGAAATGGTTATAACTTTTGAACCCTTTGATCTAGAGAAATAAAACTTAGTACACTTGATTCATCTCATCATGGTGATCAAAATCAATAGCTTACATTAAGACTCCGCCCATTACAGTAGTAGCCATTTTGTAAAGTACAGTATTCCGTTTTTTCGCTACTCCTCCTTCAAAATTTGTCCAATTTTGTCCAAAATTTGCTCAAATGATCTTTGGACTGAGCCGCATAGAAATGACTGAACAGATTTTTTTTATTCATCTTTGTTCAAAAGTTATGATGTCGCAAACTTAATGAGGTTGACCCAAAATTGGTGTAGAGGCTGTATCTCGGCCAAAGTTTGATCAATCGAAACAAAAATTGATACACTTGATTGGAAGCATTGTTTGAGGGTCCGTGCCAAAGTTGGGAACAGCGCCACCTACGGGTCATGAGATATGGAAAATAGCTATTTTGGTCAATAACTTTTGAACAGTTTGTCAGAAAATCATAAATGTGGTATCTATGGATTCCTTGGGTCATGCCAAATCCATGCATACCGATTTTGCCAGGATGGGATGTACCACGTGTCCGCCATTTTGAATTTTGTCATAATTTGCAATAACTTTTAAACTATTTGACATATCTTCACAAAATTTAGTATGGATCATCGACACAATGTCCTGAAAGTACATGAGAAGATTGAGCACAGCGCCACCTAGTGTTCCAGAGATATAAGGTCTTTTGTAAAAACGCTTATAACTTTTGTAAATATTGTTCAAATTTTGATTTCTTTATGTCATTACATTCTTTGGCTTATGCCGATTCCGTCGATATCTCATTTGTCATTTTCCAACAATGTGACTATCCGCCATATTGGAACAAATGAAAAACAGTTTTTTCGCTACTCCTCCTTCAAATCTTACTCAATTTTGTCCAAAATTTGATCAGATGTTCTTTGGACTGAGCTGCACAGAAATGACTGAACAGATTTTTGATATTCGCTACCGTTCCTGAGATATTCATCTCCGAATTTGACCTAGCCTGTGTATGTTGCCTTATGCCAGTTACCTTAGCATAATAATTGGTTAGCATGCTAACCAGATGCCATTCTTTCTAATGTGGCTCTAGAGCTATCAGGATAACCATAAGCTACATTAGCATTAAGCTAGCTTAGCATGCTAATCTCGTTAACATGTTTTTGTGTGCTTATTCTTACACTGAAGCCTCTCCTCTGCAGCTTTGAAATTTACGTCCTCTGAGTGGCGCAAGTTGTTAAACCATGTGTCATGAATCCCGAACCATTACGGTCGTGGGTTCGATTCCTGTGTGGCACATGTCCAGACTGAAGAGGTACTGTGGCCTTAAGTGGTGGAAAAGTTGTTTTAGTTCCACACATGATGTGTATCTGAGAAAGGATCTCCATAAATATAACATGCAGCAAATTTATATAAAACATCTTCATATTGAGTTCATTTTCACTTGTACTACTAAAACAGCTGTTTTTTTTTTTTTTCAAATTTAGCACACTTGTAGTGATTGTAATGAATAGCAATTGGACCAATTTTAGAGTCTCTAGGACCACCTCTATAGCGCCACCACCAGTTCAAAAATTCAAGGAAGGGCAGGAGAGGGGCAGAGGGGGCAGGAGAGGGGCAGGGGTCAGGAGAGGGGCAGGGATCAGGAGAGGGGCAGGGAGGGGAGTGATGGGGAGAGTTGCTGCTGCTTCAGGGCTTGGCCCCTGTATTGCTGCTTGCAGCTATATTAGCAATTGTTATTGTCAGAATAACAATTTTCTTCTTCTTCCGCCAATGGAAGTCTATGGCAGCCCTATGAACCGTACATAGGAAAATGATGAAATTTCGCACACTTGTAGTGATGCTAATGAAAAGTAATTGTAGCAATTTTTGAGTGTCTAGGACCAACGCTATAGCGCCACCAGCAGTTCAAAAATTCAACATTGAAATGGTTATAACTTTTGAACCCTTTGATCTAGAAAAATGAAACTTAGTACACCTGATTCATCTCATCATGCTGATCAGAACCAATATCTTACATTAAGACTCCACCCATTACAGTAGAGGCAATTTCGAAAAGTACAGTATTCAGTTTTTTCGCTACTCCTCCTTCAAAATTGGTCTAATTTTGTCCAAACATATGCTCAAATGATCTTTGAACTGAGCCGGACAGAAATGACTAAACAGAATTTTTTGCTATTCTGGAAAAAAAAAAGTTATGATGTCGCAAAGTTAACGAGGTCGACCCAAAATTGGTTCAGAGGCTGTATCTCAGCCAAAAATTCATCAATCGAAACGAAAATTGGTACAGTTCATCAGAAGCATGACCTGAGGTTCCATGCCAAAGTTGGAAACAGCGCCACCTACGGGTAATGAGATATGAAAAATTGCTATTTTGGCCAATAACCTTTGAACAGTTTGTCAGAAAATCATGAATGTGGTATCTATGGATTCCTTGCATCATGCCGAATCCGTGGATACCGAATTATCCAAGATCGGATGAACCACATGTCCGCCATTTTTAATTTTGTCATAATTTGCAATAATTTTTAAACTATTTGATATATCTTCGCAAAATTTAGTATGGATGATCGACACAATGCCCTGAAGGTACATGAGAAGACTGAACACAGCGCCACCTAGTGTTCCAGAGATATTAGCTCTTTTGCAAAAACACTTATAACTTTTGAAAACATTGTTCAAATTTTGATTTATTTACATCATTATGTTCCTTGGCTTATGCTGATTCCGTTGGTATCTCATTTGTCATTTTCCAACAATGTGCCTATCCGCCATATTGGAACAAATGAAAAACAGTTTTTTCGCTACTCCTCCTTCAAATCTTGCTCAATTTTGTCCAATATTTGATCAGTTGTTCTTTGGACTGTGCCGCACAGAAATGACTGAACAGATTTTTGATATTTGCTACCGTTCCCGAGATATTCATCTCTGAAGTTGACCTAGCCTGTGTTTGTTGCCTTATGCTAGTTAGCTTAGCATAATAATTGGTTAGCATGCAAACCAGATGCCATTCTTTCTAATGTTTCAAAGTTGACCTAGCCTGTGTTTTTTGCCTTATGCTAGTTAACTTAGCATAATAATTGGTTAGCATGCTAACCAGATGCCATTCTTTCTAATGTGGCTCTTCAGCTATCAGGTTAATCATAAGCTACATTAGCATTAAGCTAGCTTAGCATGCTAATCTGGTTAACATGCTTTTTGTCCTTAATCTTACTCTGAAGCCTCTCCTCTGCCGGTTTTGTCCTCTGAGTGGCGCAAGTTGCTAAACCACATGTCATGATTCCCGAACCATTCCGGTCGTGGGTTCGAGTCCTGTGTGGAACAACATAAAAATTTTGTATAAAGTTGTCATTTCAATTCCTTCCGGCTTTGCACTGCTTTTGGTGCTTAAATGCTTGCTGCGCTGCTGTGCTTGATGTACATTTACATGTATATTCAATTTCTGCTCTTTTTGTTCTTCTGGCTCCGCACTGCTGTTGGTGCTTAAATATATGCTGCGCTGCAGTGCTTACAGTACTTGTTGTGCTTCATGTACATGATGTGCTGGCTGTGCTTGCTGTGCGCCATACTTGTTCTGCTTGCGGTGCGTTTAAGGGCTTGGCCCCTGTATTGCTGCTTGCAGCTATATTAGCAATTGTTATTGTCAGAATAACAATTTTCTTCTTCTTCCGCCAATGGAAGTCTATGGCAGCCCTATGAACCGTACATAGGAAAATGATGAAATTTCGCACACTTGTAGTGATGCTAATGAAAAGTAATTGTAGCAATTTTTGAGTGTCTAGGACCAACGCTATAGCGCCACCAGCAGTTCAAAAATTCAACATTGAAATGGTTATAACTTTTGAACCCTTTGATCTAGAAAAATGAAACTTAGTACACCTGATTCATCTCATCATGCTGATCAGAACCAATATCTTACATTAAGACTCCACCCATTACAGTAGAGGCAATTTCGAAAAGTACAGTATTCAGTTTTTTCGCTACTCCTCCTTCAAAATTGGTCTAATTTTGTCCAAACATATGCTCAAATGATCTTTGAACTGAGCCGGACAGAAATGACTAAACAGAATTTTTTGCTATTCTGGAAAAAAAAAAGTTATGATGTCGCAAAGTTAACGAGGTCGACCCAAAATTGGTTCAGAGGCTGTATCTCAGCCAAAAATTCATCAATCGAAACGAAAATTGGTACAGTTCATCAGAAGCATGACCTGAGGTTCCATGCCAAAGTTGGAAACAGCGCCACCTACGGGTAATGAGATATGAAAAATTGCTATTTTGGCCAATAACCTTTGAACAGTTTGTCAGAAAATCATGAATGTGGTATCTATGGATTCCTTGCATCATGCCGAATCCGTGGATACCGAATTATCCAAGATCGGATGAACCACATGTCCGCCATTTTTAATTTTGTCATAATTTGCAATAATTTTTAAACTATTTGATATATCTTCGCAAAATTTAGTATGGATGATCGACACAATGCCCTGAAGGTACATGAGAAGACTGAACACAGCGCCACCTAGTGTTCCAGAGATATTAGCTCTTTTGCAAAAACACTTATAACTTTTGAAAACATTGTTCAAATTTTGATTTATTTACATCATTATGTTCCTTGGCTTATGCTGATTCCGTTGGTATCTCATTTGTCATTTTCCAACAATGTGCCTATCCGCCATATTGGAACAAATGAAAAACAGTTTTTTCGCTACTCCTCCTTCAAATCTTGCTCAATTTTGTCCAATATTTGATCAGTTGTTCTTTGGACTGTGCCGCACAGAAATGACTGAACAGATTTTTGATATTTGCTACCGTTCCCGAGATATTCATCTCTGAAGTTGACCTAGCCTGTGTTTGTTGCCTTATGCTAGTTAGCTTAGCATAATAATTGGTTAGCATGCAAACCAGATGCCATTCTTTCTAATGTTCAGCTTCAGCTATCAGGTTAATCATAAGCTACATTAGCATTAAGCTAGCTTAGCATGCTAATCTGGTTAACATGCTTTTTGTCCTTAATCTTACTCTGAAGCCTCTCCTCTGCCGGTTTTGTCCTCTGAGTGGCGCAAGTTGCTAAACCACATGTCATGATTCCCGAACCATTCCGGTCGTGGGTTCGAGTCCTGTGTGGAACAACATAAAAATTTTGTATAAAGTTGTCATTTCAATTCCTTCCGGCTTTGCACTGCTTTTGGTGCTTAAATGCTTGCTGCGCTGCTGTGCTTGATGTACATTTACATGTATATTCAATTTCTGCTCTTTTTGTTCTTCTGGCTCCGCACTGCTGTTGGTGCTTAAATATATGCTGCGCTGCAGTGCTTACAGTACTTGTTGTGCTTCATGTACATGATGTGCTGGCTGTGCTTGCTGTGCGCCATACTTGTTCTGCTTGCGGTGCGTTTAAGGGCTTGGCCCCTGTATTGCTGCTTGCAGCTATATTAGCAATTGTTATTGTCAGAATAACAATTCTTCTTCCGCAAATGGGAGTCTATGGCAGCCCTATGAACCGTACATAGGAAAATGATGAAATTTGGCACACTTGTAGTGATGGCCATGAATAGTAAATGTAGCAATTTTTGAGTCTCTAGGACCAACTCTATAGCGCCACCAGCAGTTCAAAAATTCAACATTGAAATGGTTATAACTTTTGAACCCTTTGATCTAGAAAAATGAAACTTAGTACACCTGATTCATCTCATCATGCTGATCAGAAACAATATCTTACATTAAGACTCCGCCCATTACAGTAGTGGCCATTTTGAAAAGTACAGTATGCAGTTTTTTTGCTACTCCTCGTTCAAAATTGGTCTAATTTTGTCCAAACATGTGCTCAAATGATCTTCGGACTGAGCCGCATAAAAGTACTGTCCCCGATTTTTTTGCTATACTGGAAAAAAAAAGTTATGATGTCGCAAACTTAACGAGGTCGACCCAAAATTGGTTCAGAAGCTATAGTTCGGCCAAACTTTGATCAATCGAAACGAAAATTGATTCACGTCATCGGAAGTATGCCCTGAGGTTCCATGCCAAAGTTGGGAACAGCGCCACCTACGGGTCATGAGATATGGAAAATGGCTATTTTGGCCAATAACTTTTGAACAGTTTGTCAGAAAATCATAAATTTGGTATTTATGGATTCCTTGGGTCATGCTGAATCCATGGATACTGATTTTGCCAGGATTCAATGAACCACTTGTCCACCATTTTGATTTTTGTCATAAATTGCAATATCTTATTAAGTATTTGACATATCGGCACCAAAATTGGTAAGGATCATCATTAGCATGGCCTGAAGGTACCTGAGAACGTTGAACACAGCGCCACCTAGTGTTCCAGAGGTATAAGGTATTTTGCAAAAACGCTTATAACTTTTGAAAACATTGGTCAAATTTTGATTGCTTTATGTCATTATGTTCCTTGGCTTATGCCAATTCCGACAATATCTCATTTGTCATTTTCTAACAATGTGACTGTCCGCCATATTGAAGCAAATGGTAAACAGTTTTTTCGCTACTCCTCCTTCAAATCTTGCTAAATTTTGCCCAATGATCGCTCAGATGATCTTTGGACCAAGCCGCACAGAAATGACTGAATAGATTTTTGATATTCGCTACCGTTCCCGAGATATTCATCTCCAAAGTTGACCTAGCCTGTGTTTGTTGCCTTATGCTAGTTAGCTTAGCATAATAATTGGTTAGCATGCTAACCAGATGCCATTCTTTCTAATGTGGCTCTTCAGCTATCAGGATAACCATAAGCTACATTAGCATTAAGCTAGCTTAGCATGCTAATCTCGTTAACATGATTTTGTGTGCTTATTCTTACACTGAAGCCTCTCCTCTGCAGCTTTGTAAAACAAGTCCTCTGGGTGGCGCAATCTGTTCAACCATGCGTCATGAATCCCGAACCATTCCGGTCGTGGGTTCGAGACCAGTGTGGGGCGACTTTGAAATTGTGTATAAAATTGTCATTTGAACTCCTTTATTATCTAGGTAAGAGCTGTACTAATGTTTCTAACACTGGGATTAGAAATAAGTGTTTTTTTTTTCTACATTCTGTGTTCATTCTCATCAGAACTTCTGTTCATTTTGATTTTATCCTATCTGTACCTCTGAACCCATCTGTTCATGTACATTCTATTTCTGCTGTTTTTGCTCTTCTGGCTCCGCATTGCGCTACAGCCCTACTGTGCTACAGTGGCTTGGCCCCTGTATTGCTGCTTGCAGCTATATTAGCAATTGTTATTGTCAGAATAACAATTTTCTTCTTCTTCCGCCAATGGAAGTCTATGGCAGCCCTATGAACCGTACATAGGAAAATGATGAAATTTCGCACACTTGTAGTGATGCTAATGAAAAGTAATTGTAGCAATTTTTGAGTGTCTAGGACCAACGCTATAGCGCCACCAGCAGTTCAAAAATTCAACATTGAAATGGTTATAACTTTTGAACCCTTTGATCTAGAAAAATGAAACTTAGTACACCTGATTCATCTCATCATGCTGATCAGAACCAATATCTTACATTAAGACTCCACCCATTACAGTAGAGGCAATTTCGAAAAGTACAGTATTCAGTTTTTTCGCTACTCCTCCTTCAAAATTGGTCTAATTTTGTCCAAACATATGCTCAAATGATCTTTGAACTGAGCCGGACAGAAATGACTAAACAGAATTTTTTGCTATTCTGGAAAAAAAAAAGTTATGATGTCGCAAAGTTAACGAGGTCGACCCAAAATTGGTTCAGAGGCTGTATCTCAGCCAAAAATTCATCAATCGAAACGAAAATTGGTACAGTTCATCAGAAGCATGACCTGAGGTTCCATGCCAAAGTTGGAAACAGCGCCACCTACGGGTAATGAGATATGAAAAATTGCTATTTTGGCCAATAACCTTTGAACAGTTTGTCAGAAAATCATGAATGTGGTATCTATGGATTCCTTGCATCATGCCGAATCCGTGGATACCGAATTATCCAAGATCGGATGAACCACATGTCCGCCATTTTTAATTTTGTCATAATTTGCAATAATTTTTAAACTATTTGATATATCTTCGCAAAATTTAGTATGGATGATCGACACAATGCCCTGAAGGTACATGAGAAGACTGAACACAGCGCCACCTAGTGTTCCAGAGATATTAGCTCTTTTGCAAAAACACTTATAACTTTTGAAAACATTGTTCAAATTTTGATTTATTTACATCATTATGTTCCTTGGCTTATGCTGATTCCGTTGGTATCTCATTTGTCATTTTCCAACAATGTGCCTATCCGCCATATTGGAACAAATGAAAAACAGTTTTTTCGCTACTCCTCCTTCAAATCTTGCTCAATTTTGTCCAATATTTGATCAGTTGTTCTTTGGACTGTGCCGCACAGAAATGACTGAACAGATTTTTGATATTTGCTACCGTTCCCGAGATATTCATCTCTGAAGTTGACCTAGCCTGTGTTTGTTGCCTTATGCTAGTTAGCTTAGCATAATAATTGGTTAGCATGCAAACCAGATGCCATTCTTTCTAATGTTCAGCTTCAGCTATCAGGTTAATCATAAGCTACATTAGCATTAAGCTAGCTTAGCATGCTAATCTGGTTAACATGCTTTTTGTCCTTAATCTTACTCTGAAGCCTCTCCTCTGCTGGTTTTGTCCTCTGAGTGGCGCAAGTTGCTAAACCACATGTCATGATTCCCGAACCATTCCGGTCGTGGGTTCGAGTCCTGTGTGGAACAACATAAAAATTTTGTATAAAGTTGTCATTTCAATTCCTTCCGGCTTTGCACTGCTTTTGGTGCTTAAATGCTTGCTGCGCTGCTGTGCTTGATGTACATTTACATGTATATTCAATTTCTGCTCTTTTTGTTCTTCTGGCTCCGCACTGCTGTTGGTGCTTAAATATATGCTGCGCTGCAGTGCTTACAGTACTTGTTGTGCTTCATGTACATGATGTGCTGGCTGTGCTTGCTGTGCGCCATACTTGTTCTGCTTGCGGTGCGTTTAAGGGCTTGGCCCCTGTATTGCTGCTTGCAGCTATATTTATTATTATTATTATTCTTCTTCCTCCTCTTGAAGTCTATGGCAGCCCTATGAACCATACATAGGAAAATGATGAAATTTGGCACACTTGTAGTGATGGTAATGAAAAGTAATTGTAGCAATTTTTGAGTCTCTAGGTCCAACTCTATAGCGCCACCAGCAGTTCAAAAATTCAACATTGAAATGGTTATAACTTTTGAACCCTTTGATCTAGAAAAATGAAACTTAGTACACCTGATTCATCTCATCATGCTGATTAGAACCAATATCTTACATTAAGACTCCGCCCATTACAGTAGTGGCCATTTTGAAAAGTACAGTATGCAGTTTTTTTGCTACTCCTCCTTCAAAATTGGTCTAATTTTGTCCAAACATGTACTCAAATGATCTTCGGACTGAGCCGCATAAAAGTACTGTCCCCGATTTTTTTTATTCTTCTCTGATCAAAAGTTATGACGTCGCAAACTTAACGAGGTCGACCCAAAATTGGTTCAGAAGCTATAGCTCGGCCAAACTTTGATCAATCGAAACGAAAATTGGTACACTTCATCGGAAGCATGATCTGAGGTTCCATGCCAAAGTTGGGAACAGCGCCACCTACGGGTCATGAGATATGGAAAATGCATATTTTGGCCAATAACTTATGAACAGTTTGTCAGAAAATTATAAACTTGGTGTCTATCGATTCCTTGGGTCATGACAAATCCGTGGATATCGATTTTGCCATAATGGGATGTACCACGTGTCCGCCATTTTGAATGATGTCATAATTTGCAATATCTTTTAAACTATTTGAAATTTCTTCACCAAATTTGGTATGGATCATCATTAGCATGGCCCGAAGGTACATGAGAAGTTTGATCACAGCGCCACCTAGTGTTCCAGAGATATCATTGTTTTTTGAAAAAACACTTATAACTTTTGCCAACATTGCTTGAAATTTGATTTCTTTATGTCAATATATTCCTTGGCTTATGCCGATTTCAACGATATCTCATATGTTATTTTTCAACAATGTGACTGGCCGCCATATTGGAGCGAATGTAAAACAGTTTTTTCGCTACTCCTCCTTCAAAATTGGTCTAATTTTGTCCAAATATGTACTCAAATGATCTTCGGACTGAGCCGCATAAAAGTACTGTCCCCGATTTTTTT